>NC_050574.1:376679232-376991277 GCF_011100635.1 Trichosurus vulpecula
GATCAAGAAGCAGGAAGATAAAGAAGAGGCCCTTAGGTTTAGCCGTGAGGTCACCATGGACAACTTGGAGAGAACAGCCTCTGTCTCTCTCTTTGAATAATTCTTTTTATTTTTAATTCATGGGAGAAAACACAGCTTTCCCATACATATCGTATTAGAAAAGATGATTGCACATGAAAGTAAAAATCTCTCCTTTGCACCTTGCTATTCATTTTCAATATATAATGAAGTTATCATATAAATTTCTTTTTTTCCTTCTTTTCTTCACTCCCCACCCCTTTACTCTAAATGGCTATCCAAACAGGTATGTCCATATCTATATGCATCTCTCTATCTCTGTGTGTATGTCTATGTCTATATCTATATCTATATTTATATCTTTGTCTATATCTATATCAATATGTATATCTATATCTCTTTCTATTTCTCTATCTATATCCGTATCTATACTTATTTCTATATCTATATCTACATCTATTTCTGTCTATATCTGTATCACCTAGCTATCTGTCTATCTATGTAAAATTAAAGTATAAATACTTCTATTTATCAGTTCTCTTTCTGGATAGAGATAGTTTCTTTCTTCATATGTCCTTTACTTATTATTGGTGTACTAATAATAATCAAAATGATTGATTTGCTCAGAATCATTCTTAAAACAATATTTTTGTTACTGTCTACAATGTTGTCTTGATTCTGTTCAGTTTGCCCTTCACCATTTCATGCAAGTCTTTTCATACCTTTAGATGATTACTGAGCTCATCACGTCTTATAACACAGCAGTATTCCATCCCAACCATACACTACTACAACCACAATGCTCAGCCATTCCCCAATTGATTGGGCCCCCTGCAATTTCCATTTTTTTTGCCACCATAAAGAGAGTTTTAATATAACATCCCATTCACATTCAAAGTTATAATTAGTATCTGTGAATTTCTATCCATCTTATTTTAATCACTCTTTTCTTTCTCAGCTTCTCTTTTCACCCCATCCCTTTTCCTTTCTCTTTTCCCTCCACCCTCCCACTCTCCATCCTACCCACCGCTCCAAAAGTCTCACTCCACCATCTCCACATGAGCATTTTCTCTTGAATGTGAGGGTCAGTAATGTGACGTTCAGGGCTTTCCAAGAGAGCAGCAAGTGATGCTGAGTAGGCCCCAGTGACTTCAGTATTGTCATGCACTTTTCTTGTGTGGAAGGAATGGGAAGTGCTGTTAATATGAGGTTATCGGGTCTTGAAATGTGGGCATAGACAGCTGTAATGGTAATCAGGACAGGATTTTTTGCTATTCTTCCCTTTTTGGATGTAAGGCAATCAAGGACTCGAAGGAGTCAGGGCTTTGTTTGAATGTGGCAGGTAAAGTGAGATCTTCTGTCTTGGAATGCTTCTCAGGACTGGGGTGGTCCAGAGACATTGATCTGTATATGATGTGGAGCTTTCCCACACTCTGGTTTCCCATGCCACGGATGGTAAGCCTTGGACCCAACAGGGCCCTGAACAGATGTACATGTAGTGGAAGGTTATCCTTTGACTTCTGGCTTACACTCTTTGATGGAGTGACAATACTCTTGTCAAGCTGATGAAAAATCCCCACCCAGCTTTGATAACCGAGAGCAATGTTGGTGCTTCACTGGTAACTATGTATTCCTGTGGAAAGATGGGTTTTTCTTTTTTTGCTCTGGTTACAACGTATGCTTGTGATTTCTGTTTGCATTAGCCCGACAGTTCAGCGGGCTGATTTATACCTCGTGAACTAAATGACATATATATGTATGCTTAATTGAAGTGAGACTGTTAACCCCGTAAAGTTGCTTTCTTGAGAAAAGGAGATCAAAGATTTGCATTGGCAGCCCTTTTGTGTGCTCTTGTTGTTGGTCTTACACAGCCACAGTAGGTGGTAGCAGGATTGTTGTTACAACATCCCACTGAACCAATGAGTTCAGGAGAAATGCTGATCTGGAGTTAGAGATGGAGTGTTGTGTGTCAGAGAGAAAGTAACTGAGCCCTTGGCACATGGGGCAAACACTGACTGTGAAAGCGTAGCAGAAAGAAGAGAAGGCAGGCTGTGGCTGTTTGGCTGAGGAACATTTCAGAAATTCTCCAACTCACCAGAAGAAAAGTGAGGTGAAGACTGTTGGGGCAGCCCTAGGTGTGGCATTTCTTCTCCCAGCTTCTAACCCTCTCACAAAGATAAGGAATTCCAATAAGATGCCACATGACAACCAGAAATCCCTTTAGATTTCAAGAAGAGGAATGCAAGGGAACAGAGCTCAGGAAAACTGAGGTGATGGTCTGTCAGGAACCTGCACTGCTCAGTGCATGGCTGGTCTTTGGCTAAGTTGAAGAGCATTCAGAGAAGTTCACACCACATGTTGGAAGGCCCTCCAACTCAAAGGCCTAAATTAACTCCAGGTAGTTTAATTGCAGCTCACGACCTAAGAGATTCATTTCAAGGAACTTGAACTCTTGGCTTTAGAGGACTCTCACGGCCTTGTCCTGGCCCTTTTAAGGTGTTTGAATGGCCACCACATGGTGTAAGTATGAGATCTCTTCTATTTGTCCATAAAAAGTATAAAGTGATTTAAGTGATGGAATTCCCTGTATTGGGAGATTTTCATCTTTCCTAAAGAGAATGAAATATTCTTTGTTTCATGAGGTGTGTCCAAGAGAGGAATTATCTTCTTCAGGAAGGATGGTTTTCCATTGCATTGACCCTCATAGAGTGTCTCCTGACAAAGCACTGGTCGATAATTTGGAGGCATATTCAGGGAGAACTCAAAAGACTGTGGCTGCTCAGGGCATTTCCCTTCAAAATCAAAAGAATATGCAGAAACGTGGCAGCATTTTCAATGCAGAATAAAGCCTAGCTGTGATATGTAGTAATACAAATTTACTTTGAGCTGACAAACTGCTGCAGGGATAAGCTCTATTAAGTAATGATACTTGTGTTTCCTCCACTCCCTGAGAGAGAATTTTAATCAATAAAAATCTAGTAAGCACCTGGTAGGTGCTAGATAGAGTGCAGAGCTTTGGCTTTCTTCCCAAGGAGCATTCTGAGGGCCATGATTTTGGGGAAAGACTGGCCTGTGGAGGTGGGGGATGCAAAGGCTGGTAGTCAGGTGGTTGAACAGCAAAGCAAATGCTCTCTTTTCCTGGGTGATTGAATTGATGAGAGTTTAATGTTTGAGTGTTGTTCAGGGCACCATTGCAATCACGGGTCTGTTCCCCCTATGTATGGGAGAACTTTAGCTCCAGCTCGGTGTTTGAGGTGAACAGACTGTGCAGTTGGCTAGAAGAGATGGGGTCCACCCAAGTTGTAAGGTTGCATTAAAATATTCAGATTTTGTATATAACTCTCTTCTGTAGTCTTTCTTGTGGCCATTCAGTTGTGCTGTGGTCCATATCTTCAGATTCCTGGGTGAAAAAAAATCAAGGAAGGCAGCTAGACAAGGGATTTGTTGTTCAGTCATTTGTCACTTGTGTATGAAACTTTGTCAACCCATTTGAAGATGTCTTGGCCAAGAAACTGGAGGTATTTGCCATTTCTTTCTTCAGCTCATTGAACAGGTAAGGAACCTGAAGCAAACAGAATTAAGTGACTTGCCCAGAGTCACACAGAGTACCTAGTGTGTGAGGACAAATGTGGACTCAGGAAGATGAGTCTTCCTGACTCCAGGTGTGGCACTCGTGCCACTGCCCCACCGAGTTGCCTCAAACAAGGGAAATTCTAAGCTAGTTGTGGCAGTCATCAGGGACTCCATGGATGTGGAGGTCAAAAACTGTGAACATGGCAACATGAACATGTGGAATTTTCGAAACCTTGAAGATAAAAGCCCTGAGGATTTGTCCACAGAATGTGGGAGAAGGGGTGCAGCTTATAGTGAACAAATGCCTTACTTCCAGTGAAGTGTGGGCATGGTATTATGAGGTACTAAAGTGTAAGTGCTACAGAAGTCAAAAGACATTTACCTAGGGAATGATATGTTTTGTCAACAGAAAATCGCAGATGGATTAATTTGCTCGTTGAAAAGATGAATTGGAGAGCAAATCATCTGCAATGATTCATATAAATACATCAAGGTTCAAACTCTCTTCATGATGAGAAGTTGAAACCCAAGTCCATGGAGGCTTAAGGAGGAGAGGCAAAAACAGTTTTGCTAAGCCAGTGAAACAAGTTTATTAGAAAGTTGTAACAGAAACCTCAGCCATGGTGTATGAGAGCTGAGCAAAATTAGTGGAAAGAAGTTGTTATTGGAGGACTCTTCCCTCCTAACAGGTGAGATTCAGCATCATTCTCCATTAGCATGGGTCCTGCTGCTGCTCGGTCCCTGCCACTTCCCTGCCCTCTGTGCTCCATAGGAATTCCAAGATGCTGTTGTTTTAGTTCTCCCCTGCCACCAGGCTTAGAGGCAGGTGGAAGGTGAGGTCCTTACGAGGCCATGGAATGAGGCCAAAGCAGAGAGGTTACAAACTTGTCATGACAGGCCAAGAGCAAATGGTTTTTTTCAGTAGAAGCCACAGGAATAATACCTTCCATAGCAAGATGGGCGGCAGCAGCCATAACCATAGCCACCATAGCCCAGGCCTCCATAGCCGTAGCCACCACAGCCATAGCCTAGGCCACGGAAGCTGCCACATCCACAGCCATAACCAGAGCCATAGCCGTAGCCCAGGCCTCCATAGTAGCCTCCGTAGTAGCACATTGTGTCAGGATTCAGGGATGTGGATTGCTGTTGAGGGTAGATTGTGGGATTGTGTACGGCACTACCTCCACAGGGACTTTTATATGTTTCCAGCAGGAAGTAAGGCTAAGCCAGGTCAGAATTCCATACATCCCATTAACCTGATTGCTGGGGCAACATCCCATTCTTGGCATTGTTTGGTCACTTGCAGAAATTCTCCTCACTCATTAAGGAAATTTTCTCTTGTTTTGTTGTATCTCTGAGGAGGATCTGCCACAACCTTATTCCCATAATGAAAAATGATTGTAGTGCTGCTAAAGTCCACGTGGTTAATGTGGCTGATGCCTTGTCCAGGCTTCATGGCAGCCTTCTTCCATTTAGCATTGTCCTCTGTCAATTACCCTTTTCCTTCCTGTCCTTCTGATAATTTATCTTAGCTATTGCGTCCTATCTCTCCAAATCAGGGTTTCTGAAGGCTCAAGTAACAGAATACTTTATGTAAATTTCAGGTTGGAATTGACATTTTGTTGGAGCACCACTCTGTGGAATCTGTCACTCAAACGACTTTTCCACAAGCAGCCAAAGTACAAACCACCTCCCCAGTGTTTGCACTGTGACAGGCGCTGTGTTTAGGGATTGGGATACAATGCAATGTCAAGAGTCCCTGTCCTTGGGCAGCTCTAAATTTCTAAGCTCAGTGAGAACCCCAAGGCATCTGCCGCAAATGTGGAGAACTGATGGGAGAAGATCTCAGAGGCCAAGACACAAGACACTAGGGGTAGGGCAAGGCTATGCACCCCTGGTTGGTTTAGAACTAAGGATATAATCGACAAGAGGAAGTCAGAGGTGAAGGGAGAAGGGAGGAGAGGATTCTGGGCACTGTGGACAGCCGGCCACCGTGAAGGCAGACAGAAGGCACATGCAGTGCATTGTTTGAGTGAAAGAAGGTAGGCTAGCATGGAGAAGACCAAAAAATGTGCGGTGGGAAATCAACTGTACTTAGATTGGTCTGGGAAGATTGGGCTAGCTAAAGGACAAAATGACATGCTAGACAGAAGCCATCTATTTGAATCAATACAGAAGAAGTAACTGGAATTCACATAACAAGTGTGTGGCTCTGGGCTTTTGGGAATTATAGAATATTGAGAGTCAGAAGAATGACTTAAGAAAATATACTGGGCAGCTGAGTGGAATGAGGATTGGGGTGGGAAAAATATTGAGGAAAGGAGGGACCATTAAAGGGTCTTTTGGAAAGGGAGCTAGGAGAGCGTGGCCTAAGAGGGGAGCTATGAAATTGAAAAGAAATGTTTGGATGCCAGTGATGTTATGAAGGTAAGAAAGACAAGATTTGTCAACTAATCATCTATTTGCCCTGATAGTTTATGGTCAGGGAAGTCCCTGTAAACCTGAGATGTTTCCTTGGCTTTGGTGCTCTTGAAAGGTCATAGGGAAGTGGAGAAGAGGGAACTTTCTTTGGGTGAGGTAGGAGAGGACATCTGTTCCAGACCTAGGGTTTCATTCACTCATTCGTTCATTTGTTCTTTTATCTATCAATTGATCTATCTCTCCATTTATATATTTTTTGTTGGGTATCATCTTGAAATCACACACATTGAAAATCAATTGTAGGGTTCTGGATCTTAGTAAAGATTCATGGTCTGCATCTGGACATGTGGCAAGGAGTGGCTGACGAACTGTCTTAGAATCCCTGTGTCCTCAGGAGGGTGTACTCTTTCGTCCTTGGAAAAGTAAAAGGTAAAAGACTGGAAAGAGACAGCATCGTGGACTTCAGTCAGAGTTATTTTGAATGGAAGAACAAGATGGAGAGCTAGTTAAGATGAAGAAGAAGGTACAATCAGGCAGAAAGAGCACTGTCAAGCATGCCAGGAATAGTAGCTGTCCAGCATTGTCAAAAGCCAAAGGAGATCAAGAAGCAGGAAGATAAAGAAGAGGCCCTTAGGTTTAGCCGTGAGGTCACCATGGACAACTTGGAGAGAACAGCCTCTGTCTCTCTCTTTGAATAATTCTTTTTATTTTTAATTCATGGGAGAAAACACAGCTTTCCCATACATATCGTATTAGAAAAGATGATTGCACATGAAAGTAAAAATCTCTCCTTTGCACCTTGCTATTCATTTTCAATATATAATGAAGTTATCATATAAATTTCTTTTTTTCCTTCTTTTCTTCACTCCCCACCCCTTTACTCTAAATGGCTATCCAAACAGGTATGTCCATATCTATATGCATCTCTCTATCTCTATGTGTATGTCTATGTCTATATCTATATCTATATCTTTGTTTATATCTATATCAATATGTATATCTATATCTCTTTCTATTTCTCTATCTATATCCGTATCTATACTTATTTCTATATCTATATCTACATCTATTTCTGTCTATATCTGTATCACCTAGCTATCTGTCTATCTATGTAAAATTAAAGTATAAATACTTCTATTTATCAGTTCTCTTTCTGGATAGAGATAGTTTCTTTCTTCATATGTCCTTTACTTATTATTGGTGTACTAATAATAATCAAAATGATTGATTTGCTCAGAATCATTCTTAAAACAATATTTTTGTTACTGTCTACAATGTTGTCTTGATTCTGTTCAGTTTGCCCTTCACCATTTCATGCAAGTCTTTTCATACCTTTAGATGATTACTGAGCTCATCACGTCTTATAACACAGCAGTATTCCATCCCAACCATACACTACTACAACCACAATGCTCAGCCATTCCCCAATTGATTGGGCCCCCTGCAATTTCCATTTTTTTGCCACCATAAAGAGAGTTTTAATATAACATCCCATTCACATTCAAAGTTATAATTAGTATCTGTGAATTTCTATCCATCTTATTTTAATCACTCTTTTCTTTCTCAGCTTCTCTTTTTACCCCATCCCTTTTCCTTTCTCTTTTCCCCTTCACCCTCCCACTCTCCATCCTACCCACCGCTCCAAAAGTCTCACTCCACCATCTCCACATGAGCATTTTCTCTTGAATGTGAGGGTCAGTAATGTGACGTTCAGGGCTTTCCAAGAGAGCAGCAAGTGATGCTGAGTAGGCCCCAGTGACTTCAGTACTGTCATGCACTTTTCTTGTGTGGAAGGAATGGGAAGTGCTGTTAATATGAGGTTATCGGGTCTTGAAATGTGGGCATAGACAGCTGTAATGGTAATCAGGACAGGATTTTTTGCTATTCTTCCCTTTTTGGATGTAAGGCAATCAAGGACTCGAAGGAGTCAGGGCTTTGTTTGAATGTGGCAGGTAAAGTGAGATCTTCTGTCTTGGAATGCTTCTCAGGACTGGGGTGGTCCAGAGACATTGATCTGTATATGATGTGGAGCTTTCCCACACTCTGGTTTCCCATGCCACGGATGGTAAGCCTTGGACCCAACAGGGCCCTGAACAGATGTACATGTACTGGAAGGTTATCCTTTGACTTCTGGATTACACTCTTTGATGGAGTGACAATACTCTCGTCAAGCTGATGAAAAATCCCCACCCAGCTTTGATAACCCAGAGCGATGTTGGTGCTTCACTGGTAACTATGTATTCCTGTGGAAAGATTGGTTTTTCTTTTTTGCTCTGGTTACAACGTATGCTTGTGATTTCTGTTTGCATTAGCCCGACAGTTCAGGGGGCTGATTTATACCTCGTGAACTAAATGACATATATATGTATGCTTAATTGAAGTGAGACTGTTAACCCCCTGAAGTTGCTTTCTTGAGAAAAGGAGATCAAAGATTTGCATTGGCAGCCCTTTTGTGTGCTCTTGTTGTTGGTCTTACACAGCCACAGTAGGTGGTAGCAGCATTGTTGTTACAACATCCCACTGAACCAATGAGTTCAGGAGAAATGCTGATCTGGAGTTAGAGATGGACTGTTGTGTGTCAGAGAGAAAGTAACTGAGCCCTTGGCACATGGGGCAAACACTGACTGTGAAAGCGTAGCAGAAAGAAGAGAAGGCAGGCTGTGGCTGTTTGGCTGAGGAACATTTCAGAAATTCTCCAACTCACCAGAAGAAAAGTGAGGTGAAGACTGTTGGGGCAGCCCTAGGTGTGGCATTTCTTCTCCCAGCTTTTAACCCTCTCACAAAGATAAGGAATTCCAATAAGATGCCACATGACAACCAGAAATCCCTTTAGATTTCAAGAAGAGGAATGCAAGGGAACAGAGCTCAGGAAAACTGAGGTGATGGTCTATCAGGAACCTGCACTGCTCAGTGCATGGCTGGTCTTTGGCTAAGCTGAAGAGCATTCAGAGAAGTTCACACCACATGGTGGAAGGCCCTCCAACTCAAAGGCCTAAATTAACTCCAGGTAGTTTAATTTCAGCTCACGACCTAAGAGATTCATTTCAAGGAACTTGAACTCTTGGATTTAGAGGAGTCTCACGGCCTTGTCCTGGCCCTTTTAAGGTGTTTGAATGGCCACCGCATGGTGTAAGTATGAGATCTCTTCTATTTGTCCATAAAAAGAATAAAGTGACTTAAGTGATGGAATTCCCTGTATTGGGAGATTTTCACCTTTCCTAAAGAGAATGAAATATTCTTTGTTTCATGAGGTGTGTCCAAGAGAGGAATTATCTTCTTCAGGAAGGATGGTTTTCCATTGCATTGACCCTCATAGAGTGTCTCCTGACAAAGCACTGGTCGATAATTTGGAGGCATATTCAGGGAGAACTCAAAAGACTGTGGCTGCTCAGGGCATTTGCCTTCAAAATCAAAAGAATATGCAGAAACGTGGCAGCATTTTCAATGCAGAATAAAGCCTAGCTGTGATATGTAGTAATACAAATTTACTTTGAGCTGACAAACTGCTGCAGGGATAAGCTCTATTAAGTAATGATACTTGTGTTTCCTCCACTCCCTGAGACAGGATTTTAATCAATAAAAATCTAGTAAGCACCTGGTAGGTGCTAGATAGAGTGCAGAGCTTTGGCTTTCTTCCCAAGGAGCATTCTGAGGGCCATGATTTTGGGGAAAGACTGGCCTGTGGAGGTGGGGAATCCAAAGGCTGGTAGTCAGGTGGTTGAACAGCAAAGCTAATGCTCTCTTTACCTGGGTGATTGAATTGATGAGAGTTTAATGTTTGAGTGTTGTTCAGGGCACCATTGCAGTCACGGGTCTGTTCCCCCTACGTATGGGAGAACTTTAGCTCCAGCTCGGTGTTTGAGGTGAACAGACTGGGCAGTTGGCTAGAAGAGATGGGGTCCACCCAAGTTGTAAGGTTGCATTAAAATATTCAGATTTTGTATATAACTCTCTTCTGTAGTCTTTCTTGTGGCCATTCAGTTGTGCTGTGGCCCAAATCTTCAGATTCCTGGGTGAAAAAAAAATCAAGGAAGACAGCTAGACAAGGGATTTGTTGTTCAGTCATTTGTCACTTGTGTATGAAACTTTGTCAACCCATTTGAAGATGTCTTGGCCAAGAAACTGGAGGTATTTGCCATTTCTTTCTTCAGCTCATAGAACAGGTAAGGAACCTGAAGCAAACAGAATTAAGTGACTTGCCCAGAGTCACACAGAGTACCTAGTGTGTGAGGACAAATGTGGACTCAGGAAGATGAGTCTTCCTGACTCCAGGTGTGGCACTCATGCCACTGCCCCACCGAGTTGCCTCAAACAAGGGAAATTCTAAGCTAGTTGTGGCAGTCATCAGGGACTCCATGGATGTGGAGGTCAAAAACTGTGAACATGGCAACATGAACATGTGGAATTTTCGAAACCTTGAAGATAAAAGCCCTGAGGATTTGTCCACAGAATGTGGGAGAAGGGGTGCAGCTTATAGTGAACAAATGCCTTACTTCCAGTGAAGTGTGGGCATGGTATTATGAGGTACTAAAGTGTAAAAGCTACAGAAGTCAAAAGACATTTACCTAGGGAATGATATGTTTTGTCAACAGAAAATCGCAGATGGATTAATTTGCTCATTGAAAAGATGAATTGGAGAGCAAATCATCTGCAATGATTCATATAAATACATCAAGGTTCAAACTCTCTTCATGATGAGAAGTTGAAACCCAAGTCCATGGAGCTTAAGGAGGAGAGGCAAAAACAGTTTTGCTAAGCCAGTGAAACAAGTTTATTAGAAAGTTGTAACAGAAACCTCAGCCATGGTGTATGAGAGCTGAGCAAAATTAGTGGAAAGAAGTTGTTATTGGAGGACTCTTCCCTCCTAACAGGTGAGATTCAGCATCATTCTCCATTAGCATGGGTCCTGCTGCTGCTCGGTCCCTGCCACTTCCCTGCCCTCTGTGCTCCATAGGAATTCCAAGATGCTGTTGTTTTAGTTCTCCCCTGCCACCAGGCTTAGAGGCAGGTGGAAGGTGAGGTCCTTACGAGGCCATGGAATGAGGCCAAAGCAGAGAGGTTCAAACTTGTCATGACAGGCCAAGAGCAAATGGTTTTTTTCAGTAGAAGCCACAGGAATAATACCTTCCATAGCAAGATGGGCGGCAGCAGCCATAACCATAGCCACCATAGCCCAGGCCTCCATAGCCGTAGCCACCACAGCCATAGCCTAGGCCACGGAAGCTGCCACATCCACAGCCATAACCAGAGCCATAGCCGTAGCCCAGGCCTCCATAGTAGCCTCCGTAGTAGCACATTGTGTCAGGATTCAGGGATGTGGATTGCTGTTGAGGGTAGATTGTGGGATTGTGTACGGCACTACCTCCACAGGGACTTTTATATGTTTCCAGCAGGAAGTAAGGCTAAGCCAGGTCAGAATTCCATACATCCCATTAACCTGATTGCTGGGGCAACATCCCATTCTTGGCATTGTTTGGTCACTTGCAGAAATTCTCCTCACTCATTAAGGAAATTTTCTCTTGTTTTGTTGTATCTCTGAGGAGGATCTGCCACAACCTTATTCCCATAATGAAAAATGATTGTAGTGCTGCTAAAGTCCACGTGGTTAATGTGGCTGATGCCTTGTCCAGGCTTCATGGCAGCCTTCTTCCATTTAGCATTGTCCTCTTTCAATTACCCTTTTCCTTCCTGTCCTTCTGATAATTTATCTTAGCTATTGCGTCCTATCTCTCCAAATCAGGGTTTCTGAAGGCTCAAGTAACAGAATACTTTATGTAAATTTCAGGTTGGAATTGACATTTTGTTGGAGCACCACTCTGTGGAATCTGTCACTCAAACAACTTTTCCACAAGCAGCCAAAGTACAAACCACCTCCCCAGTGTTTGCACTGTGACAGGCGCTGTGTTTAGGGATTGGGATACAATGCAATGTCAAGAGTCCCTGTCCTTGGGCAGCTCTAAATTTCTAAGCTCAGTGAGAACCCCAAGGCATCTGCCACAAATGTGGAGAACTGATGGGAGAAGATCTCAGAGGCCAAGACACAAGACACTAGGGGTAGGGCAAGGCTATGCACCCCTGGTTGGTTTAGAACTAAGGATATAATCGACAAGAGGAAGTCAGAGGTGAAGGGAGAAGGGAGGAGAGGATTCTGGGCACTGTGGACAGCCGGCCACCGTGAAGGCAGACAGAAGGCACATGCAGTGCATTGTTTGAGTGAAAGAAGGTAGGCTAGCATGGAGAAGACCAAAAAATGTGCGGTGGGAAATCAACTGTACTTAGATTGGTCTGGGAAGATTGGGCTAGCTAAAGGACAAAATGACATGCTAGACAGAAGCCATCTATTTGAATCAATACAGAAGAAGTAACTGGAATTCACATAACAAGTGTGTGGCTCTGGGCTTTTGGGAATTATAGAATATTGAGAGTCAGAAGAATGACTTAAGAAAATATACTGGGCAGCTGAGTGGAATGAGGATTGGGGTGGGAAAAATATTGAGGAAAGGAGGGACCATTAAAGGGTCTTTTGGAAAGGGAGCTAGGAGAGCGTGGCCTAAGAGGGGAGCTATGAAATTGAAAAGAAGTGTTTGGATGCCAGTGATGTTATGAAGGTAAGAAAGACAAGATTTGTCAACTAATCATCTATTTTCACTGATAGTTCATGTTCAGGGAAGTCCCTGCATCTGTAAACCTGAGATGTTTCCTTGGCTTTGGTGCTCTTGAAAGGAATAGGGAAGTGGAGAAGAGGGAAGATTCTTTGGGTGACGTAGGAGAGGACATGTGTTCCAGACCTGGGCTTTCATTCACTCATTCTTTCATTTGTTTTCTATCTATCTATTGGTCTATCTCTCCATTTATATTTTTATTTATTGGTTATCATGTCGAAGTTACATACATTGAAAATCAATTGTAGGGGTCTGGATCTTAGTAAAGATTCCTGATCTACATCTGGACATGTGGCAAGGAGTGGCCCTGTGTCCTTAGGAGGTGGTACTCTTTCATCCTTGCAAAAGTAAAAGGTAAAAGAAAGGAAAGAGACTATATTGTGGACTTCAGTCAGAGTTATTTTGAATGGAAGAACAAGATGGAGAGCTAGTTCAGATGAATAAGAAGGAACAATCAGGCAGAAAGAGCACTGTCAAGCATGCCAGGAACAGTAGCTGCCCAGCATTGTCAAAAGCCAAAGGGGATCAAGAAGTATGAAGATACGGAAGAGGCCTTTGGTTTAGCCATGAGGTCATCTCTGGACAACTTGGAGAGAACAGCTTGTGTCTCTCTCTTTGGATAATTCATTTGATTTTTAATTCCTGGAAGAAAAGAAGGCTTTCCATAGCATACTGTATTAGAAAAGATGATTGCACATGAAAGTAAAAATCTCTCCTTTGCACCTTGCTATTCATTTAAAAAATATAATGAAGTTATCATGTAAATTTCTTTTTTTCCTTTCTTTTCTTCACTCCCCACCCCTTTTCTCAAGATGGCTATCCAAACAGGTATGTCCGTATCTATAAGTATATCTCTATCTCTATCTATGTCTATGTCTATATCTATATCTTTATCTATATCTATATCAATATGTATATGTATATCTATATCTCTTTCTATTTCTCTACCTATATCCATATCTACATCTCTGTCTATATCTGTATCATTTAGCTATCTGTCTATCTATGTAAAATTAATATATAAATACTTCTGTTTCTCAGTTCTCTTTCTGGATAGAGATAGTTTCTTTCTTCGTATGTCCTTTACTTATTATTGGTGTACTAATAATAGTCAAAATGATTGATTTGCTCAGAATCATTCTTTAAACAATATTTTTGTTACTGTTACTATCTACAATGTTGTCTTGATTCTGCTCACTTTGCCCTTCACCATTTCGTGGAAGTCTTTTCATACCTTTAGATGATTACTGAACTCCTCATGTCTTATACCACAGTAGTATTCCATCCCAACCATAACGCACAACTTGCTCAGACATTCCCCAATTCCGTGGGCCCCCTGCAATTTTCATTTTTTGCCACCATCAAGAGAGTTGCTATAACATCTCTTTCACATTCAAAGTTATAATTAGTATCTGTGAATTTCTATCCATCTTATTTTAATCACTCTTTTCTTTCTCAGCTTCTCTTTTTATCCCATCCCTTTTCCTTTCTCTTTTCCCCTTCACCCTCCCACTCTCCATCCTACCCACCGCTCCAAAAGTCTCACTCCACCATCTCCACATGAGCATTTTCTCTTGAATGTGAGGGTCAGTAATGTGACGTTCAGGGCTTTCCAAGAGAGCAGCAAGTGATGCTGAGTAGGCCCCAGTGACTTCAGTACTGTCATGCACTTTTCTTGTGTGGAAGGAATGGGAAGTGCTGTTAATATGAGGTTATCGGGTCTTGAAATGTGGGCATAGACAGCTGTAATGGTAATCAGGACAGGATTTTTTGCTATTCTTCCCTTTTTGGATGTAAGGCAATCAAGGACTCGAAGGAGTCAGGGCTTTGTTTGAATGTGGCAGGTAAAGTGAGATCTTCTGTCTTGGAATGCTTCTCAGGACTGGGGTGGTCCAGAGACATTGATCTGTATATGATGTGGAGCTTTCCCACACTCTGGTTTCCCATGCCACGGATGGTAAGCCTTGGACCCAACAGGGCCCTGAACAGATGTACATGTACTGGAAGGTTATCCTTTGACTTCTGGATTACACTCTTTGATGGAGTGACAATACTCTCGTCAAGCTGATGAAAAATCCCCACCCAGCTTTGATAACCCAGAGCGATGTTGGTGCTTCACTGGTAACTATGTATTCCTGTGGAAAGATTGGTTTTTCTTTTTTGCTCTGGTTACAACGTATGCTTGTGATTTCTGTTTGCATTAGCCCGACAGTTCAGGGGGCTGATTTATACCTCGTGAACTAAATGACATATATATGTATGCTTAATTGAAGTGAGACTGTTAACCCCCTGAAGTTGCTTTCTTGAGAAAAGGAGATCAAAGATTTGCATTGGCAGCCCTTTTGTGTGCTCTTGTTGTTGGTCTTACACAGCCACAGTAGGTGGTAGCAACATTGTTGTTACAACATCCCACTGAACCAGCGAGTTCAGGAGAAATGCTGATCTGGAGCTAGAGATGGATTGTTGAGTGTCAGAGAGAAAGTAACTGAGCCCTTGGCACATGGGGCAGCCACTGACTGAGAAAGTGTAGCAGAAAGAAGAGAAGGCAGGCTGTGGCTGTTTGGCTGAGGAACATTTCAGAAATTCTCCAACTCACCAGAAGAGAAATGAGGTGAAGACTGTTGGGGCAGCCCTAGGTGTGGCATTTCTTCTCCTAGCTTCTAATCCTGTCACAACAGTACAGTAGAAGATAAGGAATTCCAGTATGATGCCACATGACAACCAGAAATGTCATTAGATTTCAGGAAGAGAAATGCAAGGGAACAGAGCTCAGTAAAACTGAGGTGATGGTCTGTCAGAAACCTGCACTGCTCAGTGCATGGCTGGTCTTCGGCTAAGCTGAAGAGCGTTCAGGGAAGTTCACACCACATGGTAGTAGGCCCTCTGACTCCAGGGCCTAGGTTAGCTCCAGATAGTTTTGTTTCAGCGCAAGACCTAAACAATTCATTTCAAGGAACTTGAACTCTTGGGTTTAGTGGACTCTCAAGGCCTTGTCTTGGCCCTTTTAAGGTGTTTGAATGGCCACCATATGTTGTAAGCATAAGATCTCTTCTATTTGTCCATAAAAAGAATAAAGTGACTTAAGTGATGGAATTCCCTGTATTGGGAGATTTTCATCTTTCCTAAAGAGAATGAAATATTCTTTGTTTCATGAGGTGTGTCCAAGAGAGGGTTTATCTTCTTCCTGAAAAGTTTTTCTTTTCCACTGCATTGATACTCATACAATGTCTCCTGAGAGAGGAATGGTCAATATTTTGAAGGCATATTCAAGGAGAACTCAAAAGACTGTGGCTGCTCAGGGCATTTCCCTTCAAAATCAAAAGCATATACAGAAACTTGGCAGCATTTTCAATGCAGAATAAAGCCTAGCTGTGATATGTAGTAATACAAACTTACTTTGAGCTAACAAACTACTACAGGGATAAGCTCTATTAAGTAAGGATACTTTTGTTTCCTCCACTCCGTTATTTAACAGCCCAATCAATTGGGGGATGTCTGTGTAAGTTGTGGTGTATGGTTGGAATGGAATACTACTGTGTTATAATATAAGATGGGATGAGCTCAGTAATCATCTAAAGGTATGAAAAGACTTGCATGAAATGGTCAAAGGGAAATGAGAAAAATCTAGAAAACATTGTAGCAGTAACAAAAATATTGTTTTAAGAATGATTTTGAGCAACTCAATCATTTTCACTACTGTTAGTACAGCAATTATAAGTAAAGGACATATGAAGAAAGAAGTTATCTGTATCCAAAAAGAGACCAGACAAATAGAAGTATTTATATAATAATTTTACATAAGTAAATAGATAGATACGTAAGTGATATAGATATAGACAGATATAGATGTAGATATAGATATAGAAATAGATATAGATATGGATATAGATAAAGATATGGATAGAAATATGGAAATAGATATAGATATAGATATAGATATGGACATACCTGTTTGGATAGCCATCTCGAGTAAAATGGTGGGGAGAGAAGAAAAGAAAGGAAAAAAAGAAATTTATATGATAACTTCATTATAGTATTAAAATGAATACCAAGATGCAAAGGAGATATTTTTACTTTCATGTGCAATCATCTTTTCTAATAAAATATGCTATGGAAAGCCTTGTTCACTGGTTCACTGGGATGTTGTAACAACAATGTAGCTACCACCTACGGTGGCTGTGTAAGACCAACAATGGGAGCACACAAAAGGGCTGCCAATACAAGTACTTTGATCTGCTTTTCTAAAGAAAGCAACTTTACGGGGTTAACAGTCTCAATTTAATTAAATATATATATAGGTCATTTAGTTCACGGGGTAACCTTCCATTGGAGTGAGACTTTTGGAGGGGTGGGTAGGATGGAGAGTCGGAGGGTGGAGGAAAAAGAGAAAGGAAAAGGCTGGGGTAAAAAGAAAAGCTGAGAAAGAAGATAGTGATTAAAATAAGATGGATAGAAATTCACAGATACTAATTATAACTGTGAATGTGAGTGGGATGTTATATAAAACACTCTTTATGGTGGCAAAAAAATGGAAATTGCAGGGGGCCCAATTAATTGAGGGATGTCTGAGCAAGTTGTGGTGGATGTTTGGGATGGAATACTACTGTGTTATAAGACGTGATGAGCTCAGTAATTATCTAATGGTATGAAAAGATTTGTATGAAGTGGTGAAGGGCAAAGTGAGCAGAATCAAGAGAACTTTGTAGACAATAACAAAAATATGTTTTTGCGAATGATTTTGAGCAACTCAATCATTTTGACTATTAATAGGACCACAAGATAGATAACTAAATGATATAGACATAGACAGATATAGATGCAGATATAAATATAGAAAAAGATATAGATATAAATGTGAATATATATATATGGATATAGATATAGATGTAGATATAGATATAGATATGGATATAGATATGGACATACCTGTTTGGATAGCCATATCGAGTAAAGGAGTGGGGAGTGAAGAAAAGAATGGAAAAAAAGAAATTTGTATGAAAACTTCATTGTATATTTAAAATGAACAGAAAAGTGTAAAGGAGAGATTTTTACTTTCATGTGCAATCATCTTTTCTAATACAGTATGCTGGGGAAAGCCTTGTTTTCTTCCATGAATTAAAAATAAAATGAATTATAAAAAGAGAGAGACAGAGGCTGTACTCTCCAAGTTGTCCAGTGATGACCTCATGGCTGAACCTAAGGGCCTCTTCTTTATCTTCCTGCTTCTTGATCTCCTTTGGCTTTTGACAATGCTGGACAGCTACTATTCCTGGCATGCTTGACAGTGCTCTTTCTGCCTGATTGTCCCTTCTTGTTCATCTGAACTAGCTCTCCATCTTGTTCTTCCATTCAAAATAACTCTGACTGAAGTCCACGATACAGTCTCTTTCCTTTCTTTTCAATTTTACTTTTCCAAGGATGAAAGAGTACAACCTCCTAAGGACACAGGGTTCCTAAGACGTTTCCTCAGTCACTCCTTGCCACATGTCTAGATGGAGACCACGAATCGTTACTAAGATCCAGATCCATACAATTGATTTTCAATGTATGTAATTTCAACATGATAACCAAAAAATAAAAATATAAAGGAAGTGATAGAACAATAGATTGATAGAAGAACAAATGAATGAATGAGTGAATGAAAGCCTAGGTCTGGAACAGATGTCCTCTCCTACGTCACCCAAAGAATCTTCCCTCTTTTCCACTTCCTTATTCCTTTCAAGAACACCAAAACCAAGGAAAGATCTCAGGTTTACAATCTCAGGGACTTCCCTGACCCTGAAATATCAATGCAATTGTCTGATCAGTTAACAAATCTTTTCTTTCTTACCTTCATAAAGTCACTGGCATCCAAACACTTCTTCTCAATTTCATAGTTCCCCTCTTAGGGCAGGCTTTCCTAGCTCCCTTTCCAAAAGACCATTTAATAGTCCTCCTTTCCTCAATATTTTTCCCACCACAATCCTCATTCCACGCAGCTGCCCAGTATATTTTCTTAAGTCATTCTTCTGACTCTCAATATTCTATATTCCTCAAAATCCCACAGTCACACACTTGTTATGTAAATTCCAGTTCCTCCTTCTGTATTGATTCAAATAGATGGCTTCTGTCTAGCATGTCATTTTGTCCTTTAGGTAGCCCAATCCTCCCTGCCCAATCTCAGTACAGTTGATTTCCCACAGCACATTTTTTTGGTCTTGTCCATGCTAGCCTACCTTCTTTCACTCAAACAATATACTGCATGTGCCTTCTGTCTGCCTTCACAGGGGCCGGCTCTCCACAGTTCCTAGAATCCTCTCCTCCCTTCTCCCTTCACCTCTGATTTCCTCTTGTCGATTATATCCTTAGTTCTAAACAAACCTGGGGTGCATAACCTTGCTCTACCCCTAGTGTCTTGTGTCTTGGCCTCTGAGATCTTCCCCCATCGGTTCTCCATGTTTGTGGCAGCTGCCTTTGGGTTCTCACTGAGCTTAGAAATTTAGAGCTGCCCAAGGACAGGGACTCTGGACATTTCATTGTATCCCCATCCCTAAGCATGGTGCCTGTCACAGGGCAAACATTGGGGAGGTGGTTTGTACTTTGGCTGCTTGTAGAACAGTTGTTTGAGGGAGAGATTCCACAAAGTGGTGCTCCTACAAAATGTCAATTCCAACCTGAAATTTACATAAAGTATTCTGTTACTTGAGCCTTCAGAAACCATGATTTGGAGAGATAGGACTCAATAGCTTAGATATATTCTCAGAAGGACAGTAAGGAAAAATGTAATTGAAAGAGGACAATGCTAAATGGAAGAAGGCTGCCATGAAGCCTGGACAAGGCATCAGCCACATTAACCACGTGCACTTTGGCATCACTACAATCATTTTTCGTTATGGGAATAAGATTATGGCAGATTCCCCTCAGAGATACCACAAAGACATCTTCAAATGGCTTGACAAAGATTCATACACAAGTGAAAAATGACTGAAGAACAAATTCCTTGTCTAGCTGTCTTCTTTGATTTTTTTTTCACCAAGGAATCTGAAGATTTTGACCACAGCCCAACTGAATGGCCACAAGAAAGACTATAGAAGAGAGTTATATACAAAATCTGAACATTTTAAAGCAACCTTACAACTTGCATGGAACCCATCTCTTCTAGCCAACTGCACAATCTGTTCACCTCAAACACCGAGCTGGAGCTGAAGTTCTCCCATACATAGGGGGAGCAGACCTGTGATTGCAATGGTGCCCTGAACAACACTCAAACATTAAACTCTCATCAATTCAATCACCCAGGAAAAGAGAGCATTTGCTTTGCTGTTCAACCACCTGACTACCAGCCTTTGGATTCCCCACCTCCACAGGCCAGTCTTTCTCCAAAATCATGGCCCTGAGAATGCTCCTTGGGAAGAAAGCCAAAGCTCTGCACCCTATCTAGCACCTACCAGGTGCTTACTAGATTTTTATGGATTAAAAGTCTGTCTCAGGGAGTGGAGGAAACACAAGTATCATTACTTAATAGAGCTTATCACTGCAGCAGTTTGTTAGCTCAAAGTAAATTTGTATTACTACATATCACAGCTAGGCTTTATTCTGCATTGAAAATGCCGCCAATTTTCTGTATATTCTTTTGATTTTGAAGGGAAAAATGCCCTGAGCAGCCACAGTCTTTTGAGTTCTCCCTGAATATGCCTCCAAATTATCGACCAGTGCTTTGTCAGGAGACACTCTATGAGGGTCAATGCAATGAAAAACCATCCTTCCTGAAGAAGATAATTCCTCTCTTGGACACACCTCATGAAACAAAGAATATTTCATTCTCTTTAGGAAAGGTGAAAATCTACCAATACAGGGAATTCCATCACTTAAGTCACTTTATTCTTTTTATGGACAAATAGAAGAGATCTCATACTTACACCACGTGGTAGCCATTCAAACACCTTAAAAGGGCCAGGACAAAGCTGTGAGAGTCCTCTAAAGCCAAGAGTTCAAGTTCCTTGAAATGAATCTCTTAAGTCTTGAGCTGAAATTAAACTATCTGTGGCTAACTTAGGCCCTTGAGTCAGAGGGCCTTCTACCATGTAGTGTGAACTTCTCTGAATGCTCTTCAGCTTAGCCAAAGACCAGCCATGCACTGAGCAGTGCAGGTTCCTGATAGACCATCACCTCAGTTTTCCTGAGCTCTGTTCCCTTGCTTTCCTCTTCCTAAAATCTAGAGATTTCTGGTTGTCATGTGGCATCTTATTGGAATTCCTTATCTTTGTGAGAGGGTTAGAAGCTGGGAGAAGAAATGCCACATCTAGGGCTGCCCCAACAATCTTCACCTCATTTTTCTTCTGATGAGTTAAAAGATTTCTGAAATGTTCCTCAGCGAAACAGCCACAGCCTGCCTTCTCTTCTTTCTGCTACACTTTCTCAGTCAGCGGCTGCCCCATGTGCAAAGGGCTCAGTTACATTCTCTCTGACACACAACAGTCCATCTCTAGCTCCAGAACAGCATTTCTCCTGAACTCACTGGTTCAGCGGGATGTTGTAACAACAATGTTGCTACCACCTACTGTGGCTGTGTAAGTCCAACAACAAGAGCACTCAAAAGGGCTGCCAACACAAGTTCTTTGATCTGCTTTTCTAAAGAAAGCAACTTCAGGGGGTTAACAGTCTCACGTTAATTAAGCATACATATGTAGGTCATTTAGTTCACGAGGTAAAAACCAGCCCCCTGAACTGTAGGGCTAATGCAAACAGGAATCACAAGCATACGTTGTAACCAGAGCAAATAACACAAACCAATCTTTGCACAGGAATACATAGTTACCAGAGAAGCACCAACATCTCTCTGGGTTATCAAAGCTGAGTGGGGATTTTTCATCAGCTTGACGAGAGTATTGTCACTCCATCAAAGAGTGTAAGCCAGAAGTCAAAGGATAACCTTCCACTACATGTACATCTGTTCAGGGCCCTGTTGGGTCCAACGCTTACCATCCGTGGCATGGGTAACCAGAGTGTGGCGAAGCTCCACATCATATACAGATCAAGTCTCTGGACCACCCCAGTCCTGAGAAGCATTCCAAGACAGAATATCTCACTTTACCTGCCCCATTCAAACAAAGCCCTGACTCCTTCGAGTCATTGATTGCCTTACATCCAAAAAGGGAAGAATAACAAAAAATCCTGTTCTCATTACCATTACAGGTGTTTATGCCCAGATTTCAAGACCCCATAACCTCATGTTAACAGCACTTCCCATTCCTTCCGCACAGGAAAAGTTTGCAAGCGGAAGTACAGCTAACCCAGGGCAGAATTCCATATTTCCCATTAACTTGAATGCCAAGTCAAAGTCCCATTCTTGTCATTGTTTGGTCCCTGACAAAAATTATACCTGCTCATTAAGGAATTTTTCTCTTGTTTGTTGTGTCTCTGGGACGGATCTTCCACAGTCTTATTCCCATAATGAAAAATGATTATAGTGTTGCCAAAGCCCATGTGTTTAATGTGGCTGATTCCTTACTCCGGTTTCATGGCAGCCCTGTCCTAGGTGGCATTGTCCTCCTTCCATTCCACTTTCCTTCCTGGCATTCTTAGATTTTATCTGAACTATGGAGTCCTATCTCTCCAATTCAGGGTTTCTTAAGACTGAAGTGACAGAACCATTCATGCAAATTTCAGCTTGGAATTGAGATTTTGTTGGAGTACCACTCTGTGGAATCTGTCCAACGATTTCACAAGCAGCCAAAAGTCAAACAACCCCCTCAGTGTGTGCACTGTGACAGACAGTGCACTTAGGAATTTGGATACGATGAAATGTCAACAGACTCCCTGTCCTTGGGCAACTCTAAATTGCTAAGCTCAGTGAGAACCCCAAGGGATCTGCCAGAAACATGGATAATTGATGGGAGAAGATTGCAGAGGCCAAGGGACAAGCCTCTAGGGGCAAGGCACAAGGTCCTGCACCACAGGTTTGTTTAGACCTTGGATATAATCTCTCAGAGAAAGTTAGAAGTAAAGGGAGGAGGGAGGAGATGATTCTGGGCAGGGTGGACAGCCAGCCATTGCAAAGGCAAGCAGAAGGCACATGCAATGCGTTGTCTGAGTGAAAGAAGGAAGACTAGCATGGACAAAACCAAATAATTTGGAGATGTAAATCAAGGGTCCTTAGATTGCACAGATAGGATTGAGGTAGCTAATGGAAAAAGTGGAATGCTAGATAAAAGCTACCTATTTAAATCAATGGAGAAGGAGCAACTGGAATTTATATAACAAGGGTATTTCTCTGGACTTTTGGGAATTATAGAATATTGGAAGTCAGAAAAATGACTTAGGAAAATACACTGGAAAGATGAGTGGAATGAAGATTTGGTTGGGAAAAAAGGTTGAGCCAAGGTGGCCCATCAAAGGGTCTTTTGGAATGGGAGTTATGAGAGCCTAGCCTAAGTGGGCACATATGCAAATTGAAAAGAAGTTTTGGATGCCAGTGACCTTACGAAGTAGGAAAGACAAGATTTGTTAACTAATCAGATATTTGCATTGATAGTTCAGGGTCAGAGAAGTCTCTGAGACTGTTAACCTGAGAGCTTTCCTTGATTTTGGTGCTGTTGAAAGGAATAGGGAAGTGGAGAAGAGGTAGGGTGCATTGGATGATGTAGGAGAGGACATCTATCCCAGACATCAAGTTTCATTCATTTATTCAGTTATTTGTTTTTTATCTATCTATTGAACTACCTATTCATTTATGTATTTATTAATTGGTTGTCAAGTTCAAATTGTGTATACTGACAATTAATTGTAGGGGTCTTGATCATAGTACAGATTCCCAGTCTGTATCTGGACTTGTTGCAAGGAGTGACTGAGGAAATATCTTAGTAACCCTGTGGCCTAAGGAGGGTCTCCTCTTTCATCTTCAGAGAAGTCAAAGGTAAAAGAAAGGAAAGAGGCAAAATCTTGGGCTTCAGCCACAGTTATTTTGAATGGAAGAACAAGATGGTGATCTAGTTAAGATGAACAAGAAGGAAAAATCAGGCAGGAAGAGCATGTCAAGCACACCAGGAACAGCAGTTGGGCAGCGATGTGAAAAGCCAAAGGAAATCAAGAAGCAGGAAGATTGAGAAGAGGCCCTTAGGTTTAGCCATTAGGTTATCACTGAACAACTTGGAGAGAACAGCTTCTATCTCTCTCTTTTTAAAATTTATTTTTAATTTATAGAATAAACCAGCCTTTCCATAGCATATGATAATAAAAAAATATGAGTGCACATGAATGTACAAGTCTGTCCTGTCAAACTTGCTATTCCTTTTAAATATATAATTAAGTTATCATGTAAATTTCTTTTTGTCCTTTCTTTTCTTTGTTCCCCACCCATGTCCTAGAGATGGCTACCATAAAACTACCCAAATAGGTATATCTACATCTATATCCACATCTGTATCTGTGTCTGTATCTGTATCTGTATCTGTATCAATATCTATGTCTATCTATCTATGTAAAATTATTGTATAAACACTTCTATTTTCAGTTCTCTTTCTGGATACAGATAACTTCTTTCTTCATATGTCCTTTATTTTTAATTTGTGTACTTACAGTAGTCAAAAGGATTGAGTTGCTCACAGTTTTTCTTAGAACACTATTTTTGTTACTGTCTACAATGTTCTCTTGATTCTGCTCACTTTGCCCATCACCATTTCATGAAAGTATTTTCCTACCTTTAGAAGATTATCGAGCTCATCATTTTTTATAGCACAGTTGTCTTTCATCAAGACCATACACCACAACTTGCTCAGACATTTCCCAATTGATGGGGACCCTTGCAATTTCCAGTTTTTTGCCACCATAAAGAGAGTTGCTATAAACATCCCATTCACATTCACAGTTTTCATTGCTATTTGTGAATTTCTCTCCATCTTATTTTAACACTATTTTCTTTCTCAGGTTCTCTTTTCACCCCATCCCTGTTCCCTCATCATTTCCCTCCACCATCCCACTCTCCATCTTACCCATCCTTACAAAATTCTCACTCCACCATCTCCATGAGAGCATTTTCTCTTGAAGGTGAGGAATGTGGAAGGTGAGGAACGTGATGTACAGGGCTTCCCAAGAGAACAGCAAGTGGTGCTGAGTAGGTCCCAATGACTTCACTAGAGTCATGCCCTTTTCATGTGTGAAAGGAATGGGAAGTCCTGTTAAAATGAGGTTAGTGGGATCTTGCAATCTGGGCATAGACAGCTGTAATGGCAATCAGGGAAGGATTTTTTGCTATTCTTCTCTTTTGGGATACTAAGGCAACCAAGGGACTTTAACTAGTCTGCCATTTGTTTGAATGGTCCAGGTAAAGTGTGATCATTTGTCTTGGAATGCTTCTCAACACTGGGGTGGTTGACATCATTGATTGTATATGATATGGTGCTTTCCCACACCATGTTTTCCCAGGCTCTGAATGGTGAGCCTTGAGCTCCCAGGGCCCTGAACAGTTGTATATGCCCTGGAAGGTTAGCCTTTGACTTTTGAAGGTGTACTCATTGATAGAGTGACAATTATCTGGGCAAGCAGTTGAAAAAGCCCCGCTTTGCTTTGATAACCCAGACAGGTGTTGGTGCTTCTCTGGTAACTATGTATGGCTAGGGATAGACTGCTTTGTGGCATTTGCTCTGTTTGTAATGTATGCTTGTAATTTCTGTTTGCATTTGTGCTGAAGTTAAGGGGGCTGAGTTTTTCCCCCCTGAACTAAGTTAATGATATGTGTATGTTTAATTAAACTGCTATTGTTAACCCCTTAAGCTTGCTTTCCTTAGAAAAGCAGATCAGAGAACTTTTGTTGGCAGCCCTTCCGTGTGCTCTTGTTCTTGGTCTTACACAGCCAACAATATTGTTGTTCCAACAACACACTGAACCAGTGAGTTCAGGAGAAATGCTGATCTGGAGCTAAAGATGGACTATTGATTGTCAGAGAGAAAGTAACTGAGCCCTTGGCAGATGAGTCTATCACTGACTGAGAAAGTGTAGTAGAAAGAAGAGAAGGCAGGCTGTAGCTGTTTGGCTGTGGAATACTTCAGAACTTCTTCAACTGACAAGGAGAAATCAACTGACGAGGAGAAAAATGAGGTCAAGTCTGTTGGGGTAGCCCTAGCTGTGTCATTTCTTCTCCCAGCTTCTAATCCTCTCACAACTGCACTCTAGAAGATAAGGAAGTCCAGTAAGATGCCACCTGACAACCAGAGATCACTTTAGTTTTCTTGAGGAGGAATATCAGGGATTAGAGCTCAGGAAAAATGAGGTGATGATCTTTCAGTAACCTGCACTGCTCAGTGCATGGCTGGTCTTTGGCTAAGCTGAAGAGCATTCAGAGAAGTTCAGACCACATGGTAGAAGGCCCTCTAACTCAAGGGCCTAAGTTAGCTCCCGCTAGTTTAGCTTCAGCTGAAGACCTAAGAGATTCATTTCAAGGAACTTGGACTCTTGCATTTAGAGGACACTCAAGACCTTGTCCTGGCCTTTGTAAGTGTTTGAATGGCCACCACGTAGTGTAAGTATGAGATCTCTTCTATTTGTTCGTAAAAAGAATAATGTGGATTCAGTGATGGAATTGGCTGTATTGACTTATTTTCATCTGTTCTTAAGACAATGAAATACTCTTTGCCTAATGAGGTTTGTCCAAAAGATAAATTATGTTCTTCCTGAAGGATTTTTTCCCATTGCATTGATCAATGTCTCCTGACAATGGATTGGTCAGTGTTTTGGAGGTATATTTAGGGAGAACTTAAAAGAGTGTGGCTGGCTGCTCAGGGCATCTCCCTTCAAAATCCAGCAAATATACAGAAACTTATCTGCATTTTCAATGCAGGATATTGCCTAGGAGTGATATGTAGTAATACAAATTTATTTTGAGCTAACAAACTGCTGCAGAGTTAAGCTCTATAAGTAATGATACTTGTATTTCCTCCACTCCCTGAGGCAGAATTTTAATCAATAACAATTTATTAAGCACCTAGAAGCACCTAGTATGTACTAAGTTCATTGCAGAGTTTTGGCTTTCTTCCCAAGGACCATTGTGAGGGCCATGATTTTGGGGACAGACTAGCCTGTGGAGCTGTGGAATCCAAAGGCTGGTAGCCAGACAGCTGAACAGCAATGCAGATGCTCTATTTTCCTGGATGACTGAATTATTTAGTGTTTACTGTTTGAGTGTTGTGCAGGGCACCATTGCAAACATGGGTCCACTACCCCTATGGATAGGATCCTCAGCTCCCAGTCAGTGTTGAGTTGAATAGACTGTGCAGTTGGCTAGAAGAGATGGGGTCCACACAAATTATAAGGTTGCATTAAAATGTTCAGACTTCGTATATAACTCTCTTTTGTAGTCTTTGTGGTGGGCCATTCAGTTGTGCTATGCTCCAGATATTCGGACTGCTTGTTGATAAAATAAATTGTGGAAGACAGCTGCTAGAGAAGGGATTTGTTGTTCAGATAGTTTTCACTTGTGCATGAAACTTTGTCACTCCATTTGAAGTTGTCTTGGCTAAGAAATTGGAAGTGTTTCAATTTCCTTCTTCTCTTCATTTGACAGATAAGGAAACTGAAGCAAACAGGGTTAAGTGACTTGCCTAGGGTCACACAAACTACTTAGTGTATGAGGATAAATTTGAACTCAGGAAGATGAGTCTTCCTGACTCCAGGCCTGGCAACATTTTATTTAATTGGAACATTAACAAATAACAACATGATTTCAACCATTTGTCATGCAAAGGTTGATGAGCTTTGAAAAATTCATGTGAACTCAATGCAATAACTCCACAATTCCTATGTGTCCAGAATTTAGGAACACCCTGTAGATATAGTTACAGATAAAGATACAGATATAGATACAGATACAGATACAGATACAGATACAGATACAGATATAGATATAGATACAGATATAGATATAGATATAGGTATAGGTATACATGTTTGTATAGTCTTATGACTGCCATCTCTAGAATATGGGTGAGCAGTAGAGAAAAGAGGAAAAAAGAAATTTACATGATAATTTCATTATGTTTTTAAAAGGAATAGTGAGTTATACAAGACAGATTTGTACTTTAATGTGCAATCATGTTTTGTTATAATATGGTATGGAAAGCCTTATTTTATTCCCTAAATCATAAATAAAACAAAATTTAAATAGAGAGAGACAGAAGCTGTTCTCTCCAAGTTGTCCAGTGATAACCTCATGGCTGAAATTAAAGGCCTCTTCTGAATCTTCCTGCTTCTTGATTTCCTTTGGCTTTTGACAATGCTGGTCAACTGCTGTTCCTGCTGTGCTTGACACTGGTCTTCCTGCCTGATTGTTCCTTCTTGTTCATCTTAACTAGCTCACCATCTTGTTTTTCCATTCAAAATAACTCTGGCTGAAGCCCAAGATTCTGTCTCTTTCCTTTCTTTTACCTTTCACTTCTCCAAGGATGAAAGAGTAGACACTCCTTAGGCCACAGGGTTTCTAAGACATTTTCTCAGGGACTCCTTGCCACATGTCCAGATGCAGACAAGGAATCTTTACTCAGATCCAGAACCCTACAAGTCATTGTCAATGTACACAATTTCAACTTGATAACCAATAAATAAATATGTAAAGGAATAGATAGATCGATAGATAGATTAAAGAAGAAATGAACTAATGAATGAATGAATGAGACCCCAAGACTGAAACAGATGTCCTTTCCTACCTCAACCAAAGCACCCTATCTCTTCTCCACTTCCCTATTCCTTTCAAGAGCACCAGAATCAAGGAAAGATCTTGGATTTACAATCTCAGGAACATCCCTGACCCTGAACTATCAATGCAAATATATAATTAGTTGACAAAACTGGTCTTTCCTACCTTCACAAGGTCACTGGTTACCAAATACTTCTTTTCAATTGCATAGCTCTCCCGTTAGGCCAGGCTATCATAGCTCTCTTTCCAAAAGATCCTTTGATGAATCTCCTTGGCTCAATCATTTTCCCCACTCAAATCCTCATTACACTCAGCTGCCCAATGTATTTTCCTAAGTCATTCTTCTAACCCCCAATATTCTATAATTCCCGAAAGTCCAGAGCCACACATTTGTTATTCCAGTTGCTTCCTCTGCATTGATTTAAATAGGTGGCTTTTATCTAGCACTCCACTTTGTCCTTTAGCTAGCCCAATCATTCCTGCCCAATGTAAGTACACTTGATTTCCCTCTCCACAATTTTGGTCATGCCCCCGATAGTCTACATTCCTTCACTCAGATGATGCATTGCATGTGCCTTCTGCTTGCCTTCTGTAATGGTAATCAGGGCTTTGTGCTGGTTGTTTTTGGTCCTATACAGCCACAGTAGCTGCTAGCAGATTGTTTCTCTACCTTCCAATGGCTGGCTGTCCACCCTGCCCAGAATCCCCTCTCCTTCTTTCCCCTCACCTCTGACTTTCTCTTGTAGACCATATCCTCAGTTCTAAACAAACCATTGGTCCATAGCTTTGCCCCTTTCCCCTAGTGCCTTGTGCCTCAGCCTCTGAGATCTTCTCCCATCAATTCTCCATATTTATGACAGGTGTCTTGGTGTTCTCACTGAGCTTAGAAATTTAGAGCTGCCCAAGTACAGAGAGTCTTGACATTGCATTGTATCCCAATCCCTAAACACAGTGCCTGTCACAGAGCAAACACTGGGGAGGTGGTTTGTGCTTTGACTGCTTCTGGAATAGTTGTTTGAGCGACAGATTCCACAAAGTGGTGCTCCAACAAAATCTCAACTCATTGCTGAAATCTGCATGAACGATTCTGTCACTTGAGCCTTAAGAAACCCTGACTTGGAGAGAGAGCATTCTATAGCCCAGACAAATTATCAGAAGGACAGGAAGGAAAAGTGTAATTTAAGGAGGACAATGTCATCTGGGAGAAGGATGCCATGAAGCCTGGATAAGGCAGCAGCCACATTAACCACATGGGCTTTGGCAACACTATAATCATTTTTCATTATGGGAATAAGACTGTGGAAGATCCTTCTCAGAGACACAACAAACAAGAGAAAAATTCCTTGATGAATGGGGAGAATTTCTGTCAGTGACCAAACAATGACAAGAATGAGATTTTGCCCTGGCAATCAGGTTAATGGGAAGTATGGAATTCTGCCCTGGGTTAGCCTTACTTCCTGATGCGAACATATAAAAGTCCCTGTGCAGGTGGTGCCACACACGCTCCCACAATCTACCTTCAACAGCAATCCAGATCCGTGAATCCTGACACAATGTGCTACTACGGAGGCTACTATGGCAGTCCTGGGCTAGTGGCTATGGCCCTAGGTATGGCTGTGGATGGGGCTGCTTCCGTGGCCTAGGCTATGGCTGTGGTGGCTACGGCTATGGAGGCCTGGGCTATGGTGGCTATGGTTATGGCTGCTGCCGTCCATCTTGCTATGGAAGGTATTATTCCTGTGGCTTCTACTGAAAAAACGTTTACTCATGGCCTGTTACAGCAACCTTTTCCCTCCCTGCTTTAGAGTCATTCCATGGCCTTATAAGGACTTCACATTCCACCTGCCTGTAAGCCTAGTAGTAGGGGAGAGGTAAAATAATAACGGCTTGGAATCGCTATGGAGCACTGAGGGCAGGGAAGTGGCAGGGACTGAGCAGCAGCAGGACCCATCCTTCTGAGAAATGATGCAGAGTCTCACCTGTCATGAAGGAGACTCCTACAACAACAGTTTCTTTCCAGTAATTTTGCTCAGCTCTCATGCACCGTGGCTGAGGTGTGTGTTACAGCTTTCTAATAAACTCGTTTCACTGACTTAGCAAAAGTGTTTTTGCCTCTCCTCCTTGACGTCCATGTACCTGGGTTTCAACTTCTCCTTGTGAAGATATTTTCAATCTTGATGTGCTTACATGAATCATTCCAGAAGATTTACTCTCACATTCATCTTTTGCAATGAGGGGAAATATATCTGGATTTCTGTCCTGAAAACATATGATTTGTTTGTTAAATGTCTTTCTAAAATTTGACTTCTGCAGTACTTACACTTTAGTACATCATAATACCCAAGCCCTGTATTAATGAAGCCAAGCCATTTGTCCACTATAAGCTGCATCCCTTCTCCCACATTCTGCGGACAAATCATCAGGGCTTTTATTTTCAAGGTTCCAAAAAGATTCACATGTTCATGGAGTCATGGTCACCGTTTGTGACCTCCAGATGCAAGGTGTCCATCATGACTGCCAGAACTGTCTTAGACGTTCCCTTGTCTGGGGCAGCTAGGCGGGGCACTGGAGTAAGTGCCAGGCTTGGAGACAGGAAGACTCATCATCCTGAGGTCAAATTTGTCCTCACACATTAAGTAGTCTGTGTGACCCTGTGCAAGTCCCTTAACCCTGTTTGCTTCAGGTTCCTCATCTGTCTAATGAGCTGAAGAAGGAAATGGAAAACACATCCAGTTTCTTGGCCAAGATTTCTTCAAATGAGTTGACAAAGACTCATACAGAAGTGAAAAATGACTGAGCAATAAATACCTTCTCTAGCTATGTTCCACCATTGTTTTAAATCACCAATCTGAAGATTTGGAGCACAGTCCAAATGAATGGCGCACCCAAAGATTACAGAAGAGGGTTATACACAAAGAATGAATATTTGAAAGATACCTTACAACTTGGGTGGACCCCATCTCTTCTAGCCAACTGCACAGTCTGTATAATTCAAACACTGACATAGAGCTGAGGCTCTCCCATCCATAGCGGCAGTGCACCCATGCTTCCACTAGTGCCCTGTATGACACTCAAACATTAAACACTAATCAGTTCAATTGCTCAAGAAAAGAGAGCATCTCCTTTGTTGTTTCACTGTCTGGCTACCAGTCAGTACCCACAGTCATGCTCTCAGAGTGGTCCTTGGGAAGAAAGCCAAAGCTCTTCATACTACCTAGCACATACTAGGTGCTTAATAAATTTTTTTATTATTAAAATTATGTCTCAGGGAGGGGAGGAAACACAGGTATCATTATTTAATAGTGCTTAACCCTCCAGCAGTTTGCTAGCTTGAAAGAAATTACTATTAGTATACATCATTCCTAAGCATTATTCTACATTGAAAATGCAGGTAAGTTTCTGAATATATGCTGGATTTTGAAGGGAAATGCCTTGAGCATCCACACCCTTTTGAGTTCTCCCTAAACATGCCTCCAAAACATTGACTAAACCTTCATCAGGAGACATTGTATAAGGGTCAAAGCAATGGAAAAAATTCTTTCAAGAAGAAGAAAATTTCTCTCTTAGACACACCTCATGAGACAAAGAATATTTCATTCTCTTTAGAAAAGATAAAAATCAGTCAATACAGGAAATTCCATAACTAAACCTACATTATTCTTTGGATGGACAAATACAAGAGATCTCACACTTATATTATGTGATGGCCATTCAAACACCTTAAAAGGGCCAGGGCAAGGCTTTGAGCGTCCTCCAAACCCAAGAGTCCAAGTTCCTTGGAATGAATCTCTTAGGTGTTGACTTAAAACTAAACTACCTGTAGTTAACTTAGGCCCTTGAGTCAGAGGGCCTTCTACCATGTGGTCTGGACTTCTCTGAATGCTCTTCAGCTTAGCCAAAGACCAGCCATGCACTGAGCAGTGCAGGTTACTGACACATCATCACCTCAGTTTTCCTTAGCTGGAATGTCTTGTATTCCTCTTCCTGAAATCTAAAGGGATTTCTGGTTATGTGACATCTTATTGGAAGTCATTATCCTCTAGAGTGCAGTTGTAGGAGGTTTAGAAGCTGGTAGAAGGAATGACACAGCTAGGGCTGCCCCAACAGTCTTGACCTCGTTTTTCTCCTGGTCAGTTGAAGAAGGTCTGAAATGTTCCACAGCCAAACAGGTACAGCCTGCCTTCTCTTCTTTCCACAATACTTTTGTCAATCAGTGACCGCCCCATCTTCCAAGTGACAGCTCACTTACTTTCTCTCTGACACTCAAAAATCCATTTCTAGGTCCAGATCAGCATTTCTCCTGAGCTCACGGGTTCAGTGGTCTGTCAATGCCCAGATTGCAAGATCCTATTAGCCTCCTATTAACAGCACTTCCATTCCTTCCATTTCTTAAAAGTGTATGACTTTAGTGAAGTCACTGGGGCCTAGTCAGCTTCACTTGATGCTCTCTTGGGAAGCCCTGAATATCACATTCCTGACCCTTCCCTTCAATACAAACTGCTCTCATGGAGAGGGTGGAGTCAGACTTTTGGAGGGGTGGGTAGGATGGACAGTGGTAGAGTGGGGGTAAAAGATAAGGTAACGGGGATAGGGTATAAGGAGAAGTTGAGAAAGAAAATAGTGCTAAAACTAAGAAGGACAGAAAGTCACAAATTGTAATTATAACTTTGATTGCAAATGGGATGTTTATAGTAGGTCTATTTATCATGGAAAAAATAGAAATTTCAGGTGTTCCCATCAATTGGGGAATGTCTGAGCAAGTTGTGGTGTATGGTTGTTATGGCATATTACTGGGCTATAAGAAATGATGAGCCCAATAATCTTATAAAGGTATGAAAAGACTTGCATGAAATGGTGAAGGGCAAAGTGAGAAGAACCAAGAGAACATTGTATACAGTAACAAAAATATTGTTTTAAGAATAACTTTCAGCAACTCAATCATTTTGGCTACTGTAAGTACACAAATTACAAATAAAGGACATATATAGAAAGAAGCTACCTTTATCCAGAAAGAGAACTGATAAATAGAAGTTTTATAGAATAATTTTACATTGCTAGAGATAGAGATAGAGATAGAGATAGAGATAGAGATAAAGATAGAGATAGAGATAGAGACAGAGAAAGATATACCTGTCTGTATAGCCTTATGGTAGCCATCTCTAGGACAGGGTGAGTAGTGAAGAAAAGAAAGAAAATAAAGAAATTTACATGATAACTTCATTATATATTTAAAATTAATAACAACTTGTACAGGATAGATTTAGACTTTCAAGTGCAATTATCTTTTTCAATATAATATGCTATGGAATGATTTGTTTTGTTCCATAAATTAAAAATACATGAATTTTAAAATGAGAGTGAGAGAAGCTATTCTCTCCCAGTTGTCAAGTGATGATCTTATGGATGAACCTAACGGCCTCTTCTCCATCTTCCTGCTTCTTGATCTCCTTTGGCTTTTGACAATGCTGGCCAACTGGTTTTCCTCATGTGCTTGACACTGCTCATCCTGCCTGATTGTTCCTTCTTGTTCATCTTAACTAGCTCACCATCTTGTTCATCCATTAACTATAACTCTGGCTGAAGCCCAAGGTTCTAACTCTTTCCTTTCTTTTACCTTTTATATCTCCAAGGATGAAAGAGTACACCCTCTGTAGGCCACATTTCCTCAGCAACTCCCTACCACATGACCAGAAATCTTTACTAAGATCCAGAACCCTACAATTAATTGTCAATGTCCATAATTTCAACTTGACAACCAATCAATAAATATATAAATGAATAGACACATCAATACATAAATAAAAGAACAAATCAATGAATGAAATCCAAAATCTGTAGTAGTTCCTGTGAATATCAGGGCAATAGACCAAGATGGCTCTGGAGGAGAAAGTGAGGCTGGTGATCTTGCGCAGCTCTCCCTCACTCAAATCAAAGTCAACTGCAGTTTTCCTGAGGTGGCGATGTGTCAGTAACCTGCACTGCTAGGTCCATGGCTGGTCTTTGGCTAAGCTGAAGAGCATTCAGGGAAGTCCAGACAACATGGTAGAAGACCTACTATCTAAAGGGTCTAAGTTAGCTCCAGCTAGTTAGACTCAGCTCAAGACCTAAGAGATTCATTTGAAGGAATTTGGACACTTGAGTTTAGAGGACGCTCAAGGCCTTGTCCTGGCCCTTTTAAGGTGTTTGAATGGCCACCGCGTAATATAAGTAGGAGATCTCTACTATTTGTCAATCCAAAGAATAATGATGGAAGTTACTGTATTGACTGATTTTTGTCTTTTCTAAAGACAATGAAATATTCTTTGTCTCATGAGATGTGTCTAAGAGAGAAAATTTTCTTCTTCTTGAAAGATTTTTTTTTCCATTGCATTGCCTCTCATACAATATCTCCTGATAAAGGATTGGTCAATATTTTGGAGGCATGTTTAGGGAGAACTCAAAAGAGCATGACTGACTGCTCAGGGCATTTCCCTTCCAAATCCAGCGAATATACAGAAACTTACCTGCATTTTCAATGCAGAATAATGCCCAGGATTGATATGTCTTGAGAGAAATTGCTTTTGAGCTAATAAACTGCCGCGGGGTTAAGTTCTATTAAGTAATGATACTTGTGTTTCCTCCACTCCCTGAGACAGAATTGTAATCAATAAAAATGTGTTAAGCACTTAGTACGTGCTAGGTTGAGTGCAGAGCTTTGGCTTCCTTCGCAAGGACCATTCTGAGGGACATGATTGTGGTGACAGGCTGACCTGAGGAGCTGGGGGATCCAAAGCCTGGTCCCTAGGTGGTTCAACAGCAACACAGACGCTGCCTTTTCCGGGGTGATTGATTACATTCGAGTTTAATGTTTGAGTGTTGTTCAGGGCACCATTGCAACCATGGGTCCACTACCCCTGTGGATGGGAGAACCTCAGCTCCCGGTCAGTGTTTGCGTTGAACAGACTGTGAAGTTGGCTAGAACAGATGGGGTCCACCCAAGTTGTAAGGTCACATTAAGATGTACAGACGTTGTATATAACTCTCTTCTGTAATGTTTGTTGTGGCCATTCTGTTGTGCTCTGCTCCAAAATTTCAGATTCCTTGGTAACAAAAAAAAAGCCACGGAAGACAGCTAGACAAGGGATTTGTTGTTCAGTCATTTTTCACTTGTGTATGAAATTTTGTCAACCTGTTTGAAGATGTCTTGGCCAAGAAACTGGAGGTTTTTGCCATTTCCTTCTTCAGCTCATTGGACAGATAAGGAAAGTGAAGCAAGCAGGTTTCAGGGACTTGCCCAGGGTCACACACACTACTTAGTGTGAGAGGACAAATTTGAACTGAGAAGGATGAATCTTCCAGACTCCAGGCTGGGCATTCACTCCAGTGGGTCACCTAGTTGCCCCAGACAAGGGAAATTCTTAGACAGTTGTGGCAGTCATCGTGGACAGCTTGGATGTGGAGGTCACAAACGGTGACCATGACACCATGAATATGTGAATCTTTTTGAAACCTTGAAGAGAAAAGCCCTGAAGATTTGTCTACACAATGTGGGAGAAGGGATGCAGCTTATAGTGAACAAATGGCTTGCCTCCAGTAAAACGGGGCCTGCATATTATGATGGACTAAAGTGTAAGTACTGCAGAAGTCAAATTTTAGAAAGACATTTAGCAAGGAAATCATTTGTTTTCTGGACAGAAATCTGGAGATATTTCCCCTCATTGCAAAAGATGAATGTGACAGTAAATTTTCTGGAATGATTCATAGAAGTACATCAAAATTGAAAATATCCTCACGATGTGAAGTTGAAACCCAAATACGTGGAGGTCAAGGAGGAGAAGCAAAAACACTTTTGCTAAGGCAGTGAAACAAGTTTATTAGAAAACTGTAACAGATACCTCAGCCACGGTGTATGAGAGCTGAGCAAAATTACTGGAAAGAAACTGTTGCTGGAGGAGTCTCCCTCAGGACAGGGGAGGCTCTGCATCATTTCCCAGTAGGACAGGTCCTACGGCTTCTCAGTTCCTGCCACTTCCCTGCCCTCAGTGCTCCATAGGGATTCCAAGAGCCTGTTGTTTTAACTCTCCCCTGCCACCAGGCTTCGAGGCAGGTGGAATATGATGTCCTTACAAGGCCGTGGAATGACCCTAAAGCAGGGAGGGACCAGGTTGCCATGACAGGCCATGAGTAAAAGTGTTTTCAGTAGAAGCCACAGGGATAATACCTTCCATAGCAAGATGGGCGCCAGCAGCCATAGCCATAGCCACCATAGCCCAGGCCTCCCCAGCCATAGCCTAGGCCACGGAAGCTGCCCCATCCACAGCCATAACTAGGGCCATAGCCACAGCCCAGACTGCCGTAGTAGCCTCCGTAGTAGCACATTGTGTCAGGATTCACGGATCTGGATTGCTGCTGAAGGTAGATTGTGGGAGTGTGTATGGCACCACCTGCACAGGGACTTTTATACGTTTGCAGCAGGAAGTACAGCTAACACAGGGCAGAATTCCATACTTCCCATTAACCTGATTGCCAGGGCAAAATCCCATTCTTCTCATTGTTTGGTCACTGACAGAAATTCTCCTCATTCATTAGAGAATTTTTCTCTTGTTTTGTTATCTCTCAGAGAAGGATCTGCCACAATCTCATTCCCATAATGAAAAATGATTATAGTGTTGCCAAAGCCCATGTGGTTAATGTGGCTGGTGCCTTATCCAGGCTTCATGGCAGCCCTCACCCGGACGGCATCGTCCTCCTTAAATTGCACTTTTCCTTCCTGTCCTTCTGATAATTTGTCCGGCCTATGGAATCCTCTCTCTCCAAATCAGGGTTTCTTAAGACTCAAGTGACAGAATAGTTCATGCAAATTTCAGATTAGAGTTGAGATGTTGGTGGAGCACCACTTTGTGGAATCTGTCCCTCACACAGCTATTGCAGTAGCGGCCAAAGCACAAACGGCCTCCCCAGTGTTTGCACTGCGACGGGCACTGCACTTAGGGGTCAGGATACAGTGAAATGCCAACAGAGTCCCTGTCGTTGCTCAGCTCTAAATTTCTAAGCTCAGTGAGAACCCCAAGGCATCTGCCACAAACATGGAGGATTGATGGGAGAAGATCTCAGAGGCTGAGGCCCAAGGCACTAGGGGAAAGGGGCAAAGCTATGGACCAGATGTTTGTTTAGAACTGAGGATACAATCGACCAGAGAAAGTCAGAGGTGAAGGGAGGAGAGAGGAGAGGATTCTGGGCAGGGTGGACAGCCAGCCATCGTGAAGGCAAGCAGAAGGCACATGAGATGCATTGTCTGAGTGAAAGAAGGTGGACTAGCATGGGCAAGACCAAAGAATGTGGGGAGGGAAATCAAGGGTCCTTAGACTGGGCACGGGGAATTGGGCTAGCTGAAGGACAAAATGACATGCTAGACAGAAGCCATCTATTTCAATCAATGGAGAAGAAACAACTGGAATTTACCTAACAAGTGTGTGTGTGTGTGTGTGTGTGTGTGTGTGTGTGTGTGTGTGCCCGCGTCTGGACTTGTGGGAATTATAGCATATCGGGAGTCAGAATGACTGAGGGAAATACATTGGGCAGAGGAGTGGAATGAAGATTTGGGTGGGAAAAGAGGTTGAGCCAAGAGGGCCCATCAAAGGGTCTTTTGGAAAGGGAGCTAGGAGAGCCTGGCCTAAGGGGGGAACTGTGCAATTGAAAAGAAGTGTTTGGAGGCCAGTGAGGTTATGAAGGCAGGAAAGACAAGTTTTGTCAACTAATCGGATATTTGCACTGATAGTTCATTGTCAGGGAAGTCCCTGAGATTGAAAACTTGAGATCTTTCCTTAATGTTGGTTCTCTGGAAAGGAATAGGGTAGTTGAGGAGAGGTAGGATGCACTGGATGAGGTAGGAGAAGACATCTGTTCCAGACTTTGTTTTTTATTCATCTATTTGGTTACTTGGTTTTTTATTTATCTCTTCTCCACCTATACATTTATGTATGTATTGATTGGTTATCAGTTCAAATCGTGAATATTGACATGAATCGTAGGGGTCTTGATCTTAGTGAAGGTTCCTAGTGTGCATCTGGACTTTTGGAAGGCATGGCTGAGGAAATATGTAAGAAACCCTGTGGCCCAAGGAGGGTCTACTCTTTCCTCCTTGCAGAAGAGAAAGGTAAAGGAAAGCAAAGAGGCAGAACCCTGGGCTTCAGCCTGAGTCATTTTGAATGGGAGAACAAGAGGGTGAGCTAGTTAAGATGGACAAGAAGGAACAATCAGGCAGGAAGAGCAGTGTCAAGCATACCAGCAACAGTAGTTGGCCAGCATTCTCAAAAAGCAAAGGAGATCAAGAAGCAAGAAGATTGAGAAGAGGTCCTTAGGTTCAGACATAAGGTCATCACTGGACAACTTGGAGAGAACAGCTTCTGTCTCTCTCTTTTTAAAAATGTATTTTATTTTTAATTCATGCAGCAAAACAAGGCTTTCCATGGCATATCGTAATAAAAAAGATGATTGCACATTAAAGTACAAATCTGCCCTCTCTTCCTATGCTTTTTAAATACTTCATGAAATTATCATGGAAATTTCTTTTTTTCCTTCCTTTTCTTCACTCCTCACCCTTTTCCTACACATGGCTGCCATAAGGCTACCCAAACATTTCTATCTATAGGTATATCTATCTATTTAAAATTATCCTATAAATACTTCTATTCATCAGTTCTATTTCTGGATACAGATAGCTTATTTCTTCGTATGTCCATTATTTTTAATTTCTGTACTTAGAGTAGTCAAAATGATTAAGTTCTTTCGGTCGTTCTGAAAACAATATTTTTGTTACTGTATACAGTGTTCTCTAGGTTCTGCTCACTTTGCCCTTCACCATTCCGTGCAAGTCTTTTCATACCTTTGTCAGATTATCGAGCTCATCATTTCTTATAGTACAGTCGTATTTCACCAAACCGTACCCCACAAGTTGCTCAGACATTTCCCAGTTGAGGGGGACCCCTGCAATTTCTGTTTTCTAGCCACCATAAAGAGAGCTGCTATAAACATCCCATTCATATTCAAAATTATAATTACTATTTGTGAATTTCTATCCTTCTTAGTTTTAGCACTATTTTCTTTGTCAACTTCTTGTTATACCCTATCCCTGTTACCTTATCTTTTACCCCCACTCTACCACTGTCCATCCTACCCACCCCTCCAAAAGTCTGACTCCACCCTCTCCATAAGAGCAGTTTCTATTGAAGGGGAGGGTCAGGAATGTGATATTCAGGGCTTCCCAAGAGAGCAGGGAGTGAAGCTGACTAGGCCCCAGTAACTTCACTAAAGTCATGCACTTTTAAGGAATAGAAGGAATGGAAGTGCTGTTAATAGGAGGTTAATAGGATCTTGCAATCTGGGCATCGACAGCCCACTGAACCCGTGAGTTCAGGACAAATGTTGATCTGTATGCTAAAGTTGGTCTATGGAGTGTCAGAGAGAAAATAAGTGAGCCCTTGGCAGATGGCGCGGGCACTGACTGAGAAAGTGTAGTAGAAAGAAGAGAAGGCAGGCTGGAGTTGTTAGGCTGTGGAACATTTCAGACCTTCTTCAACTAACCAGGAGAAAAATGATGTCAAGATGGTTGGGACAGCCCTAGGTGTGTCATTTCTTCTACCAGCTTCTAATCTTCCCACAACTGCACTCTAGAGGATAAGGAAGTCCAATAAGATGCCACATGAGAACCAGAAATCCCTTTAGATTTTGGGAAGTGGAATACAAGACATTCCAGCTCAGGAAAACTGAGGCGATGATGTGTCAGTAACCTGCACTGCTCAGTCCATGGCTGCTCTTTGGCTAAGCTGAAGAGCATTCAGAGAAGTCCAGACCACATGGACTCTAACTCAAGGGCCTAAGGTAGCTCCAGCTAGTTTAGCTTCAAGTCAACACCTAAGAGATTCATTTCCAGGAACTTGGACCCTTGGGTTTAGAGGACACTCAAGGCCTTGTCCTGGCCCTTTTAAGGTGTTTGAATGGCCACCGCATAATATAAGTCGGAGATCTCTATTATTTGTCCATGCAAAGAATGATGATGGAATTTCCTGTATTGACTGATTTTTGTCTTTTCTAAAGACAATGAAATATTCTTTGCCTCATGAGATGTGTCTAAGAGAGAAAATTTTCTTCTTCTTGAAAGATTTTTTTTTTCCATTGCATTGCCTCTCATACAATATCTCCTGATAAAGGATTGGTCAATATTTTGGAGGCATGTTTAGGGAGAACTCAAAAGAGCATGACTGACTGCTCAGGGCATTTCCCTTCCAAATCCAGCGAATATACAGAAACTTACCTGCATTTTCAATGCAGAATAATGCCCAGGATTGATATGTCTTGAGAGAAATTGCTTTTGAGCTAATAAACTGCCGCGGGGTTAAGTTCTATTAAGTAATGATACTTGTGTTTCCTCCACTCCCTGAGACAGAATTGTAATCAATAAAAATGTGTTAAGCACTTAGTATGTGCTAGGTTGAGTGCAGAGCTTTGGCTTCCTTCGCAAGGACCATTCTGAGGGACATGATTGTGGTGACAGGCTGACCTGAGGAGCTGGGGGATCCAAAGCCTGGTCCCTAGGTGGTTCAACAGCAACGCAGACGCTGCCTTTTCCGGGGTGATTGATTACATTCGAGTTTAATGTTTGAGTGTTGTTCAGGGCACCTTTGCAACCATGGGTCCACTACCCCTGTGGATGGGAGAACCTCAGCTCCCGGTCAGTGTTTGCGTTGAACAGACTGTGAAGTTGGCTAGAACAGATGGGGTCCACCCAAGTTGTAAGGTCGCATTAAGATGTACAGACGTTGTATATAACTCTCTTCTGTAATGTTTGTTGTGGCCATTCTGTTGTGCTCTGCTCCAAAATTTCAGATTCCTTGGTAACAAAAAAAAAGCCACGGAAGACAGCTAGACAAGGGATTTGTTGTTCAGTCATTTTTCACTTGTGTATGAAATTTTGTCAACCTGTTTGAAGATGTCTTGGCCAAGAAACTGGAGGTTTTTGCCATTTCCTTCTTCAGCTCATTGGACAGATAAGGAAAGTGAAGCAAGCAGGTTTCAGGGACTTGCCCAGGGTCACACACACTACTTAGTGTGAGAGGACAAATTTGAACTGAGAAGGATGAATCTTCCAGACTCCAGGCTGGGCATTCACTCCAGTGGGTCACCTAGTTGCCCCAGACAAGGGAAATTCTTAGACAGTTGTGGCAGTCATCGTGGACAGCTTGGATGTGGAGGTCACAAACGGTGACCATGACATCATGAGTATGTGAATCTTTTTGAAACCTTGAAGATAAAAGCCCTGAAGATTTGTCTACACAATGTGGGAGAAGGGATGCAGCTTATAGTGAACAAATGGCTTGCCTCCAGTAAAACGGGGCCTGCATATTATGATGGACTAAAGTGTAAGTACTGCAGAAGTCAAATTTTAGAAAGACATTTAGCAAGGAAATCATTTGTTTTCTGGACAGATATCGGGAGATATCTCCCCTCATTGCAAAAGATGAATGTGACAGTAAATTTTCTGGAATGATTCATAGAAGTACATCAAAATTGAAAATATCCTCACGATGTGAAGTTGAAACCCAAATACGTGGAGGTCAAGGAGGAGAAGCAAAAACACTTTTGCTAAGGCAGTGAAACAAGTTTATTAGAAAACTGTAACAGATACCTCAGCCACGGTGTATGAGAGCTGAGCAAAATTACTGGAAAGAAATTGTTGCTGGAGGAGTCTCCCTCAGGACAGGGGAGGCTCTGCATCATTTCCCAGTAGGACAGGTCCTACGGCTTCTCAGTTCCTGCCACTTCCCTGCCCTCAGTGCTCCATAGGGATTCCAAGAGCCTGTTGTTTTAACTCTCCCCTGCCACCAGGCTTTGAGGAAGGTGGAATATGATGTCCTTACAAGGCCGTGGAATGACCCTAAAGCAGGGAGGGACCAGGTTGCCATGACAGGCCATGAGTAAAAGTGTTTTCAGTAGAAGCCACAGGGATAATACCTTCCATAGCAAGATGGGCGCCAGCAGCCATAGCCATAGCCACCATAGCCCAGGCCTCCCCAGCCATAGCCTAGGCCACGGAAGCTGCCCCATCCACAGCCATAACTAGGGCCATAGCCACAGCCCAGACTGCCGTAGTAGCCTCCGTAGTAGCACATTGTGTCAGGATTCACGGATCTGGATTGCTGCTGAAGGTAGATTGTGGGTGTGTGTATGGCACCACCTGCACAGGGACTTTTATACGTTTGCAGCAGGAAGTACAGCTAACACAGGGCAGAATTCCATACTTCCCATTAACCTGATTGCCAGGGCAAAATCCCATTCTTCTCATTGTTTGGTCACTGACAGAAATTCTCCTCATTCATTAGAGATTTACCCCCACTCTACCACTGTCCATCCTACCTACCCATCCAAAAGTCTGACTCCACCCTCTCCATGACAGGAGCTTCTCTTGAATGTGAAGGTCAGGAATGTGATATTCAGGGCTTCCCAAGAGAGCAGGGAGTGAAGCTGAATAGGCCCCAGTGACTTCACTATAGTCAAGCACTTTTTATTTGTGGAAGAAATGGGAAGGCCTGTTTATAGAAGATTAGTAGGATCTTGCAATCTGGGCAGACAGAAAGACCATTGAAACAGTAAGTCCAGGAATAATGTTCATCTGGTGCTAAACATGCTCTATTGAGTGTCAGAGAGAAATATCTGAGCCCTTGGCGGTCATTGACAGAAAACAGTGTAGTATGAAGAAGAGAAGGCAGGTTATAGCTGTTGGGTTGTGGAACATTTCAGAATTTCTTCAAATGAGCAAGAGGAAGATGCAGTCTATGCTGTTGGGGCATCCATAGGAGTGTCTCTCTCCTGCCAGCTTCTAATCCTCTTACAACTGTACTCTTGAGGATAAAGAAGTCCAACAAGATGTTGCATGACAACCACAAATCCTACTGTGTCCTTGAGGCTTGTGTTCGGCTAAGCCAAGATCATTCAGACAAGTCCATACCACATGGTAGAAAGTCCACTAGCTCAAGACCCAAAAGACTCATTTCAAAGAACTTGGACTCTTGGGTTTAGAGGACACTCAGGGTCTGGTCTTCACTCTCTCAAGGTGTTTGGATGGGTGTCACATAGTTTGAGTACGAGATCTCTTGTATTTGTCCACTAAGAGGATAAAGGTGGATTCAGTGACAGAATTCCCTGAATCAGCTGATTTTTGTCTTTGCTAAAGAGAATGAAATATTCTTTGCCCCATGAGATGAGTCCAAGAGAAATTATCTTCTGCCTGAAGGATTTGTTTCCATTGAATTGAACTTCATAGAATGTCTCTTGAGAAAACATTGGTCAATCTTTTGGAGACATGTTTAGGAAGAAATCAATAGAATGTGACTGCTGAGGGCATTTCCCTTTAAAATCCAGGAAACATACAGAAACTTACATCTTTTCACAGCAGAATAATGCCTAGGAGCAATATATAGTAATAGAAATTAATTTTAAGCTAACAAACTGCTCCAGGGTTAAGAACCATTAGTAATGATACTTGTAGTGTTTCCTCCACTCCTTGAAACAGAATTTCAGTCAATTAAAATTCATAAGCACATACTATGTAGCAGGTCGAGGGCAGAGCTCTGGCTTTTTTCTCAAGGGCCCATCTGAGGGACATGATTTTTGGGGACAGGCTGACCCATGGATTTGTGGCATCTAAAGGCTGGCAGTCAGGCTGCTGAGCAGCAAAGCAGATGCTCTCTTTTTCCTGGGTGACTGAATTGCTTAGAGAGTTTAAGTGTTTGAGTGTTGTGCAAGACACCATTGCAACCATGGGTGCGCTACCCCCACGGAAAGGGGCAAGTTGGCATGAAGAAATGGGGTCCACCCAAGGCAAAAGATTTCCTGACAACATTAAAACTTTGTATCTGACTCTTATGTGGTCCTTGCAGTGAGCCATTCAGTTTTGCTGTGATCCAAACTTCAGATTCCTTGGTCATAACAAGGTGGACAAGTCAGTTTTGACTTGTGTCTGACTCTATGACAACACTTGGGGTCAGTCTTTGCAAAGATAATACAGTGGTTTGCCATTTTCTTCTCCAGATCATTTACAGATGTGGAACATGAGGTAAACAAGGTTAAGTGAGTTGCCCAGGGTTACACAGACTACTTAGTGTCTGAGGCCAGAATAGAACTCAGGAAGATGAGTCTTCCTGATGCCAGGCTTGGAATTCTATTCATTTTACCACCTAATTGCCCCAGACAAGGGATAGTCTAAGCATATTCTGACAGCCATTAGAGATCTGGAGATCATCAATCATGAACACGATACCATGAACATGTGAATCTTTTTGAAACCTTAAAGATAAAAGACCTGTCTATTTCTACACAGAAGGTGGGAGAAGAGATGCAGCTTATAGGGCACAAATGCCTTGCCTTCAGTAAAGTGGGGCCTGGATATTATGAAACACTAAAATTAAGTATTGCAGAAGTCAAATTTTAAAAAGATATTTAGCAAGGAAATAATGTGTTTTCTGAATAGAAATCTGAAGTACTATCTCCTCATTGCTAAAGATGAATTGCAGAACAAATCTTCTACAGTGACACATATAAGTATATCAAGGCTGAAAATCTCTTTATGATGAGAGGCCAAAACCCAAGTACAGGGAGGTGAAGGAGGAGAGATGAAAACAGTTTTGATAAGCCAGTGAAACAGGTTTATTAGAAAATAACAACAGACACCTCAGCCATGATGTGTCAGAACTGAGCAAAATTACTGGAAATGAGTTGTCATTGGGGGCGTCTTCCTCACGAAAGGTGAAATTTTGCATCATTTCCAGAAGATGGATCCTGCTGCTTCTTGGTCCCTGCCACTTCACTGTCCTGAATACTCCATAGGGATTCCAAGACCCTCTTGTGGGAGCTCTCCCATGCCACCCAGCAGTAGAGGCAGATGGAATGGGATGTCCTGATAGTATGGTGAAATTACCCCAAGCAGGGTTGCACAAGGATTCCATGACGCTGCAGGAGCAGGTGGTTTTTTAGTAGAAGCCACAGGAAGAATACCTTCCACAGCAAGATGGGCGGTAGCAGCCATAGCCATACCCACCATAGCCATAGCCACCACAGCCCAGGCCTCCATAGCCATAGCCCCCATAGCCGTAGCCTAGACCACGGAAGCTGCCACATCCACAGCCATAACCAGAGCCATAGCCACAGCCCAGGCCCCCATAGTAACCGCCGTAGTAGCTCATGGTATCAAGGTTCACTTGTTAGATGGATGTCGAGTGTAAGTTGTGTGAGTATATATGGTACTACCTGCACAGGTACTTTTATACTCTTCCAGCAGGAGGTGTGGCAAACCCAGGGCAGAACTTCATAATCTCCATTAACCCAATTGCCAGGGCAAAATCCCATTCTTGTCATTACTTGGCTCCTGACAACAATAGCCCCAGCTCATTAAAGCTTTTTTCCTCTTGTTTTGTTGTATCTGTGAGAAGGTTCTGCCACAATCTTATTCCTGTAATGAGAAATGATTATAGTTTTGTCAAAGCCTATGTGGTTAATGTGGCTGACGCCCTACCCAGACTTCATGGCATCCCTCTCCTAGATGGCATTATGCTCCTTCCATTACTCTTGCTGTTCTTGCCTTCTGATACTTTATTTGGGCTATGGAATTCTTTTTCTTTTAATCAGTGCTTCTTGAAACTCAAGTGGCAGAATAGTTCACCCAAATTTCAGATTGGATTTAGACTGTGGTGGAGCACCACTTGGTGAAATCTGTCCATCAAACAACTGTTCCATAAGCAGCCAAAGCATAAACTACCTTCCCAGTGTTTGCACTGTGCTAGCTACTACGCTCTTCATTGGGGTTATAAAATGACAACAGAGTCCCTGTCCTTGGACAGCTCTAAATTCTAAGCTCATGGAAAATATGAAAACATTAAGGCACCTGCCATAAACGTGGAGGGTTGATGGGAAAAGATCTCAGAGGCAGAGGTATGAGCCACTAGGAGAAAAGGGCAAGGCCATATGCCACAAGTTGTTTTAGAACTGAGAATATAATGGACCAGGGAATGTCAGAGGGGAAGGAAGGAGAGAGGAGAGAATTCTGGGCAGAATAGACAGTCAACCATTGCAAAGGCAAGACAAAATAACACACAGTCCATTGTCTGAGTGAAAGAAGGTAGGCCAGCGCTGGTAAGAACATAAATTGTCGGGAGAGAATTAAAGTGTACTGAGATTGTAAAGATTGGAATGGGCCAACTAAAGAAGAGGGTGAAATGCCAGCTAGAAACTATTTGTTTAAATCATCATGGAAGTAAAAGCCACTGGAGTTTACAAGATAACAACAGTCTGGCTTGGGACTCTTCAGAGTTATAGAGGACCAAGAGTCAGAATAATACCTTAGGAAAATCCATTTGCCATCTGAGTGGAAAGAGATTCTGGATAAAAAAATGATTGAGTCAAGGAGGTCAATCAAATGTTCTTTCAGAGAGGTACCATGATGACTTGGTTTAAGGTGGGAACCCTTTGATTGGAAAGAAGTGTTTGAATGTTGGTGATGTTGTGAAGGTAGAACAGAGAAGTTCAGTCAATTAATGAGATATTTGCATTGATAGTGCAGGGTCAATGAAGTCCCTGAGACTGTAAAACCAAGATCTTGGCTTCATGTTGGTGCTCTTGGAAGGAGTAGAGAAGTTAAAAAGAGATAGGGTGCTTTGCTTGAGGTAAGATGAGATCTCTTCTAGACTTGGTAGCTTTGATATGTCTAGTGGAAATCAAGCTGAAATTGTCAAGTCAGATAAATTCATGATTTGTAAGAGGAGCTCAGGAGAGATGTAGGTATGGATGTGGAGATGTGACCGTGAGTGGAAGGGAAAGGTCTCTGAAGCTTTGCAACCTACGGAGGGTCAATTCTTTCACCTCTCTAGAGAACATAGTGGAGAGAAAGGAAAAGAAGCACAACTTTAGGTTTCAGCAAGAGATATTAGGCCTTCTGATGACATGATGGTGGGCCACGTAAGGCCATCAGAAAGGGATTGTTGGGTTATAAAATCAGTGACAAAGAAACCCAGGAGCACCTGTTGGACTATGCAGTCAAAAGTTGAAGGAAGGTCAAGAAGAAAGAGGACTAAGGAGATGCCATTAGTTTTGGTCATGAGAATATCACAGGGTTCTTTGGAGAGAGAGTTTCTCCTAAAGGTTGGGGTTAATAACCAGATTCTCAGGGCTTTCAAAGATAGTGGAAGGAGAGAAGTCATGAACTTTGAGTAGACCATAATAACTGCAATATAGCCATAGACTTTGTGAATGTGGAAGTACTGAGAAGTGCTGATAATATGAAGCTGAGTAGGATCATGCAGTCCAGGCATAGGTAGACAGTCAGCTGAATAACAAGTGAGTTCAGCAGAAATGGTTGTCTGGAACTAGAGTTGAGTTAGTGAGTGTCAGAGAGAATGTAACTGAGACCATTGCAGATTTCATTTAACACAGTGAAAAGTAAACTCAAGGTGGTTAAGTCAGCAATAGCTGTCTCCTCTCTCCTCTCAGGTTCTAAACCTCTCACAGCTGCATGCTAAAAGATAAGGAAGCTCAATTGATGTAACATGGCCAACAAATATTCCACTGTTACCTTGGGATTGCAAGAATAGGTAGTTAGGAAACTAGAATTCAGGAAGTTGAGGCAATGGTCCATCTTTACCTGCCTCTTCAGTGCGTGGCTGGACTGTCACTAAGCTGAAGAGGATCAAGAGGAGTCCATACAACCTGGTAGAAGCGCCTCCAGCTGAATCTCTAAGAGACTCACATGAAGAAATGGGACTCAGGTTTAGGGGGCACTCTGGAGCTACCTCTCATAAGGTGTTTTGATGAATGTCTGCTTGTACATGTACTAAATTTATTCTGCTTGTAGAATGTGGATTTAGAGGTGCCATTCCTCCACTCCCCCCCAAAAAAAGAAACAACCCAAACTGATTTTCGACTTTGATGAAGAGAATAAGACATTTTTTGCACAATGAGAGCTGTCCAAGGGAGAAAATGATCTTTTTCCTAAGCATATTTTCCGTTGAAGTGACCACCATAGAATATCGCTGACAAATGATTGGTGCATCACTTGGGAGGAATGTTTCAGAAGAACCAAGTGTATTGTAGTTGCTGAGGGTATTTCTGTTGAAAAGCCAGTGGATCCATAGAATAAAACCACTGGTAATATATAGGGATAGAAATTCATTTTAAGGTAACAAACAGCAGGAGTGATAATTCTGTTGATAGTGGCACTTCTGCTATTTCTTCCATTGTCTGAAATAGAAGTTCAATCAATAAACATTTCAAACAATACCCATTTATTAAGCACTTTCTATGTGCCAGGTAGAGTGCTAAACCCTAGGTTGAGCCATGTTGGCATTTCGCTGTGGAATCCAGAAGCCCTGAGGCAGATTGTGGAGCAGCAAAACAGAAGCTCTCTTTCCCTGGGAGTTTGAGTTGATTAGAGATTTCAAGTGTTGGAATGTTTTGTAAGACACCCTTGTAATGAGTCTACCTCCTCCACGGATGGGAGGGCCTCATGCCAAGGGCAGTGTTGTTACTTAGACATGCTGTTTTAGGTGGCTGTAGGAGATGAGACCCAGCTGAGGAATAAGGTTACACAATAACTTTCAGACTTGGTATATGACCATCTTCTTTGTGGGGAGCCATTTGTAGTCTTTCAGGAGTGCCATTCACTTGTGCTATGCTCCAAAACTCCAAATTGCTTGGTGACAACAAAGTGGTGGAAGACATCTACACATGACATTGGCTAAGCCAAATTCTGAAAGTCATCAGGCACATCTTGGATCTAGATGTCATGAACTATAAACATGTGAATCTTTTGGAAATCTTAAATATGAGAACCCTGTCCATGTGCACAGAGAATGTGGGAGAAGGGATTCAGCTTATAGAGTCATATGCTTTGCCTTTGATGAAGTGGGGGCTGGACATTATCAAGTACTAAAACTCAAGTACTGCCGAAGTGAAATTTAAGAAAGACATTTAATAACAAAATAAAATGTTATTTGAATGAAAATCTGAAGTAGTGTCACTTCATTACAAAAGATGAATTGGTGAGAAAATCTTCTGCAATGACACTAAAGTGTGGGTAAAGATTGAAAATTGCTTCACTCTTTGATGCTGAAAATGAGGTCAAGGAGGAGAGGTAAAAACAGTTTGGCTAAGTCAGAGAAACATGTTTATTAGAATATCATAACAGACACCTTGGCCGTGGTATAGCAGAGCTGAGCAAACTCACTAGAATGAGCTGTTGTTGGGAGAATCTCCCAACAGGTGGGATTCTACATCATTTCCCAGGACGAGTCCTGTTGCTTCTCAGTCCCTGCCTCTTCACAGCTCTGAATTCTCCATAGAGATTCCAAGGCCTTGATGTGGTAGCTTTCCTACGCCACCTAGCTGTAGAGGCAGATGGAACATGATGTCCTTAGAATGCTGTGGAATTACCTCAAGCAGGGTTGTGCAAGGATTCCATGGTGCTGTAGAAGCAGGTAGTTTTTCAGTAGAAACCACAGGAAGAATACCTTCCACAGCAAGATGGGCGGCAGCAGCCATAACCATAGCCACCATAGCCTAGGCCTCCATAGCCATAGCCACCACAGCCCAGGCCTCCAAAGCCATAGCTACCATAGCCCAGGCCTCCATAGCCCAAGCCACCACAACCATAGCCTAGGCCACGGAAGCAGCCACATCCACAGCCATAACCAGAGCCATAGCCGTAGCCCAGGCCCCCATAGTATCCTCCACAGTGGCACATTGTGTCAGGATTCACGAATTTGGATGGATGTCAGAGTTTAGTTTGCTTGAGCATGTAAGGCACCACCTGTATTGGCACTTTTATATACTTCCAGCAGGAAGTATGGTAGCTTCATTCCAGAATTATGTAATTAAATAAATTAAAGAAAATTAAAGAGATTTCTATGCTACAATGACATTTTTGCTATTGATTTCCTCCATGAGAACAATTCTTCCAGCTCATTTAGGGTGTTTTCTCTCCATTTGCTGTTTTCCTGAGGCATCTCTGTCATGATCTCATTCCTGTAATGAGAAACGATCATAGTGTTACCAAACCCCATGTGTTTAATGTGGGTGATTTCTTATCCAGGCTTCATGGTAGCCCTCTCCCAGATAGCATTGTCTTCGTTACATGACACTTTTCTTTCCTGGCCTTCTGATAATTTATCTAGGCTATGGAATCCTCTCTCTCCAAATCAGGGCTTCTTAAGACTCAAGTGTCAGAATAGTTCATGCAAATTTCAGCTTGGAGCTGAGATTTTGTTGGAGCACTTCTTTGTGGAATCTGTCCATCAAACAACTATTCCACAAGCAGCCAAAGCACAACCCACCTCCCCACTGTTTGCACTGTGACAGGCACTGTGTTAGGGACTGGGATACAATGAAATGTCAACAGAGTCCCTGTCCTTGGGCAGCTCTAAATTACGAAGCTCAGTGAGAACCCCAAGGCACCTGCCACAAATGTGGAGAACTGATGGGAGAAAATCTGTGAGGCTGAAGCAGAAGCCTCAAGGGGCAAGGCTGTGCACCACAGGTTTCTTTGGAACTGAGGATATAATCTACCAGATAAAGTCAAAGGTGAAGGGCGGAGGGAGAAGAGTATTCTGGGCAGGGTGGACAGCCAGCCATTGCAAAGGGAAGCAGAGGGCACGTGCACTGCGTTGTCTGAGTGAAAGAAGGAAGACTAGCATGGGTAAGGGCAAAAAATGTGGGGAGAGAAATCAAGTGTACTTAGATCTGACAGGTAGGATTGGGATAGCTAAAGACAAAGTGAAATGCTAGACAGAAAGCATCACTCTAAATCAATACAGAAGAAGCAAATGGAATTTACACAAGTGTGTGGCTCTGGACTTTGGAGAATTATAGAATATTGGGAGTCAGAAGAATGACCAAGGGAAATATATTGGGCAGCTGAGTGGAATGAGAATTCATGTGGGAAAAAAGATTGAGGCAAGGAGGCCCATCAAACGAGGGAGCTAGGAGAGCCTGGCCTAAGGGGGGAACTATGCAATTGAAAAGAAGTATTAGGAGGCCAGTGACATTATGCAGGTAGGAAAGACAAGTTTTGTCAACTAATCAGATATTTGCATTGATGGTTCAGAGTTAGGGAAGTCCCTGAGATTGTAAACCTGAGATCTCTCCTTGATTTTGGTGCTCTTGAAAGGAATAGGGAAGTTTAGAAGAAGTAGGCTATTTTGGATGAGGAAGGAGAGGACAACTATTCCAGGCTTGGGGTCTCATTCATTTATTCATTACTTCATTTGTTCATTTATTCATTTATCTATTGATCTATCCATTTATATATTTATTTATTGGTTATCAAGTTGAAATTGTATACATTAACCATTAATTGTAGGGTTCTGGATCTTAGGAAAGATCCCTGTTCTTCATCTGGACATGTGACAGGGAGTGGCTGAGGAAATGTGGCCTAAGCAGGGTCTACTCTTTCATCCTTTGAGAGGTGACAGCTAAAAGAAAGGAAAGATTCCAAATCTTGGGCTTCAGCCAGAGTCATTTTGAATGGAAGAACAGGATGTTGTCAAGATGAAAAAGAAGGCACAATCAGGCAGGAAAAGAAGTGGCAAGCACACCAGGAAGAGCAGCTGCCCAGCACTGTAAAAAACCAAAGGGGATCAAGAAACAGGAAGATTCGGAAGAGGGCCTTAGGTTCAGCCATAAGGTTGTCACTGGACAACTTGGAGAGAACAGCTTCTGCCTGTCTCTTTTTAAAATTTATTTTATTTTTAATTTATGGAATACAACAAGCATTTCCATAGCATTTTATGATAGGAAAAGATAATTGCACATGAAACTGCCAGTCTATTCTGTATGATTTGCTAATCCTTTTAAATATATAATGAAGCTATCATGTAAATTTCTTTTGTTCCTTTCTTTTCTTCACTCCTCACTCCTGTCCTAGAGATGACTAGCACAAAGCAACAAAAACAGGTATATCTATCTATCCATTTATCTATCTATCTATCTATCTATCAATTTTTGTAAAATTATTCTATAAATACTTCTATTTTGTCAGTTCTTTTTCTGGATACATATAACTTCTTTCTTTGTATGTCCTTAATTTTTAATTTGTGTACTTATAGTAGTCAAAACTATTTATTTGCAAAGTTGTTCTTCAAACAATATTTTTTTTACTGTATACAATGTTCCTGCTTGTGCTCACTTTGCCCTTCACGATTTCATGTAAGTCTTTTCATACCTTTATAAGATTATTGATCCTATCATGTCTTATAGCACTGTAGTATCCCATCACAACCATACAACACAACTTGCTCAGACATTCCCCAATTGATGGTGACCCGGCAATTTCCATTTGTTTTACCACCATAAAGAGAGCTTCTATAAACATCCCATTCACATCCAAAGTTATAATTTTTGAATTTCTATCCATCTTATTTTAATCACTATTTTCTTTCTCAGCTTCTCTTTTTACTCCATCCCTGTTCCCTTATCTTTCCCCCCACTATCCAACTGTCCATCCTACCCACCCCTCCAAAAGTCTGACTCTACCCTCTCCATGACAGGAGCTTCTCTTGAATGTGAGGGTCAAGAATGTGATATTCAGGGCTTCCCAAGAGAGCAGCAAGTGAAGCTGAGTAGGCCCCAATGACTTCGCTACAGTCATGCACTTTTTATTTGTGGAAGGAATGGGAAGTCCTGTTAATATGCGATTAGTAGGATCTTGCAATCTGGGCAGATAGAAAGCCCACTGAAAGAGTGAGTCCAGGAAAAATGCCAGTCTGGAGCTAGAGATGGAATATTGAGTGTCAGCGAGAAATAACTGAGCCGTTGGCAAATGGGGCGGTCACTGACTGACAAAGTGTAGTAGAAAGAAGAGAAGGCAGGCTGTAGCTGTTTGGCTGTGGAACATTTCAGAAATTCTTCAAATGACCAGGAGAAAAATGAGGTCAATACTGTTGGGGCAGCCATAGAAGTGTCTCTCTCCTCCCAGCTTCTAATCCTCTCACAACTGCACTTTAGAGGATAAAGAAGTCCAACAAGATGTTGCATGACAACCAGAAATCCCACTGTGTCCTCGAGACTTGTCTTCGGCTAAGCCGAAGATCATTCAGACAAGTCCATACCACATGGTAGAAAGCCCACTAGCTCAAGACCTAAAAGACTCATTTCAAAGAACTTGGACTCTTGGGTTTAGAGGACACTCAGGGTCTGGTCTTCACTCTCTCAAGGTGTTTGGATGGGTGTCACATAGTTTGAGTACGAGATCTCTTGTATTTGTCCACTAAGAGGATAAAGGTGGATTCAGTGACAGAATTCCCTGAATCAGCTGATTTTTGTCTTTGCTAAAGAGAATGAAATATTCTTTGCCCCATGAGATGAGTCCAAGAGAAATTATCTTCTGCCTGAAGGATTTGTTTCCATTGAATTGAACTTCATAGAATGTCTCTTGAGAAAACATTGGTCAATCTTTTGGAGACATGTTTAGGAAGAAATCAATAGAATGTGACTGCTGAGGGCATTTCCCTTTAAAATCCAGGAAACATACAGAAACTTACATCCCTTTTCACAGCAGAATAATGCTTAGGAGCAATATATAGCAATAGAAATTCATTTTAAGCTAACAAACTACTCCAGGGTTAAGAACCATGAGTAATGATACTTGTAGTGTTTCCTCCACTCCTTGAAACAGAATTTCAGTCAGTTAAAATTTCATAAGCACATACTGTGCAGCAGGTCGAGGGCAGAGCTCTGGCTTTTTTCTCAAGGGCCCATCTGAGGGACATGATTTTTGGGGACAGGCTGACCCATGGATTTGTGGCATCTAAAGGCTGGCAGTCAGGCTGCTGAGCAGCAAAGCAGATGCTCTCTTTTTCCTGGGTGACTGAATTGCTTAGAGAGTTTAAGTGTTTGAGTGTTGTGCAAGACACCATTGCAACCATGGGTGCGTTACCCCCACAGAAAGGGTCAAGTTGGCATGAAGAAATGGGGTCCAACCAAGGCAAAAGATTTCCTGACAACATTAAAACTTTGTATCTGACTCTTATGTGGTCCTTGCAGTGAGCTATTCAGTTTTGCTGTGCTCCAAACTTCAGATTCCTTGGTCATAACAAGGTGGACAAGTCAGTTTTGACTTGTGTCTGACTCTATGACCCCATTTGAGGTCATCTTTGCAAAGATAATACAGTGGTTTGCCATTTTCTTCTCCAGATCATTTACAGATGTGGAAAATGAGGTAAACAAGGTTAAGTGAGTTGCCCAGGGTTACACAGACTACTTAGTGTCTGAGGCCAGAATAGAACTCAGGAAGATGAGTCTTCCTGATGCCAGGCTTGGAATTCTATTCATTTTACCACCTAATTGCCCCAGACAAGGGATAGTCTAAGCATATTCTGACAGCCATTAGAGATCTGGAGATCATCAATCATGAACATGATACCATGAACATGTGAATCTTTTTGAAACCTTAAAGATAAAAGACCTGTCTATTTCTACACAGAAGGAGGGAGAAGAGATGCAGCTTATAGGGCACAAATGCCTTGCCTTCAGTAAAGTGGGGCCTGGATATTATGAAACACTAAAATTAAGTATTGCAGAAGTCAAATTTTAAAAAGATATTTAGCAAGGAAATAATGCGTTTTCTGAATAGAAATCTGAAGTACTATCTCCTCATTGCTAAAGATGAATTGCAGAACAAATCTTCTACAGTGACACATATAAGTATATCAAGGCTGAAAATCTCTTTATGATGAGAGGCCAAAACCCAAGTACAGGGAGGTGAAGGAGGAGAGATGAAAACAGTTTTGATAAGCCAGTGAAACAGGTTTATTAGAAAATAACAACAGACACCTCAGCCATGATGTGTCAGAACTGAGCAAAATTACTGGAAATGAGTTGTCATTGGGGGCGTCTTCCTCACGAAAGGTGAAATTTTGCATCATTTCCAGAAGATGGATCCTGCTGCTTCTTGGTCCCTGCCACTTCACTGTCCTGAATACTCCATAGGGATTCCAAGACCCTCTTGTGGGAGCTCTCCCATGCCACCCAGCAGTAGAGGCAGATGGAATGGGATGTCCTGTTAGTATGGTGAAATTACCCCAAGCAGGGTTGCACAAGGATTCCATGACGCTGCAGGAGCAGGTGGTTTTTTAGTAGAAGCCACAGGAAGAATACCTTCCACAGCAAGATGGGCGGTAGCAGCCATAGCCATACCCACCATAGCCATAGCCACCACAGCCCAGGCTTCCATAGCCATAGCCCCCATAGCCGTAGCCTAGACCACGGAAGCTGCCACATCCACAGCCATAACCAGAGCCATAGCCACAGCCCAGGCCCCCATAGTAACCGCCGTAGTAGCTCATGGTATCAAGGTTCACTTGTTAGATGGATGTCGAGTGTAAGTTGTGTGAGTATATATGGTACTACCTGCACAGGTACTTTTATACTCTTCCAGCAGGAGGTGTGGCAAACCCAGGGCAGAACTTCATAATCTCCATTAACCCAATTGGGCAAAATCCCATTCTTGTCATTACTTGGCTCCTGACAACAATAGCCCCAGCTCATTAAAGCTTTTTTCCTCTTGTTTTGTTGTATCTGTGAGAAGGTTCTGCCACAATCTTATTCCTGTAATGAGAAATGATTATAGTTTTGTCAAAGCCTATGTGGTTAATGTGGCTGATGCCCTACCCAGACTTCATGGCATCCCTCTCCTTGATGGCATTATGCTCCTTCCATTACTCTTGCTGTTCTTGCCTTCTGATACTTTATTTGGGCTATGGAATTCTTTTTCTTTTAATCAGTGCTTCTTGAAACTCAAGTGGCAGAATAGTTCACCCAAATTTCAGATTGGATTTAGACTGTGGTGGAGCACCACTTGGTGAAATCTGTCCATCAAACAACTGTTCCAGAAGCAGCCAAAGCATAAACTACCTTCCCAGTGTTTGCACTGTGCTAGCTACTACGCTCTTCATTGGGGTTATAAAATGACAACAGAGTCCCTGTCCTTGGACAGCTCTAAATTCTAAGCTCATGGAAAATATGAAAACATTAAGACACCTGCCATAAACGTGGAGAGTTGATGGGAAAAGATCTCAGAGGCAGAGGTATGAGCCACTAGGAGAAAAGGGCAAGGCCATATGCCACAAGTTGTTTTAGAACTGAGAATATAATGGACCAGGGAATGTCAGAGGGGAAGGAAGGAGAGAGGAGAGAATTCTGGGCAGAATAGACAGCCAACCATTGCAAAGGCAAGCCAAAAAAACACACAGTCCATTGTCTGAGTGAAAGAAGGTAGACTAGCACTGGTGAGAACATAAATTGTCAGAAGAGAATTAAAGTGTACTGAGATTGTAAAGATTGGAATGGGCCAACTAAAGAAGAGGGTGAAATGCCAGCTAGAAACTATTTGTTTAAATCATCATGGAAGTAAAAGCCACTGGAGTTTACAGGATAACAACAGTCTGGCTTGGAACTCTTCAGAGTTATAGAGGACCAAGAGTCAGAATAATACCTTAGGAAAATCCATTTGCCATCAGAGTGGAAAGACATTCTGGGTAGGAAAACGACTGAGTCAATGAGGTCAATCAAATGCTCTTTCAGAGGGGTACCATGATGGCTTGGTTTAAGGTGGGAACCCTTTGATTGGAAAGAAGTGTTTAAATGTTGGTGATGTTGTGAAGGTAGAACAGACAAGTTCAGTCAATTAATAAGATATTTGCATTGATAGTGCAGGGTCAATGAAGTCCCTGAGACTGTAAAACCAAGATCTTGGCTTCATGTTGGTGCTCTTGGAAGGAGTAGAGAAGTTAAAAAGAGATAGGGTGCTTTGCTTGAGGTAAGATGAGATCTCTTCTAGACTTGGTAGCTTTGATATGTCTAGTGGAAATCAAGCTGAAATTGTCAAGTCAGATAAATTCATGATTTGTAAGAGGAGCTCAGGAGAGATGTAGGTATGGATCTGGAGATGTGACCATGAGTGGAAGAGAAAGGTCCCTGGAGCTTTGCGACTTAAGAAGGGTCAATTCTTTCACCTCTCTAGAGAACATAGTGGAGAGAAAGGAAAAGAAGCACAACTTTAGGTTTCAGCAAGAGATATTAGGCCTTCTGATGACATGATGGTGGACCACCTAAGGCCATCAGAAAGGGATTGTTGGGTTATAAAATCAGTGACAAAGAAACCCAGGAGCACCTGTTGGACTATGCAGTCAAAAGTTGAAGGAAGGTCAAGAAGAAAGAGGACTAAGGAGGGGCCATTAGTTTTGGTCATGAGAACATCACTGGGTTCTTTGGAGAGAGAGTTTCTCCTAAAGTTTGGGGTTAATAACCAGATTCTCAGGGCTTTCTAAGACAGTGAAAGGAGAGAAGTCATGAACTTTGAGTAGACCATAATAACTGCAATATAGCCATAGACTTTGTGAATGTGGAAGTACTGAGAAGTGCTGATAATATGAAGCTGAGTAGGATCATGCAGTCCAGGCATAGGTAGACAGTCAGCTGAATAACAACAAGTGAGTTCAGCAGAAATGGTTTTCTGGAACTAGAGTTGAGTTAGTGAGTGTCAGATAGAATGTAACTGAGACCATTACAGATTTCATTTAATCCAGTGAAAAGTAAACTCAAGGTGGTTAAGTCAGCAATAGCTGTCTCCTCTCTCCTCTCAGGTTCTAAACTTCTCACAGCTGCATGCTAAAAAATAAGGAAGCTCAATTGAATGTAACATGGCCACCAAATATTCCTCTTTTACCGTTGGATTGCAAGAGTAGGTAGTTAATAAACTAGAATTCAGGAAGTTGAGGCAATGGTCCATCTTTACCTGCCTCTTCAGTGCTTGGCTGTACTGTCACTAAGCTGAAGAGGATCAAGAGGAGTCCATACAACCTGGTAGAAGGGCCTCCAGCTGAATCTCTAAGAGACTCACATGAAGAAATGGGACTCAGGTTTAGGGGGCACTCTGGAGCTACCTCTCTTAAGGTGTTTTGATGAATGTCTGCTTGTACATGTACTAAATTTATTCTGCTTCTAGAATGTGGATATAGACCTGGCATTCCTCCACTCCCCCCCCCCCCAAAAAAGAAACAACCCAAACTGACTTTCGACTTTGATGAAGAGAATAAGACATTCTTTGCACAATGAGAGCTGTCCAAGGAATAAAATGATCTTTTTCCTAAGCACATTTTCCATTGAAGTGACCACCATAGAATATCGCTGACAAATGATTGGTGAATCAGTTGGGAGGAATGTTTCAGAAGAACCAAGTGTATTGTAGTTGCTGAGGGTATTTCTGTTGAAAAGCCAGTGGATCCATAGAATAAAACCACTGGTAATATATAGGAATAGAAATTCATTTTAAGGTAACAAACAGCAGGAATGATAATTCTGTTGATAGTGGCACTTCTACTATTTCTTCCACGGTCTGAAATAGAAGTTCAACCAATAAACTTTTCAAATAATACACATTTATTAAGCACTTTCTATGTGCCAGGTAGAGTGCTAAACCTTGGGTTTAGCTATGATGGCATTTCGCTGTGGAATTCAGAAGCCCTGAGGCAAATAAGCTCTCTTTTTTGGGGAGTTTGAGTTGATTAGAGAGTTCACGTGTTGAAATGTTTTGTAGGACACCCTTGTAATGAGTCTATCTCCTACATAAATGGGAGGGCCTCATGACAAGGGCAGTGTTGTTACTTGGACATGCTGTTTTAGGTGGCTGTAGGAGATGAGACCCAGCTGAGGGATAAGGTTACATAATAAGTTTCAGACTTGGTATATGACCATCTTCTTTGTGGGGAGCCATTTGTAGTCTTTCAGGAGTGCCATTCACTTGTGCTATGCTCCAAAACTTCAAATTGCTTGGTGACAACAAAATGGTAGAAGACATCTACACATGACATTGGCTAAGCCAAATTCTGAAAGTCATCAGGCACATCTTGGATCTAGACGTCATGAACTATAAACATGTGAATCTTTTGGAAATCTTAAATATGAGAACCCTGTCCATGTGCACAGAGAATGTGGGAGAAGGGATTCAGCTTATAGAGTCATACGCTTTGCCTTTGATGAAGTGGGGGCTGGACATTATCAAATACTAAAACTCAAGTACTGCCGAAGTGAAATTTAAGAAAGACATTTAATAACAAAATAAAATGTTATTTGAATGAAAATCTGAAGTAGTGTCACTTCATTGCAAAAGATGACTTGGTGAGAAAATCTTCTGCAATGACACTGAAGTGTGGTAAAGATTGAAAATTGCTTCACTATTTGATGCTGAAAATCAGGTACAATGAGGTCAAGGAGGAGAGGTAAAAACAGTTTTGCTAAGTCAGAGAAACATGTTTATTAGAATATCATAACAGACACCTTGGCCATGGTATAGCAGAGCTGAGCAAACCCACTAGAATGAGCTGTTGTTGGGAGAATCTCCCAACAGGTGGGATTCTACATCATTTCCCAGGATGGGTCCTGTTGCTTCTCAGTCCCTGCCTCTTCACAGCTCTGAATTCTCCATAGGGATTCCAAGGCCTTGATGTGGTAGCTTTCCTACGCCACCTAGCTGTAGAGGCAGATGGAAGGTGATGTCCTTAGCATGCTGTGGAATTACCTCAAGCAGGGTTGTACAAGGATTCCATGGTGCTGCAGGAGCAGGTAGTTTTTCAGTAGAAACCACAGGAAGAATACCTTCCACAGCAAGATGGGCGGCAGCAGCCATAACCATAGCCACCATAGCCCAGGCCTCCATAGCCATAGCCACCACAGCCCAGGCCTCCAAAGCCATAGCTACCATAGCCCAGGCCTCCATAGCCCAAGCCACCACAACCATAGCCTAGGCCACGGAAGCAGCCACATCCACAGCCATAACCAGAGCCATAGCCATAGCCCAGGCCCCCATAGTATCCTCCACAGTGGCACATTGTGTCAGGATTCTCGAATTTGGATGGATGTCAGAGTTTAGTTTGCTTGAGCATGTAAGGTACCATCTGTACTGGCACTTTTATATACTTCCAGCAGGAAGTATGGTAGCTTCATTCCAGAATTATGTAATTAAACAAATTACAGAAAATTAAAGAGATTTCTATGTTACAATGACATTTTTGCTATTGATTTCCTCCATGAGAACAATTCTTCCAGCTCATTTAGGGTGTTTTCTCTCCATTTGCTGTTTTCCTGAGATGTCTCTGTCATGATCTCATTTCTGTAATGAGAAATGATTATAGTATTACCAAAGCCTATAGTGTTAATATGGCTGTTGCTCTGCCCATTCTTCAGAGAAGCCTTTTTTTTTTTGCACTGTCTTCCTTCTATTACTCCTGATTCTTTAGGCAGGAGATTGAATCCTGTCTCTTTTGAGTAGTGCTTCTTGGGACAGAAGTGACAGAACTATGTAAATTTTAGTGAGTTAGATGGTTGGGATAGAACTGAATGGAATGGGTCAATCAAACAACCATTCCAAAATCAAGTCTTCCAAAAGCACAAACCACCTCCCCAGTGTTTGAAGTGTGCGAGCCACTGTGCTCAGGTCTGGGGATTGAAAGAAATGTTAACACAGTCCCTGTCCTGAGGCAGCTCCAAAGTTACAAGGCCACTGAAAAAATGAAAAAAGCAATGCACTTGACACAAGGCACCTGGTGAGAGATGACCTCAGAGGCAAAGGCACAAAGCACTAGCGGAAAGGGGCAAGGCCGCAGGCCACAGGTGGGATTGGAGTCAAGACTCTAACAGACCTGGGACACTCAGAGGAGAAAGGCAAAAAGAGAAGAGGTTTCTGTGCAGAGTGGACAATCAGCCAGTGCAAAGGCAAGCAGAATGGACATGCAATGTATTTTCTGAGAGAAAGCAAGTGTGTACACATGGACCAGGTCATTAAATGTAGGAAGAGGAATAAAGTTTACTGAGACTGGAAAGGTAGGAATAGGCCAGTTGATGAAGCTAGCAAAATCCATTACTGGATTTAATCCATTACTGAACAGGAATCAGCTGGAGTTTAGAACAAAATGGGTGCAGGGCCTGAGGCCTTTGGGGGTGAGCAGGGGAGAAAAGTCAGAAGAATGCTTTAGAAAAACCCCCTAGGTAGCTGAGTGGAGGTTGGATATGGATGGGAAAAATAATGAGGTGGGAGGTCAATCAACGTCTCTTGCAAAGAGGTGCTGTAAAGGCCTTGAGAGAAGGATATGGACTCCAGAGATGTTGTTAAGGTAGAAAGGACAGGTTTTGCCAAATGACTGGAACCTGATTTTTGATGTTGCTAAGGAGAATGAAATATTCTTTATCCAATGAGAGCTTTCCAACAGAGAAATGATCTTCCTGAAGGATTAGTTTTCACGGAAGTGATTTCCATAGAATGGCTCCTGGGAAGGGACTGGTGAATCATTTGGACATATGCTTTGGGAGGAATCAAATGGAGTGAGTTTGCTGAGGACATTTCCATCAAAAAGTCAGTGGATCCATAGAAACAAAATGCTTTTTGTGAATGGTGAATAATGCCTGGAAGCCATATGTAGCAATAGATATTCATTTCAGCTAACAGCAGAAGGGGTAAGATTCATTGGCAGTGACACCTTTACTGTTTACTCTACTACTTGAAACACAAGTTCCATCAATAAGCATTTCAATCCATAAATATTTATTAAGTATCTACTATTGGCCAGGCAGAGTGCTAAACTCCGACACAGCTTCCACACTTCTCACAACTTCACTTTAAAGGATAAGCAAGCCAAAATAAGATGTTACATGACAGCCAGGAGTTCCATTCTGACCTTAGGACTGCATGAAAAAGGTCATAAAATGTCAGAAAAATGAAGGTGATGGTCCATCTACAACCTACATTGATCAGCTAGTCTTGTGAAGTGTAGCTTAGGACTGGGCGCTGCAGAGCCGCAGAGCATCTAGCAAAGTCCAGACCCATTGGTAGAAGAATCTCTAGTTCAGACCTTTTTAGGATCATGGGAAGAACTGGTGGCCTTTGGTTTTGGAGGACACTGCTGAGGATGAAATAGCTCTCTCAAAGAGTTTAAAGGGCCAGTACAGATACTAGATCTCTTCTATTTGTCTACAAGTGGGAGAACCTGGGTCCAGAGATGGCATTTCCCCCTCTCCCTCCAATAAGTGATTTTTGCCTTTCTTAATGACAACGAAAAGCTTTTTGAATAAAGTGGAGGAGGAGAAACCTTCTTCCTGAAGGAGTGGTTTCCATTGAAGTGAGCTCCAGGTAAGATCATAGAGCAAAAGACAGATGAATCATTTGGAGCTGTATTTTGTAAGATGTGGGATAGAGGGCAGCTGGAGGCTCTCTCTGCCCTGAATTCAGGAACTTTTCCTGAGACATCCAACCTGAATCACAAAATCACTTGAAACCAACTTCTAAAAATGTGACCTCTTTTTTTCTTTTATCAAGGATCTTATTGTGATGGCTTCTTTCCTTTATAATTTACTTAGTAACTTCCTTGAAAAGCTTTGGAAATTGTACACAGTAGAATAAATTCCCATTTGGATAGAAATATTGTATTTTTATATAGGTTTTCCTCCTGTTAGTTTCTGTGGAAATCATATGATATGAAGATATGACTTATTTCTGTTTTTTCCACTGTCCTTTTGGGATTAAACATTTTTCCCCGTACAAGGGAACTTCTGTTTACCTGTGATTCATGGATTACTTGGAGAGAACTTATGGAGATGAGGTTCACAGGAGGATTGGACCAGCCAATCAATCTAGGCAAAGCAAAAGATTTTGAATCTGGAAGTATTTAGCAGATCTTTCCATCTGACCTGAGGATGCCAATGGCTGGTGATGTGTGGGGCTGACAAAAGGGAGTAAAGAGAAAAACACCAGGGCAGCATTGGAAGCCTCCAAACTACCCAGTTGCCCCAGACAAAATGGAGAGAAAAAACCAATGGATCCACAGCAATTGTCAGTCATTTTGTGAACTGAAAACAAAGTTCCAGAGCCATATATCACTAGAGAAGACTGTTTTACGTTAACAGCAAGATGTATTAGGTGAATTGCTTAGTGGTACTCATGCTGTTTCCAATACTGCCTAAAATACAAGTTGACAGATTTTCTTCACAATACACCCTCTGAGGGGTCTTGGTGAGTGGGCCTCAATGGCCTATGGAGCTGAGGAATCCAAAGCCCCAAGGTAAGGTGTGGAAGAGCAAAGTAGAAGCTCTCTTTCTCTGGGAGTTTGAGTTGATTATAGAGTTCAAGTGTTTGAGTGGTTTTCAGGACACTCTTGCAACACTTAGTCCACTTCCCCCATGGAAGCACAAACTTCAGATGTAGGGCAGTTTTGTGAGTTGGACCACGTGCAGGTGGCTGGAGAATAAGAGACCCACCCAAAGGGCAATGTTCCTTGAAAATGTTCAGATTTGCTATTTGAGTCTTTTCTGTTGTCTATGCCAGGGATCAAAAAATTATCAAGAATCTCTGCCTTTTAGCAGCTCTAAAGTTGTAAGACCAATGAGAACACGTAAACAACAAGGCACTGGACAGAGAGAAACATTTGTAATGGGATTTCAAAAAGATGGTTCGATTAGAGGGAGTTACTGGGGACTTGGGGATGGGACTCACAGGGTCAGAATGTTGCCAAGAAAGAATGTTAGTGGTGGACTCAGTGTCCGTTCCACCTATTGAACTAGCTGTCATGAAACATCAGCAGAGTTCACTTATCAATAGTAAGATACCACCTGAAAAACTCAATTGGTCAATCAATCATTCTATCCACAAACTCATATTAGATGTCTATCGTTTGCCTGACATGTTCTACCACACTGAAAATGCTTTGAGTATGGCTTTGGCAACACATTAAGTCTGTTTTCCCAAGGCTAACCAACTTTATCTTAGAAAGGCACAAAACCAGGAAGCTCACCAATTATTTTTTTTAAATTTAGTATTTTTCTAAAATAGCTACATGTTGTATGGGACAGAAAATTCAAATAATAGGAGGGACATCTTTAGGAGAAGCAAAGTGAATTTATTTTACAAACCTTGCAAGATTTGGGTGTCGCCTCCACTAGGAAACTAGTTGGGGAGGCAAAGTAAAAAGGAAGTGCCCCACTAGTTATACTCTTAATGAAAAGATTCCCGCCTACCTCTATCCCTTCTCACCATTGGCTGGGAGATGGGCTTACAATCTAGGCGTGAAAAACTAGACAGAGAGCTAGGAAACCAAGTAGAGCTGGTCTATTCATGCTTTCTTTATCTGGAACTCAACTGCTGGGGTGGCGTCCAAAAGTCTAGGAGGGGAGGGGGCCAATTCCTTTGGCCCCATTCAATGCAGGTCACAGTGACCCTTTCCTGATTTGGCTACTAGTATGGTGATGGTATCACGAAAGACAAAAAATGAGGAGGGAAAGGGGGAAGGGCACCTACAGCTTCAGGCCCTGACCTTCTAAGGTTAGCTGAGTCACTACAAGGTTAAATTCCAAGCTTCTCCTACTCCCTCAGACATTCCCCATTCCAGAAATATGAGAATAGAGTAGCCCCTATATTCTTACCCTGTGAAGTCTTCACAAATTATTCTTCTCACTCAATGTAAAAACAATTTTTAAAATTCATTTTTTAAAACTTTGAGTTCCAAATTTTCTCCCTTTCTTCCTCCCCACTCTCCCCCTCATTGAGAAACCAAGCAATTCGATATGGGTTATATATGTACAGCCATGCAAAACATATCCACGTTAGTCATGTTGTAAAAGAAAAGATAGACAAAAAAACTCAAGAAAACAAAGAAGGTTAAAAAAGTATGCTTCAATCTGTACTCAGACACCATCAATTCTTTCTCTGGGGATGGAAAACATCTCTCATCACAAGTCCTTTGGAGTTGTCTTGGCTTGTTGTATTGCTGAGGACAGCTGACATCATTCACAGCTGATCTATGTTACAATATTGCTGTTACTTTGTACACAGTACATTTCACTTTGTATCAGCCCATGCAAGTCTTTCCAGGTTTTTCTGAGAGCATCCTGCTCATCATTTCTCATAGCACAATAGTATTTCATCATAGTCATATACCACAACTTGTTCAGCCATTCCTCAAATAATGGGTATCCCCTCAGTTTCTAATTCTTTGCCCCAGAAAAGAGCTATTGATGAAGGCACAGTCTCTAGGAACCCCCTTGAACCTGGAGTACAGTCTGTGGGAACCCCCTTGAGCCCCACCCTGAATCTTCCCACTTGATCTAGCTTTTCATGCCCCAATAGCCTAACCTAGCCTTCCATTGTTTGGTTACCTCTGGATTGCCTTCTGGCTGTTTCCCACCCTTGATCGTGATCAAAATATCTATACCCTAGCTCTCTTATTGTCTGTCATCTCCAGGTAGCCTTCATCTATTTCCCACTGGGGAGTCTGACCTCACCCCAGTCACCCCAGTCCACTCTAAACCCCTCCTCTAGTCATCCCAGACTACTCAAGACCACCCTAGATCCCTCCTACAATCTTCGTGTATATAAGTCTCATCTTGCCTCCATGAACGTACTCAGATTCAATCTAGCTCAGTAGATTGAATCTGGCCGCTTGTGAAAACAGACATTGCAAAGGGTGGGATTTCTTAAGACAACCCATTATGGCAAACCCTTAATAAACTTTGTCTTTTTCCTTGACTGAGAAGGCTTGAGTCCAATTCTTTCTGCAGGACCCAGCGTGTTGGTACTTTTGGGGTGTCGAGCACCCCTCAACCCCAAATCTCTTCAGTGGTACCAAAGCTGTAGGAAATCATGCAGAGGGTGCTAAGAATCATAGACCTTTTATACTATGAATAATCTTTAATTTAAGGTCCCAATCTAATGATCCACAAGTGTACATATTTTTGGAAGAGCTAAATCATATATGTATATATATTTAATTTTTACTATAAACAAAACCAGAAGGAAGTGTTGTACCAACAGCGAGCAAGACACACCACAGAGTATAAGTTTTAAATGGAGAATTTATTAGCCAGCGACCATTCGGGTTTCCACCCAAATCAGAACAGCCAAGAGAAGGGGTGAAGGAAACATATTTATAGGGAAATCAAGGTGCAGTGGTTAATTATCTCTTGAAACTTACATATGTTATTTTAGCAGACTCGGCAAGCCTGTGTTATTTCACTTTTATGGCCATGATACAAGAAGAGGAACTTCCTTAATGGAATAGATTGTAAATACAATAAATTAGATAGTTGTCAAAGTGTCAACTGAAATTACAACCCAGGATCTCTGTGTCCAATTTGCCATTAACATTCCACAACATGGTATATGTTCATAAAATATCAGGATAAGGAAAAGTCACATAATTCAAGATAATGTCTGGGGCTAAGGTTGTCACCCTTAATGGCCATAGACAGACCAAGGGATGCTCCATCTGGGTTTGTTGACATAAGATAGAGACAACTCTGAGCCTACTCAGGGAACAAAGAGACTGTTAGGGTCAGGCTTTCCTTCTGGTTAATTAGTTGACATTCCTTAGAGCAGCCATGGGGCCCAGGGACATTTGCTGAAGGCCAAATGGCAAGATCTTAGTCCATCCTTTCTTATGCAGACTGGGGGTTTTATCAGGGGCTGTGGGGCAGGGATCTACAGCAATAACAAGTACCACAGAAGAAAAAGTTAGAAGTTTCAGCTAAATGAAAGGATGGCTCCAGGTACATCTTAGAGAGTCAGCAAAAGGAGGTGAAGTGGCTTGTCTTGTTTTTCCAAATGATAACAGAAACTTTATTTAATGAGCTATTTGGTCATTTTGTATCATAGTACTAATGATAAGTATTCGCAGAAAGACTCATGAAAATAATTGCAGCTTATAGACTAACATCAGTTGCTGAGGATAAAGTGATAGAGAAATTTTATGAGGCACTTAATAAGCCTTTCCAAATCAAATCATAATATGTGTACACTGTGGTTACTCTGGTACAAATATGGGAAAAGTGAGAAAGGGAAGAAATAAATAAAAAATAGGGTTCAAGAGAAAGTAATGAAAGAGACTAAAGACTAAAGATGATACAGAAGCATCACACTGAAGAGGTTTGGGGTTGAGGGGTGCTCAACACCCCAAAGTACCTACACGCCGGGTCCTGCCGAAAGAATTTGACTCAAGCCTTCTCAGCCAAGGGAAAAGACAAAGTTTATTAGGGATTCACCATAATGGGTTGTCTTAAGAAATCCCACCCTTTGTGACACCTGTTTCCACAAGTGGGCCAGATTCAATCTACTGAGCCAGATTGAATCTGAGCGCCTTCATGGAGGCAAGATGGAGATTATGTACACAAAGATTGTGGGAGGGATTGAGGGGTGGTCTGGGGAGGAGGGGTTTAGGGAGGGACTTGAGGAGAAGTCTGAGGAGCAGCTTGATGGGACTGAGATGAGGTCAGACTCCATGGTGGGAAATAGCTGAAGGCTACATGGAGACATACAGACAATAGAGGGCTGGTGTAACAGAGCTAGGGTATAGATATTTTGATCAGGATTAAGTGTGGGAAACAACTGGACAATAGAGGGCTAGGCTAGGCAGAGATTTGGGCCCAATGATAATGCAAGGCCCATGGCCTTAGGGGAAGGCCAGATCTAGTTGGAAGACTCAAGGAGAGTTCAAGGGGGCTCCCAGAGACTGTACTCCAGGTTCAAGGGGGTTCCCAGAGATTGTGCCCTCATCAACACCTTTCTATCATGAACTTGATTGCTTTTTCAAGGAGCTTAGTTCAGAAGGGGAAGAGGTATATAGGAAAACAGCTAGGGGAGATAATAGGATCTAGTGAAGGTTTTTATTTTGGTTTTTAATGGGGAAGACTTGCATGTTTGTAGGTATCAGTGAAGGAAACACAAAAGAGATGAGAGAGATAGGGTGATGATAGTAGGGAAAATCTTCTGGAAAAAAATGAGAGGATATGGCATCAAGGCTGCATGTAGGAGGGATTGGCTTCGATAAGAAGGGTATTATCAGACTGTGGTAATTGGAGATATTCAGGGAAGATATGGGGGGATGAGATGGGAGAAGTGGAGAAGAGAGAGCTCATGGAGAATGACTTCTATCTTTTCAGTGAAATATAAAGAGGGATCCTCAACTGAGAGGGATGGAGGGAGTACCATGAGAAACTTGAAGAGAGAAGAGAAAATTTGGGATAGCTGGTCTAGTGCATGGGATAATTAATTAATGAACAATGTAAGGATTGCGTCACTTCACCGAGAGCCTTAATTAGAAATAATAACCCTTCTAAATTTGTTCAACATTGATTAACAAACTCCCACACACTCATATCCTCCCCATCTTACTGATCCTGAACCCTTGGTGCAACCCTACTTCATGGTATCTCTCTGACCTCTCCCTTCCCAGCACCCCTGTATCCACACCCCTAAAGGCCTACTCTAAAGCTACTGAGTGAGAAGGATAATTTGTGAAGACTTCACAGGGTAAGAATATAGGGGCTACTCTCTTCTCATATTTCTGGAATGGGGAATGTCTGAGGGAGTAGGAGAGGCTTGGAATTTAACCTTGTAGTGACTTAGCTAACTTCTGTAAAGTCAGGGCCTGAAGCTTCAGGTGCCCCTTCCCTTCCCCCTCTCTCGGTGCTAGCACAAGAATTTTAGCAAATAGGTAGATAATGGGCTACCTGTGAGCTGTTTGTTCTCTGCTCCAGGAAGGTCCTCCTCTCCTTCCTCATTCGTTCACTTTAGCCATATCATCGCCACATTAGTAGCCAAGTAAGGGAAGTATGTATGGATTGGCTCTGTATTTTTGAGCCTAGATTGTAAGCCCACCTCCAAGCCAATGGTGAGAAGGGTTGGAGGTGGGTGGGAAGAGTGTATCTAGTGCTGCATTTCCTTTGTACTTTGCCTCCCTCCACCAGTTTCCTAGTGGAGGCTATGCCCAAATCTCCTGAGGTTTGTAAAATAAATTTACTTTGTTTCTCCTAAAGACTTCTCTCCCATTTGAATTTTCCATCCCATACACTACCTACTCCTTCCATCGTGCTTTCTGGAATATGTACTTCGCAGATAAGTTATTTGCTTTCAATTTAAGCCTTTTCTTTTCCTAGTCCTTTCAGTTGAGGCAGGGGAATTAGAATTCTTCTTGCTCCCCATTCCCACTTTCAAGTTCTCCCTTCAACATAATCACTCAGTAACTTTTCTTCCTTTGAGTTTCATTCAATCCATATTCATCACCCAATTAAGATTCTAATTGCTGTTGTCAGCCCAACTCCAGGGCACTCTCCTTCCTTCCTCAGTGAATTCAGTATCTGACTCACAGTTTTTTTCTTCTCCACAATCCTATTCTATTGCCAGGAGATTTCATCACATGTATTAATACATCCTCAAACACCCTAACTTCACAGTTCCTCAAATGACTCATTTCCCATGTCGTACTCTCCACTCCACCTCAGCTACACATAAAGATGTTCTTACCCTTGATTTTGCCATCACCCACAAAGGCACCACTATGTTCGTGAGCTCTGAAATTTCTTCTGATCACTATCAGTTGTTATTTAACATTTCCCTCTGCCTTGAAATCCCCAAACCTTTTCTTCACCCTTCTGGGACCTCCAGTCTCTTTACCCTTCAGTTCTTTCCTAGGTCATCATCCCAGTACTAGCTACACATTACTTACAAATATAAGTGTATCTCCTCCATCCTAAAAACAAAACAAAAAAAAACCAAAACCCAAAAAACAAACAACAACAACAAAAAACTTACTTGATCTCTCCATCATCACTAGTGATCATCACATATTTCTTTTCCTTTTTGTGGATAAACTCCTTGAACAGGCCTTCTACCATAGATACCTCTACTTTCTTTCCTCACATTCTCTTAACTCCTTGCAGTAGGATTTCCATATAGTCCCTCATCTGAAAGTTCTTCTTAATCGCCAAAACTTTTTAAAAGCCAAAGGCTTTTCTTGGTTCTGCCCCTTGAGAATCCATTTTGAGGTGTTTTAGGGTTTTAAAGTTGTTTGGAGAATTTGAGAAAGCTCAGGGGAGTCCCTGCCTTTAATCCACCATCTAGGCTCTACCTCCCCCACTCTCCCATTTTTATTCTTGAACTCTCTTCTCTGTCAGTTTTTGCAATACTATTCATCCTTTTTCTTTAACTACCTCTTTTGCTTATCTTTCTCAGTCTATATTGCTGGATCTTAATCCAGGTATGTTCACTACCTATTATGTTTCCCCAAGGTTCCCTCCCCTCCTCTCCGTTCCCCTTCCTTGCCCTCTCCTTACTATTTCACTTGGTGATCTTAGCTCCCATGGATTCGAAAGTCATCTCTATGCTGATGATTCTACAATTGACTTATCCAGACCCAACCTCTCTGTTGGTCTCTCCCCCTACCCCATCTCTCATTTTCACCTATTAGATGTCTAAAACTGGATATCCCATAGATATCATATGCACATGTAAAAAACTGAACTCTTTATCTTTCCTCCAAAGCCCACTCCCCTTCTCTATTACTGCTAAGTGCACCACTGATGGGGATGGGATCTGAACCCCCAAAAGGAAAAGACCATGAGTTTGGGATCTGGACCCCAAGAAGGAAAAGCCCCTGGACTTTCCCACATGGCCCAGGTCCCTGGTGTTTACCTGGGGCAATCAGCCCTTCCTAGTTGATTAACAGCCCTTTCATTTGTCTGCACCTGGCTGCACCCTAGACCACCACACCCTTAATTCCATCTAGACCCCTTCTCTGTTCCCACAGTCTTCTGTATATAAAATCCATCTTGCCTCCATTAAAGTGCTCTGATTCCTTAAGAATCTGGCCTGCTTGTATTAGCCATAGAAATGCTCATATTCCTTAAGAGTCTGGCCAATATGGCAGATTTTTAGAATGATGCCCACCCTCTATTGGTGTTCTAATAAACCTTGTCTTTGGCTGAAATAAGCTTAGTTTGAATTAATTTGGGCAGGACCTTCACGTTGCTATTTCAGGGTCCCCGCCTCCCCAAACCTCAACACAATTATTTGTATGTTTTTTCTTCTTGATCTGTTCTCCAGATTAGTTGCTTTTCTTATGAGATGTTTCACATTCTCTTCTATTTTTGCATTCTTTATATTTTGTTTTATTACTTCTTAATCTTTATGATTTTGCTAGCTTCCTCTTGCACAATTCTGAATTTCAAGGAGTCATTTTCTTCCTCAAGATTCTGGATCTCTCTTTCTAATTGGTTGACTTTCTTTTTATAATCTTGTTTTTCTTGGATTGTTCTTGTTTTTCATTTACTATTTCCTCAGTCTCTCTCATTTGATTTTTTTTTTCATTTTTATTTTTTTATTTAAATTTATTTATTTAACATATTTGGTTTTCAGCATTGATTTTCACAACAGTTTGAATTACAAATTTTCTCCCCATTTCTACCCTCCCCCCCCACTCCAAGATGGCATATATTCTGGTTGCCCTGTTCCCCAGTCAGCCCTCCCCTCTATCACGCCCCTCCCCTCTCATCCCCTTTTCCCTTCCTTTCTTGTAGGGCAAGATAAATTTCTACGCCCCATTGCCTGTGTATCTTATTTTTTAGTTGCATGCAAAAACTTTTTTTTTTTGAACATCTGTTTTTAAAACTTTGAGTTCCAAATTCTTTCCCTTCTTCCCTTCCCACCCACCCTCCCTAAGAAGTCGAGCACTTCAACCTAGGCCACTCATGTATCATTATGTATAACCCTTCCACAATACTCATGTTGTGAAAGGCTAACTGCATTTTGCTCCTTCCCAACCCATCCCGCTTTATTGAATTTTCTCCCTTGACCCTGTCCCCTTTCCAAAGTGTTTGTTTTGATTACCTCCACCCCCATCTGCCCTCCCCTCCATCATCCCCCCCCTTTTATTTTTTTTTATCTTCCTCCCTCTTCTTTCCTGTGGGGTAAGATACCCAACTGTGTATGTATGGTATTCCCTCCTCAGGCCAAATCTGATGAGAGCAAGGTTCCCTCATTCCCCACCTCACCTGCCCTCTCCCCTCCTCCCACAGAACTGCTTCCTCTTGCCACCTTTATGCGAGATAATCCACCCCATTCTATCTCTCCCTATCTCCCTCTCTCAGTATGTTGCTCTCTAGTCCCTTAATTTCATTTTATTTCTTTTAGATATCTTCCCTTTATCTTCAACTCACCCTGTGTCTGCTCTCTCTCTTTTACATATATATGTATATTTATACATAAAACACACACACATATATATATACATACATACACATGCATACATATACACATAGATACATACATACATACACATTCACATATATATACATAAACATATATACCTGCATATTCCCTTCAACTACCCTAATACTGAGGTCTCATGAACCATACACATCATCTTTCCATGTAGGAATGTAAACAAAACAGTTCAACTTTAGTAGGTACCTTGCAATTTCTGTTTCTTGATTACCTTTTCATGCTTCTCTTGATTCTTGTGTTTGAAAGTCAAATTTTCTATTCAGTTCTGGTCTTTTCACTGAGAAAGCTTGAAAGTCCTCTATTTTATTGAAAATCCATATTTTGCCTTGGAGCATGATACTCAGTTTTGCTGGGTAGGTGATTCTAGGTTTTAATCCTAGCTCCATTGACCTCTGGAATATCGCATTCCAAGCCCTTCGATCTCTTAATGTAGAAGCTGCCAGATCTTGGGTTATTCTGATTGGGTTTCCACAATACTCAAATTGTTTCTTTCTGGCTGCTTGCAGTATTTTCTCCTTGATCTGGGAGCTTTGGAATTTGGTGACAATATTCCTAGGAGATTTCTTTTGGGGATCTATTTGAGGAGGTGATCGATGGATTCTTTCAATTTCTATTTTGCCCTGTGGCTCTAGAATATCAGGGCAGTTCTCCTTGATAATTTCTTGAAAGATGGTACTAGGCTCTTTTTTTGATCATGGCTTTCAGGTAGTCCAATAATTTTTAAATTATCTCTCCTGGATCTATTTTCCAGGTCAGTGGTTTTTCCAAGGAGATATTCCACATTGTCTTCCATTTTTTCATTCCTTTGGTTCTGTTTTATAATATCCTGATTTCTCATATAGTCACTAGCTTCCACTTGCTCCAATCTAATTTTTAAAGTAGTGTTTTCTTCAGTGGTCTTTTGGACCTCCTTTTCCATTTGGCTAATTCTGCTTTTCAAGGCATTCTTCTCCTCATTGGCTTTTTGGAGCTCTTTTGCCATTTGAGTTAGTCTGTTTTTTAAGGTGTTGTTTTCTTTAGTGTATTTTTCAGTATTTTTTTGGGTCTCCTTTAGCAAGTCATTGACTTGTTTTTCATGGTTTTCTCGCATCCTTCTCATTTCTCTTCCCAATTTTTCCTTTACTTCTCTAACTTGCTTTTCCAAATCCTTTTTGAGCTCTTCCATGGCCTGGGACCAGTTCCTGTTTTTCTTGGAGGTTTCTGTTGTAGGCTCTTTGACTTTAGTAATTTCTTCTGTCTGTATGTTTTGGTCTTCTTTGTCAGCAAAGAAAGAATGCAAAGTCTGAGACTGAATCTCGGTGCGTTTTCGCTGCCTGGCCATATTCCCAGCCAACTAACTTGACCCTTGAGTTTTTCAGTGGGGTATGACTGCTTGTAGACTAACGAGTTCTATGTTCCATGTTTGGGGGGGAGGTGCCAGCTCTGCCGCACCAGCACTGCTCCTTCCCCAAGGACCCCCAATCCGAACTGGGCTTAGATCTTCGGCAGGCTGTGCACCCCTGCTCTGATCCGCCACTTAATTCCTCCCACCAGGTGGGCCTGGAGCCGGAAGTAACAACAGCTGTAGCTGCCCCACCTCCGCTGCCCCCCGGGGCTGGAAGCCAAACTGCGAACTCCTTCCACTCCCGCAGCTTTTCCCACTAACCTTCTCCGCAGTCTTTGGTGTTTGTGGGTTGAGAAGACTCGTAACTGCCGCAGCTCACATATTCAGGGTGCTAGGGCCCCCTCCGCCTGGCTTCTGGTCTGGATGGTCCACGCTGCTCAGGCTGGGCTCTGCTCCACTCCGTTCCCAGCTCCCAGCTCCGAGCTCCGAGCTCTGTGTGGGATAGACCTCACCCAGAGACCACCCAGGCTGTCCTGGGCTGGGGCCCTGCTTCCCTCTGCTGTTTTGTGGGTTCAGCCGTTCTAGAATTGGTTCAGAGCCATTTTTTATAAGTTTTTGGAGGGTCTCCGTACGGAGCTCAGACTATTCCCTGCTTACCAGCCACCATCTTGGCTCCACCCCTCTCATTTGATTTTTAAAGTCTTTTTAAAGTTCTTCTATGAATTGTTTTTGATCAGGTTACCATTTAACATTACTCTTTGGCGTAGAAGTAGGTTTTTTGCTTCAGTATCCTCCTTTGAAGATGTACCCAAGGCTTCCTTCTTCCCATAGTAACTCTCTATGGTTGTTTTTTCTCCTTTGCCTATGTATTTTTTTATTTGTAGTAGCTCAGCTTTTATAATCACCTCTAGTCCCAGAGTATGGGGGATGGTGCCTCTGGCCTCAGATCCTCCTTCAGTTCTCCCCTCTGGCTTGGTACTGGAGCCAAGACCTCCAGCCTCCCGTAAATACCCACAGCCATCAGTGTCCCTGCCCCACTGCTTCTGCACTCATTGGGTGTGTGCTGGTTCCGTTTCAACCCTGAGTCTCTGCAGCACAGCTTACGCCTCTGAGATCTGTCCTGGGTTGTCTTTCCTTCTATAAACTCTTTCTTAGTGAGTTCAACTACCATAAGTGCATCATACCCATGCAGTTAATCCTCTAATCTATATATATCTCACCCTCATCTCTCCCTTGAATATTGCTAGAGACCTTAGAGGGTGTTTAATTTAACCCCCTCATTTTCAGATGAAGAAACTGAGGTCCATAGAGGCTGAGTCTCAGCCACAATGGGGTAATCATCAAAGGCGAGATTTGAAGTCTCTCTTTCCTTTGTACCATTCTGCCTCATCACCAAGGTTCCAGTCCCGCATCCCTCACTGCCTGCTGGATATCTCCATGTGAATATCCCACAGGCACCTTAAAGTCAGTATATATAAAATGGAATTCGTTATCTTTCCCCAAAACCTCTGCTTACCTTTACCTTCTGCATTTATACTGAGGGTATCACCATATATCCAGCCATCTAGATTTCCAGCTTTGGATAATTATTCACTTCCCTGCATTTTCTATGACTGGTTAGGTGTCAAGTCTTATAAATTCTACCTTCACAACCTCTCTCACATCAGTCTTCTTCTGTCTGCTCAGTCATTTGATTTTTATAGCATCACAAGTGAAAATTAATTTTGGGAGTATTGTCATTTTTATTATATTGCCATGGCCTAGCTGTGAGAACTTCATATTTTTCCAGATATTTAAGGTTTTAAAATATTTATTTAAGGAGCACATTGTAATTGAATCTATACAAGTATTTTGTGCATTTCGGTAGGTACATCCCATGATATTGGATGCATTTTATAGTTATTTGGAATGGAATTTTCCTTTCCATTGTTGCTTCTAGTGTTTATAATTATTATATAGAAGTACTGTTGATTTTTGAGGACTTATTTTGTAACCTGCCACTCTGCTGATTCTCTATGATGTTCCAAATATGTTATATTATCAGCAAAAAGATGCCTTTATCTCTTCCTTAGCTATTTTAATGCCTTAAATTTCTTTTTCTTGTCTTATTGCTTGTGCTAGCATTTCCAAAATTATATTAAATAATAGTCCTTGTTTAAATCTTGTATTTATTGAAAACGATTCTCATGTTCCCCATTCCATATGATGCTTGCTTTTGATTTTAGATAGATGCTTTTTATGATATTAAAAAATAGTTGCTCTATGCCTAAACTTAAATTTCACTTGGTCATAATGTTTTTCTGAATAAATGACTATAGTCTATTTGACAAGATTTCATTTAAGATTTTTGAATCAATGTTCATTAATGGTATTTGTCTATAGTTTCCTTTCTGTGTACTGTCTTTCCCTGGTTTAGGAATTAAGACTGCATTTGTCTCATAAGAGGATTCTTTCAGGGTTCTTTATTTCCCATTTTTTGAGAATAATTTGTGAAGTATGGGTACTAACTAACTATTCTTTAAAAGGTGATAGAATTCTCCTGTGAATCCATCAGGACCAGAGGGTTTTTTTCATTAGTAATTCCTTAACACCTAGACCTATTTCCTTTTCCAAGACTGAGTTATTTGAGATATTTGTTTGGTCTTCTGAAAATTTGGGTATTTTATATTTTTGAGGGGATACCTCTATTTCTTTTGTGTTCTCATTTTGCTAGTATATAACTGTGCAGAATATGTTCTGATAATCCTTTTCATTTCTTCTGGTTTTGTTGTGATTTCACTCTTCTCATTTACTATTTTATTGAGTCCATTTTCTGCTCTCTTCTTTGTAGATTAAATATGTATCAATTTTATTAGTCTTTTTAAAGAATCAGCTTTTACTTTTATTTATTATTTTTATGTTTTTTTGTGTGCAATTTATCTATTTGCCTTTAATTTTTAATATCGACTTTTTTGTCCTTATTTTTGCTGTGTTTACTTTTCTTTATTTTTCTAAATGTATAATTTTGCTATTTTGTTAATGTGTGTTTGTAGGCATGTGATTTTCCCCCTGGGGAATGTTTTAACAGCATCCTTGAAATTTTGTTATGTTCTTTCTTCATTATCATTTTCTTTTACATATTTTTTTTGAGAACAAACCCCAGAATCTGAAATAGTTTTATAAAGAAATTTATGAGCATTCCAAGGGTAGAGTGATACACCCTTTCTTTGTTTCTTGCACATGTTATCTGTAAATTAGGTAAATGTACCATTTATGCCTTCATAAAAGAGCTAAGTGTATCTGGGATCAAAGTCTCTTTGGCCTGAGAAAAGTTTCCAAACTCTTATTTCCCTCTCTTCAAAATAAGTAATGAGAATTATAGACAGGTGCTTAGGGCATACCTACCTCAGTAAGAGGCAAACAAAAGCTCCACCTGGGATTAATTATTGTTTTCTGGCAGCCCAAGGTGATTTGGCAAATCCCATTCACCTGCTTAAGGAGAGGAACTTGACAAATAGTTAATATGCCTGTACAATCCTTGGACCAACAAGGAGGAGTTCCTTTAGTTAGTCAATAAGCATTTCTTAAGGGCTTATTATGTATAAGGTATGGTGCTTAGTGCTAGATTCAAAGAAAGGCAAATACTCAATCCCTGCTCTCAAGGAGCTGACATTCTAATGAGGGAGACAATATGTAAATAATCATGTACATAAGCAATACATATAATATAAATGGAAAATATTTTCAGAGCAAAAACTCTAGTAGAAAATAGGGAATGGAGGTGGGGGTGGGGAGGAATACCAAGAAAAGTCTCCTGTAGAAGGTGAGATTTGATCTTATTCTAAAAGATAGGGAAGCTAGACTATGGAGGTGAGAAAGCAAGAGAAACAACCAGTGCAAATACATTAAGTCAGGAGATGGAGTATCATGTCCAAGAAACTTCAAATAGGCTAGTGTATCTGACTCATAGTGTATATGGAGGGGAATCAAGAGTAAGAAAACTGGAAAAGAAGGTAAGGTCTAGTTAGGGTGGGGACCTGCAGCCTTGAGGCCACATGTGGTCCTCTAGGTCCTCAAGCATGGCTCTTTGACTGAATCCAAACTTCACAGAATTTGTTTTGTGAAGTTTGGATTCAGTCAAAGGGTTGCACCTGAGGACCTAGAGGACCACTTGTGACCTCGAGGCCGAACGTTCCCTACCCCTGGTCTAGGTTATGAAGGGTTTCAAATGTCAAACACAGGATTTTATATTTGATCCTAGAGGTAAAAGGAAGCTACAGCTAACCTTGTTCTGCCCTAAGTAATTAGATTTGATGTAGGCAAACAACAGGTGTTTTTCTCTTACCCAATGTTAATTTAGTAAGAGCTAGAGGCAGTCTTACCTTCCTATTGGCCTGAGAAGGGTTATCTGGGCAATAAATATTAGGCAAGTAAATAGGCAGATCTAGAAACTCAAGACCTGATAAGGGGATATCTGTTGGAACAATTCGACTATCAGCTGTTGTGGGGGTGACAGGCCAACACAAGCCTAACAACAAGAATGCTGCCAGCACAGGTTCTTTGGATCTGCTTTACCAAGGAAAACAACATTAAAGTGTTAAAAATCTTTCTTTAACCCAACATATACATATAAACTCACTTAGTTCAGGAGGAAAAGCCAGCAACCTGAACTTCAGAGCAAGTACAAACAAATTACAAACATACACAATATAAACAGACCAAGTCACAATTCATAGTTCCCAGGAAAGTATCAACATCTGGGTTGAGGAGCCAGGGAGCACTTGACAACAGCTGGCCCAGAGTCATGTGCCATTCCTCCTGTGGCTCAGAACCCCAAGCAAGTGGCTATGTTCTCCCTTTTTGTACACTCTTTAGCCATCATCTGAGCAACCAGAACTTAGGTGCCTACTATAGGCTTTGGTCTTACCAACTCCTCTTGGGGCCCTGGGGGTTTCATGTTCAAATCGGCTTAGCGTCTAGTAAACAGGGGTTTGGGCCTGAGGCTTTGCACCTAGTAAGGCTCTATCAAAGACAATTAATTTAGCATTCTAAAACAGTAAAAAAAATGTCCCACCTTAATTACCAAAATAATATCAGATGCAGATGGAAATGAAAAGTATTTATTAAATATCTACTATGTGCCCAGCATTGTGCTAAACAGTGGGAATATAAATAGAAAACTGAGTTAGTCTCTGCTTTCAAAGAGCTAACAATAGGGTAAACAACATACATTAGGAGAGTTCAGCTGGAGGGTGGATAAAAAAGCACAATGATCTTTAGGGCTAATGGCAAAACCCATGGATCTTTAGATTGTACTTTGGGAAAGGGCGACCCTAGTGGGATCTCTGGGTGGGCAGAGTAGAGCAACTAGGGCAACGGGCTTTTGCAGTGGTTCTGGTGCCAGAGCTCTCTAGTGTCTAGGTGGGTGGGGATCAGGCTGGAGTGATTTGGGGGTTGCATCTAAAGGAGTGCAGGATCATTTCTTGTAGACTCTGTTTTTTGGCTAGTAGTGTTCTTTGGGCCAGTGGGTCTCAGGCTAGGGCAGTGGTGGGAATATCTGGTGGGAGGGGATTTTAAAGTCACCTATGCCTGCATGATAAATTCACAGTCCCAAAGGACCTCTGACCTCTTATCCCAGAGGCTCTTGTGGTCTCCAGTGGTTACCTCAGAGGTCTATGGAATCTAGGGCTTTATTTGATAGAGTAGATAGACTTCCTCAGAAAGCTCTTAGAGTGACTTCAGGGGCTTATAGTTACAGGAGAGGGCAGGGAATGAAAAGGAATGGGGTTGTAGAGAACAAAAGTCTTCCCCACTGGCTTGGTTCATGGACAAAAGAAAGATATTTTATGACTTCTCTTGTACTATATTTAATGTTTGTAGTTTCCAGAAAAGATCATCAATCAGCAGACTTTGTGGTTCCCTAGTTGCTAGTGAGTTGGTGCCAAGGTTATTGGGCTGCCCAATGAAAAGATTTTCCCGCAGTTTTGATTGTGGGAGGTCAAGAAGAATGAAATCTTCAGTGAAGGAACTTGGGCTCTGGAGCTGAGAGGAGTGTTACACAGGAACCTTCATCCCCAAGTATTTCTGACAAAAACTTAATCAACATTTCCTTGGCTATTAAAACTATACAGCACACTTTGAAGAGTGAAAGAGATTGTTTCAAGGCAAATAAAAGAAAGTACCATTTTATACAGCACTTCCTGAATTTTCCCCCTTTAATCAGGGATTTAATCAGGTTTGAACATAGAATTTTCCTTTAACATACCTGTACTTTAACGCTACTGTCAGTAGACTCTGTTTCTCTGTACAAACTCCAAAGCCTATCTTCTTTGGAGGCTTGGCTAAATTACCCACCTCTCAACACCCTGACCCTATCAAGATGAAATATATACAAATACAAATTTAAACAAAGAATTTGATATATTCCTAAGAAGTAATGTGTTAAAAACTGTATCTTGTTCTGGTCCCGCTGACCTCTCCATTCTCCATTTCTAGTTAGTATAGTAAGTAAATTTATAAGCAGCCTTCATAAAGTAACAATAGCAGGAAGTAAGACTGCAAAGGAGAACCTAGAAGTCATATGCAGACCATCCACCACCCCCAACAAAAAAAAATTAAAAAGAAAGAAATTTATTAGGTCATTCAATAGAGGAGAGAGCCAGAAAGAAGGGGTGGCTCTCCTTCCCAGGTTCTGGAAGATTTACATTCTGTAGGATTTTGACAAAGGTATCTGCATGAGTCACACACAAATCATCTGACAAAAGTATCACACATGAATCACATGAAGGGACCCAAAACATACGCTTGGGTGGACCCAAAACAAGATGTAAGTGGGTGTGGGGACCAAAAACAAGAATATTTTAGGTGGATCCAGGATCTGGAAGAAGCCAAAATTCCTTATTGCCTTCTCAGACATTCCTAGAGACTTACTGAAGTCAGACAACATTATGGGTGCAAACAGACTCTAAGTACATAAAGTTAGGTTCAAACAAGATTAATAAATAATAAATAATAATTCATACATAGTTATAAATTCTCTATGATCTTTCTTTGATCTTTTCATATTTAGGATTTGATTCTTTAAGTCTCCATTTGACTCTTCATCTTTTGTTTGTGATCCTGGGAACCGCTTACAATTTTTATTGTGTTATTGTCTGCAAAGAATATTTAACTATTTCTGCCTTTTTATATTTGTTTTCAATATCTCTGTACCCTTGTACATGGCAAATTTTTGTATTTTCTCTTGTTTTTTATTTTGTATTCCCATATATTTTGCATTTTCCCTTTTGTTTATCATTCTGTTAGACTTATCCAAAACTGAGAGAGGGATATTGAAGTCTTCCCGAGCTATTGTGTTACTGTCTATGTTTATGTCTTCTCGTAGCTCAGATAATGTTTCCTTTATGAATTTGGATGCTAAGTCATTTGGAACATATATGTAACATTGCCTTGTTTTCTATGATTCCTCTCAGTATAATGTAATTTCCTCATTTATCCATATTTGTTTCTTTAATGTTTTTTGCTTTGAAAAATATTGTGATTATAACTCTTGATTTTTAAAATTCATTTGATGTGTATTAAATTTTTTCCATCCTCTCATTTTATTTTGTGTATGTCTTTTTTATGTTTCTTGTAAGCACCAAATTGTAAAGTATTGCTTTCTTATCTTTTTTCTTTTTATTAGTTTTTTTATCCATTCACGTTTAAAGTTGTGAGAGTAATGTGCACATTGTCCTCCATCTGTCTCTAATATTGGTTTTTTTTCAAGTGATTGATTTTTTCCTCCCCTTTTGTAATCACAGTACTCAATTCATCTAAGCTTTACCTTAATCTTTTTATTCTTATTTTTTCATTTATTGAGTATTTTATTTTCCCTCAATTACATGTAAAAACAATTTTAAACATTAATTCACCCCTCCCCCCACCCACATTGAGAAGGCAAGCAATTTGCTATGTTATACTTGTCTAATCACGTAAAATATATTTCCATGTTAGTCATGTTTTAAAATAAAACAGACACACAAAAAAGACCTAAGAAAAATAAAGTAAAAAAAATTATGCTTCGATCTGTATTCAGACTCCACCAGTTTTTTATCTCTCTGGGGATGGATAGCACTTTTGATCTTAAGTCCTTCAGAGTTGTTTTGGGTCATCGTATTGCTGAGAATAGCTAAGTGATTCACAGTTGGTCATCTTACAATATTGCTGTAACTGTTTACAATGTTCTAGTTCTACTCATTTCACTTTGCATCAGTTCACATAAGTCTTTCAAAGTTTTTCTGAGACCATCTTGCTCATCATTTCTTATAGCACAATAGTCTTCCATCTCAATCATGTACCATACCTTGTTCAGCCATTCCTCAATTGATGGGTATCCTCTCAATTTCCAATTCTTTGCCACCAGAAAAGAGATGCTGTAAATATTTTTGTATATACAGGTGTTTTTCCTTTTTTTAAAATCTTTTTTTGGGATACAGCCCTAGAAGTGGTATTGCTGGGTCAAAAGGTATGCATGATTTTATAGCCCTTTGGGCATAGTTCCAAATCAGTTCACAACTCCACCAAAAGTGCAAAAGTGTTTCTTTTTCCCACATCCCTCCAACGTTTGCTATTTTCCTTTTCTGTCCTATTAGCTAATCTAATAGGTGTGGGGAAGTACCTCAAAATTGTTTTAATTTGCAATTCTCTAGTTAATAGCAAATTAGAACATTTTTTCATATGGTTATAGTTAGCTTTGATTACTTCATCTGAAAATTGCCTATTCATATCAACCATGTATTAATTGGGGAATGACTCTTATTTTTATAAATTTGATGCAGTTCTCTATATATTTGAGAAATAAGGCCTTTATCAGAAAAACTTGCTTCAAAATAATTTTCACAGTTATCATCGCTAACTGTATTTCCTTTTATTTATTTCTCCCCTGTTTATTCTATTATCTCTCTCCTTCCACCCTATGCCTCCTCAAAAGTGTTTTTCTTTTAACTACTGCTTCCTACAATCCTTCTTCCTTTCTATCAGCCTCACCCCTTCTTCTCTAATCCCTTACACTCCTACATTCCTGTAGGATACAATAGATTTTTATACCCAATTCAGTGTGTATGTTATTCCCTCTTTGAGCCAATTCTGATAAGAGTAAAATTCCAGCATTCCCCCTACAACTTCCCCCATCTTCTGCTCCACTGTAAAAGCCCTTTCATGCTTTTTTATGTGAGATAATTTACCTCATTCTATCTTTCCCTTTTCCTTTCTCCCAGTGCATTTCTTTCTCACTCCTTAATCTATTTTTTTCAGATATCATCCCATCATATTCAACTCATACCTGTGACCTCTGTCTATATATACTTCTAACTGCCCCAATAATGAGAAAGTTCTTATAAGTTACAAGTATCATCTTCTTATGTAGGAATGTAAACAGTTTAACCTTATTGAGTCCCTTCTGATTTCCCTTTCCTATTTATCTTTTAATGCTTCTCTTGAATCTCGTATTTGAAAATCAGATTTTCTATTCAGCTCTGGTCTTTGCATCAGGAATGCTTGAAAGAGCTCTATTTCATTGAGTTTCCATTTTTCCCCCTGAAGGATTATATTCAATTTTGCTGGGTAAGTGGTTCTTGGTTGTAATTCTAGTTCCTTTGCCTTCTGGAATATCATATTCCAACCCCACTGATCTTTTCATGTAGAAGCTTCTAAATCTTATATTATACTGACTCCATGTGTTTCTTTCTGGCTGCTTGCAATATTGTCTTCTTGAACTAGGAGCTCTGGAATTTGGTATAATATTCCTGGAAGTTTTCATTTGGAGATCTTTTTCAGGAGGTGATCAGTGGATTCTTTCAGTTTTTATTCTACCTTCTGGTTCTAGAATATGAAGGCAGGTTTCCTTGATAATTTCTTGAAAGGTGGTGTCTAGGCTCTTTTGGATCGTGGCTTTCAGTTTGGATTCTCCTCCCTTCTCTCCTTCAATTAATCATGTTCATTATTTTTTTAAACTCTCCCTCTACTTTAATCTTGGCTAGTAGCCTTTTCAACTTAAATAATTTACCCTCAGTTTGGTAGCTGATCTCAATGTTCTTTCATCTTCATTGAAGGCCTCTGACAACATTGCTGAAAGTACGACAGTGAGTGCACAGCCTTGCTTCACTCAATTGGTTACTGGGAAAGCATTAAAGCAGTGTCCATTATCCAGAATCTGTGCAAGCATGCCATCATGAAACTGATATACTATATGGAATAATTTCTCCAGGCACTCAAATTTTGCCGTAATTTTCCACAAGCCCTCATGACTAACAATATCAAAAGCCTTGGTCAGATTGATAAACATTGTATACAGACCTCTGTTCTGCTCTTGGCATTTCTCCAGGGGTTGCTTGGCAACAAACAGATATCTACTATTCTTTGGTCCTTTCTGAAGCCACACTGACTTCCAGGTTGATGACCATCTCCTGGATTCAAGATCATCTTATTAAGGAGGATTCTGGCATGAATCTTACCAGCAATGACTAAGAGAGAGACCTCCTTGTGATTATCACAGAATAACCTATTTTCTTTTATCTTTATAGATGGACAATGGAGGCATCTTTGAACACCCTCTTGCCAAAAAACTTGGAAAATTTCAGTCAGCTTTTGTATGAACGATGGGCCTTATAAATCCCAGCTGGGACAGAAGCAGCACTAGGTGTTTTGACACACAAGAGGAGCCAAATGGCATTCAGAAACTCTTATTTAAGTGATAGTTCCAGTAAAGAGGGATTGACTTCAATGTGAGCTATGCGGTCAATGACTTCAACATTGATTGATGATGGTCTGTTGACAAACACTATGAAAATGTTCAGTCCATCTCTCCAGGATCATGTCCTCCTCACTAATTAATGTGGCTCCATCAGCACTGAGTAGTTGAGATGCATTATAGGTCTTTGGTCCATAAAGAGCCATCAGGGTATTATAAAAGCACTTTGGATTGTTATTATCAGCATAAAACTGAATTTAATCTGCCTTCTTACTGAACCAAGCATGCTACATTTCTCTAAGCTTGACTTGCATTTTACTTTTGATGGAGTTAAATGCTGCCTTCTTAGAGACAGATGAACTATCTTGCTGTGAGCCCTGTGGAGTTCTCATTTTTCATTTAGCAGCCTCCGAATTTCCACATCATTTTTTATCAAACCAACTTTGATGTTTGTGAATATTTTGTTTCAGATGAGTAAATGTGGTAATATACACCAGATCTCTGAAAACTGTCCACACCTTTTCTGCTCCACTGTTGCCAACCACATGTTGTCTTGGCTTTCTGCCCAAGTTACCATGAACTGTTCCTGCCGGGAAAAGTGCTCTAATCTGTCGACATTAAGTCTCATTCTTCTTGTGTTGGGGGCCGCAGCTTTTCTTGAATGTGAAAATTTTGCTTGGAGGGGCTAAGTCTATGATCTTTCTAACACTCTGTGCCACATATCACCTTAGTCACTCTTACATCCTATCTCTTCTTCTTACAATGACATAGTCTATTAAATGCCAATGTTTGCTGCACAGGTGCATCCACAAAGTTTTATTGAATTTAGGTAAATGGAAGAGAGTGTTGGTGATGAGGTCAGGAGATGCACAGCTGTTGCTGTTTCTGACTCCATTCCTCCCAAGGACTCCCTATCATGTCTGGTAGTCTGAGCCTTCTCTAGCATCAAGTCATCCAGAATTATAAATTAGTTTCTTTCAGCACATTGATGATGAGTGTCTCCAGGTCTTCGTAAAATGTTTCCATGACCTCATCAGGGTTTATCATGGTGGGAGCATACACACTGATAATGGTGGAATGGAATTTTCCTGCCAGTAGCAGTCATGTTGTCAGGAGCCTGTCATTCACTCCTTTTGGGAGGCATACAAGTTTGTTGACCCGATTAGTTTTTATTGCGAAACATATGCCAGCTTCATGATGCTCACTTTCACTGTGGCCCCTTCAGAAAAATGTGTGTTTAGCTCTGACTTTGGTAAGTTGGCCCCCATTTACCAGCTTTGTTTCACTCAGGGCTGTTATTTGGATGTAATAACTGCTGAATTCTCTTGCAACAAGAGTTGTTCATCTTTCAGGTCTGGATTTTCTGTTGTCCATTAGTATATGCACATTCCATGTACCAATGGAGAGTGGAATCATCTTTGCAAAAGTTTTGGTAACTTTTTTTTGACTGCTGGGTAGGATCTCTGCCTACAACTATAAGCAGGCCAGGGTTTGGTGAAGAAGACAATTTTTAGGGCACTGTTTCTGGCCCCTTCCTCACTCTGGGAGGTGGGCCATACAGTCTTGCAAAAAAAGGCTTTTCAGACACCCAGGGAGCTGCTGAATCTCACTGCTGCTTCTGTGCAGTGAGATGATGCCCCTATGGCCTGAGTTGCCTGTATGGAGCATTGTGACTACAGCTCCCAGTGTGTCTACACCCATTGCTTTGTCATTTGCCTGTCACCACAGGACTTTGAGGTAGGTAAAAATGGTAAAATGATATGGATGATATCTTTTGACTTGCCCATAAATTGGATTTAAGTGAGGCGGAGTAGAGCGAAGTCATTGACTTCACTCTCCCAGTTATCAAAGTCCAGTGGCAAGACAAAAGTCAAGATGGCTGGTAGTGGCTCAGGATACAGTGAATGACCATCATACCTTTGATGTCAGATCAAGCTCTAAGCACTTCACAGCACCTGTTTCGGCCACCTCCATGGCCATTAGAACAAATTGTTCATATCCACCCATTCTTCTAGGGGAAGTCTTCACAAGCTTGGGCTAAACATTATCCTAACTCACTGAAGGATTTGAGATGCATCAATTACCCTTGACCTGGTTTAGCCTGTCTGGAGAAATGGTTTACTAGGGTATGGCCACTGGGCATACTACAGCTTTTTGGAGCCACAGGTGAGCGTTGGGTCAATCAGGTGGACACCAAAACTGGAAAGCAGCCCTGAAAATGATTTGACAGCCCTGAACACACCCCATACCCCAAAATGTTTGTAGTCAGCAAGAGAAAGAAATTAAAAGCATAATCATAGGCAAAGAGAAGACAGAATTATGTTTATTTGATTTTCCTCCTTAACATATTCCTCTTTTCTCCCTTGACATTCTTAAGATCATCAAAAGAAAACAAAAACAATTCTGGGCCCTCTGTCTAATTAGACTGTGACCCTTAATAATATGGTTTTGAGGGGCCATGTGTATTATTTCACTGTGTTAGAATGTAAACCATTTGCCCTTATTTAGTCCCTTATGCTTGATGACTGATATTTATACTTTTATGTTTCCCTGCATTTCAGAGCTTCTAAATATCTCCAGAATTCATTCATCAGGAATGCTTAGAAGTCTTCTTTTTTCATTAAAGGTTTATTTTCTATGAATTTTCATTTTGAGATTTCTTTTAGCAGGTAGATTCTTTCATTTACACTTTGCCCTCTGGTTCTAAGATTTGCACAGGCTTGTTTTAGGATTTCTTGAAATATGATGTCTAAATCCTTTTTTTTTTTCTTTTTGGTTATGGCTTTCAAGTAATCCAATGTTTCTTAAACGATCTCTTTTTAATCTGTTTTCCACATAAGTTATTTTTGCCATGAGGCACACTAACATTTTTTTTCTTTTTTTAAAGGCTTTTTAAAAAATGCTTCTTGTTGTCCCAAGAAGTTATTATCTTCTATTTAAGGCATTTTTCTTTTCAGGGAGTTTATCTTGTGACAAGCTATTAATTCTATTTATAATTCTTTCCAAAGATTTCATTTCTTTTTAAATATTTTTTCTTCTATTGCTCTCACTTCATTTACAAAAAATATTTGTAACCTCTTAAAAAATAACTCCTGTATCATGACTTCCAGGAATTCTAGTTGAACTTGTTTCTGATTTTTCTTTGAGGCTTTGCTTGTAGATATTTTGATATCATTTCCTTCTTTTGGATTTGTGTCTTGAATGTCCTTGTTGTCATAATAGCTTTTTTGTTTGTTTGTTTTTTTGAAGAGGGGAAGGCAGGGCAATTGGGGTTGAGTGACTTGCTCAAGGTTACACAGCTAATAAGTGTCAAATGTCTGAGTTCAGATTTGAACTCAGGTCCTCCTGACTTCGGGTGCTCTACTCACTGCACCACCTAGCTGCCCCAATAACAATTTTTTTTTATGGTGGGATTCTTTTTTTTTTTTTTTTTGCTTGTTCTTTCAGGTCACTACCTGGCTTTGGAATGTTTCTCAGTGCAAGGCTCTGTGTACTTTTTGTTTGTTCATCTGTTTTTGCAAGGCAATTGGGGTTAAGTGACTTGCCCAGGGTCACATAGCTAGTAAGTGTCAAGTTTCTGAGGCCTGACTCCAGGGCAGGTGCTCTATCCACTGTGCCACCCAGCTGCCCCTTTTGTGCACTTCTGAAGGGAATGTCTGGACTATGCTTCTGTCCTCGTGGGTCCTGCTCTTACTGTCTTGGGTCTATTGAGTTTTGTGTTATTCCAAGATCTCAGAAACAGCTCAGGTTAGGGACCTAGAACCTTTTAGTACTCTTAAAGAGGTCTGATCCAGCATGAAGTGTAGTCATTCTGGTCTGAGCTCTGCAAGTCCCTGACCTATATGCTTGCCCCAGTTGGAGTTTCAGTAGATTGCTGCTAAAAGCCACTATTAACCAGCTGGAAAGCTCTGATGATTCAGCGTCAGGACTGCAGACTTCTCTGGTCTGTGATTCCTTTCATGGTTATTTTGCTGCAGGCTTCAGATTGGGCTACAGAATGGGAGTGAGATCTGCTCTCCATTCTTAGAGTCAGAGCCACATAGCTACTGCTTGCTTCTCAACTTGTTCCTTCTTCAATACACTGCTTATATCTCATGATAGCTCTTTACACTGGAATGCCATCTCTAGGCAAAGGTCCCTTTTTCAGTCTGTTTTATATCTGTGGCCCAGAACTGGATACTGAGTGACAGAATGGTCAGTTGGCACCTGTTCCTGTTTCTTGCACAAGATCAGGCCCCGGTGCACTTTGTCCCTTTTTCAGTCCCTAAGTTGGAATGCTCAGTGTAACCATTCCTTATATTTCATCCTCAGTGTCTCTGTCTATTTCTCTCTATGCTGACTTAAGCTGAAAAAAAATCTCTCCCTGTTACTTTTTCTTGGATTTCGCAAACAAGACTAGGTCAGGTGTGTTTTCCAGGTCTTCGTGGATAAGCTGTTGGGAAGATAACAGCTGTACTTTTTCCATCTTTCCAATAAATTTATATAATATTGGAATTAATTATTCTTTAACATTTCAAATAATTAACTTATAAATACCTCTTTTCCTGGTTTTTCTTAGAAGTTCTCTTAGGGCTTGTTCAACTTCTTTTTCTGAAATCAGATTATTTAGGTACTATTTTTTTTGTTAATCTCAGAATTTTATATTATTGTAAATATTATTTCATCTCATTTAAATTATTAATTTTATTGGTATATGGTTAGGCAAAAGTTGTAAATAATTTCCTTTATTTTTTTATCCCTTTGTTATGAATTCTCCTTTTCCATTTTTGGTGCTGATGTTTTGGTTTTCTCTTTCTCTTAAAAACTAAATAAATTGTGTTTTATCTATTTGTTTGTTCCCCTTTCCCCCTCCCACCCTGTAGTCTCTAATATGATTTGGTAATTTTGACCCCCTAGCAAAAATTACAAGATGTGGGTGAGTTCCATAAAAATGAATATCCCTTAATTGATAGAGAGGAGCAAGATTAGATTCACATGAATGTCAGCCCACCTTTCTTAGTATAATCAATCATAACGCTCCTGCCCCAACCCTATCCTTTTTTCTCCACTCCTACCAAGACCCCTTCCTTGTTATGTGTCAATAAAGAAAATCACTGGCTTTGCTGAGGTTGCCGGTCTGATCCTCTTTGTTAAGTAATATGCATCACTATTAATAAACTGATTTTGCTCAGAGCTTTGTGCTTCAGTTTACCTTTATCAATTTTATTTGTCACAACAGAGAGATGATAGATTGAAATGAAGAAAGAGATTTTTTTTGGACATGGTCAATGTGGGAATTTGCTTTTCTTGACTTTGCACATTTGTTATAAAATTGTCTTTTTCTTTTTTTCTATGGGGGAGAGAAGTTAGAGGGGAAGAAAATAGAATTTTATTAATTTTTTTTAAATTAAATTTTAAAGGAGTTGACTAGATCACTGAGAGCTTATATAAATTGTCCAAGATCATAAAACCATTATGTATCAGAAGTGCCCCTCTTCATTTTATTAACTTCATATTAATATGTTAGATAAAATTTATTTACTATAAGTCTAAAGAGCTCCTTAATTACACAATGTAAGGCAGGGCTAAAATAATGGCAAAAGCAGAGCAAATATAGATATAAAGTCAGAGACTTTCCAAAAGAAGGAAGACATCAGTAATATACAAAAAGTGATTAATTTAGATTCTAGGGAAGCCAGTTTCTAATACTATCTCTGCCATTTACTCCTTAGAAAAATATTATCTTAGACAATTCACTTAACCCCTCTAAACTTCATTTATTTAGTCTGTAAAATGAGTGGGTTAGACTAGTCTTTTTTTTCCTGCTCTACATCTATGTTTCTATAAACAATTGTGCACATCAAAGAAAAAGGTGGGGGAGTGACTGGAGCGGGGTAAGGGAATCCAACAAGATGGAAAAAGAATATAGAAAAGGGAGGTTGCTAGAGTTAAAGCGACCTTTGCTTTACAAATTTGCCTAAGTCTAGCCTTGGGCATTGTCCAGACTTCACTCCTGGGTTCAACTTATAAGAGATAATTTTTGCTCAGAAATTGTATGCTAAGAGAAGTAATTTGTTATTCTTTCTGTTGGACTTAAACTGGAACATGGCAAATAGGGCTGTGACTGGGAGTCATGTAAGGATCACATGCTTCCTCTCAACAGTAACTCTTTCCCATGGCATGCCTCATGACCTTCTAGCAATCTGTGCTACTCCCACCCCAGGAAGCTCCTCCCCCAGGTCCCACCTTATCCTCTTCTTTCAATGCCTGCAAGGTTAAGAGCCATAGTCTGTATGGGTTGGCTCACCCCCTCTAAGAAAACATTAGAGCTAGTAATAGCTCTTCTTTCTCTACCAGTTGCAGGATTGCAGCAGAAAACTGAGACATAGAATGAAATGAAACTATACTTTAGAAAACAATTTCTTATGCAATCTGAAAGAAGTTTATTGAAAATTCAACAGACTGAGAAGACAGAAAAGATCAAAGTAATGAAGAATTCATGAGAACTGTAAGATAAAGTGCTGACGTTCTGTAGATGTCCAAAGGAATAACATCCAGTTCATTCAGCTTGATGTAAAGTTGGTCCAACATATTAATCTTCCAGGCTTGCAGGCTCTTCCTACAGTGAACTGGTACTAAGTCAAGAGAGCAGCAATATCAGAGATGATGAGCAGATGCAGACTCAGTAAGTCTCAGCTGTTTAAGCCAATCAGTAGAGTCCAAATGGCCAAGACCTTCTGTAGCCATATGGTCCACAACCACAGTATCCGTAGCCAAGGCCGTAGCCCACTGGTGAATAGGTGCTGCCATAGCCACAGCCAACACTGTAGCCCAAGGGGTAGCCATAACTGCCCCAGTAGCAACCTGGATTGACGGTGCCAGGGAAAACGCTGTACATTTTGTCAAGAGTTGAAGGTTCAGTTAAGTGGCAAACTTGCTTGGATGTGATGAATTTCCTCGGTCATAGGACTTCTTTATATATGCTCACTAAGGGGTGTGGCAATAACGTAAGTCCTTTATTAACATTCTTTATAGCAATCTGAATGAAAAGAGATCATTAACTTGCTGTGCTTTTATGTCAAGATGGCATAATTGTTAAGGAAGTTTTCATGCATTTACCACAGAAAATAAATCTCGTGAACACATTGTTTTCTCTCACTGGAAAATGCTTACAGTATGTTCAAAGTACTTGGTCACAGAGACCCTCCATAATGGGTCTTTACAGGCCCCCAAAGTACTCTGTGATTATTCTTACCTTCTAATTAGGCACTACTATTCCCCCTTGCCATTCCAAAGCAGGCAAAAAGCACTCTGCAGCCAAGGATTTATTCTTTCTTTAATTTTGATTTATTTGAAAGAATCCTTATTTACTTAACATGAGATTCTTGGTTCTTTAGCACCATAGCTCATACAACTGAAGCAACATACAACTGTGAATTTTTTGTTTTTCTTTGTGCCTCAGTTGTATTAACTGTGGTGCTAAAGAACTGAGAATTAGATTCCTACTGATGAGCCCCTTAGGACATTATGTCATGTTTCAGATAAGGAAAATGACTTATTCAAGTAGGACAGGTAACTCCATGGCCTCTGACAAAATCTAGTCCTTGCTTGACTATACTATGTTGCAGAAACTTTGTGAATACAAACGACAGTGAAGGGAAGTGAACATGCGATCTTTTCTTTGACGTGGTCTTCTGTTGGTAATGAGATGTAGAAAGGTGAGAAGCACAAGGGATGACATAGTTTGAAAACACTTGCCTTATCTAGACCCATGGAGAATTTCTTTTCAGTGACTACTTTTCATGTACACTCAGTAAGGATGAAACATATCCCATTGGTTTTGGAGGAAAAATACAGAGCTTAAACCTGTGTAAGAGCACATATTCATTCATTATGAGGGTCCTCAAAGTGCCATTGTACCAGAAGTTCCATTAGTTTCTAATGGGGGAACAAGAACAGAATCATCCTAAAGTCTGTGATTGCTTATACAGGAGAATTATTCACTTTTATCTTTTGATAAACATTTCTGGAATAGATGACAACTGTGCAAGCCCCAACGTATGATGCACAAAATGTCATTTCTATTTGAATTTTTCAATAATTTGCATATGATATTTCACTACTCTTGACTAGTGGTATGTGGTAAATTATCACTGATGCTAAATTAAGACTTACTTCCAAATCGATCTTGCCTAAATAAATGGGAGTATGCTCCAGCATAAATTCTAGTGTCACCTCTGCTACTAACTAGTTGTGTTACCTTGGGTAAATCATTTAGCTCCCCTGGTATAATTTTCTTCATCTAAAAAATGGAGAATATACACTGGATTTCTAAGACCTTTTTCTTTTTTAAAATTCAAAATTTCTGTAGTTCTACTCTCACTTCTATTGATCAGCTCATACTTATAATTCAACTCTCTTTTGCCAAAATTTAATCAATTAAATGTAACTCTGGAAGTATTCTGTATAATTATTTTGGCCTCATTCATTCTTGCTGACATTCTATCCACAATTAGGATTAACTTAAAATAGTTAGTGTTATCCTTTCTGACAAAATAAGAGAGAGGTGATAGGGCATGGTAGATAGAGAGCTGATCTTAGAGTTGGGAACAGAGGTTAAGTGACTTGCTCACTGTCACACAGCTAGTAAGTGTCTGAAGCAGGATTTTAACTCAGGTATTCCTGATTCTAGGATCAATCCTTCATCTACTGGGTTACTAGCTACTTCTGGAAGGAATTTGGGAAGACTTGAGTTCAAGGTTCACCTTCAACACATGCTGAATGACCCTGAGCAAGTCACATTCTCTCTGTGGCCTAGGAAACTCTCTTACGGTGTAGAGAAGGTATTGTCTATATCAAGCCAATGAAGGAGAGGGAGAGGGAGAAATGATTTGGGAATAGCTATAGTAAAACCCATTTTTCATCTGATAAACACATTTTTTTACAGACCTCAGCTGAATCTCTAGGCTCACTGAGTTATGAGTTACATAGCCAAAAATAAATGACAACTTCCTTCACTCTTGACATTTTTGTGGCTGAGCTACTTTTCAATTTCTCTGTGGTTACACCGATAAACATGACTCTACCATTTGATGTGGAACATGTGAGGTATTCTTATGAAACATTTTTACATTTTTTTTCTGCTTTGCTGTATTATGAGCTTACTAGGTACTGTGTAAAGCACCTCAAATAAATAGCTATCGGGTGTTTTACAATATAATTTATAGGAAGAAATATTTGCTTTAATGCACTCTATCAATGGTAAGTTATGAGAAGTGCTGACAATACTGAAGTGGTTTGGGAATCCACCCACTTTAGAATTCTGGTAGTCATATCCAAGGGCAGAAGAACTGGAACATTCTCCTTGTGGTATCATGGAGGTGTCAGAGCAAAAAAGTAATAATGTATAAATAAATTTATACATCACACTTCTATATTTGAGCTCAGTTATACAAATAAAGGAAATAAAAAATAGAAACCAGCCCAGCCACCAAAGTAACATAGTTAGGGACATGACACTCCATCCCATCTGTTCCTTGTTTTTTTTTTTTTAAGTTTAGGGCATATCCTGTGGGTAACTTTTTGAAGCACACATGTACACACACACACACACACACACACACACACACACACACACACACACACATACACACACACACACGTTTCATTTTCACCATGACCCATGGACCAGGGCCCCTCTGGGACTCTGAACTCATGGGGTCTGGTTCCAAGAGGGTCATTTTCTACAACAACTGTATCTTTCTCTGGTCCCTACCCAAATCTATCCTTCTCCTTCCTTCCTTTCCCTGCCTTCATTGCTTTGTTCATTCCTCCCTCCCTTCTTTCCTACTGCTCTTTGTATTAGACTTCATAGGCATTTTTCAATTGCAGAACCTTGGCTTTCCTTTGAAGATACTCTATCCCTGTCGACCCTTTCCATTACCGGATTACCTTCTTTCATGACTCCTAACACAGTGGAAAACGAAGGGACATAGGAATGTTCCTTGTTCTTGAGTGAGGTCCTTTCGCCTACCACCTTTATTAAATGATTTCTCTTTCTTTGAGACTGATTCTCTACAGATATATCACACTATCTTGATCCTAGCTTTTATCTGCTTGAATTGAGGACTTTTCTAATGATGTTAATTGAGATAGGGCTAGAATTCTCTCTACCCTTTATACATGCAAAATCTTTTTACTCCTAAACAGTGATAATAACTATCATTTACATAGTGGTCATTTATATATACAGTCAGTTCTTCTGTAATATTCCTAAAAATTAAAATTGCACAACAAAATCACAGTACTCTTGGGGAAAATGAGGTTAGGTCAAACTATATTAAAAATATATTTGTAAAAAAAGATAGGAAGCTACTAAAATGGTAGCACAGTTTTATGCATGTTAAATAGTTAAGGATACATAAATGTCTATGGGAGGAATGGTATTTTTGCCATTTGGGGGTGGTACTTGAAAGGACCCAGAGGTCTCTTCTCTTTTTATGCTTCTTTGACATTTTATATCATATTTTCTACTCAATTCTGGTCTTTTCATCACAAATTCTTCAAAAACCTCTATTTCATTAAAGGTTAATTACCCCGCCCCATTCCACCATAAAATAGTATTCAGTTTTTCCGGATAGTTTAATCTTGTTTGTGAGCCTAGATCCTTTGCCCTCTGGAATATCATATTACAAGCTCTCTATTCCTTTATAGTGGTGGCTGTTAACTATTGTGTGTTCCTGACTGTAACTCCCTGGAACTTGAATTCTTTATTTCTGGTTGTTTGCAGTATTTGTTCCTTGACCTGAAAGCTCTAGATTTTGACTATATATTCTTGGAAATATTCATATGGGGGTTTCTTTTAGAAGGAGTCCAGTGGAGTCTTTTTGACCCTGGTTTTAAGAGATCTGGGCAGTTTTATGCTTTCTTGAAATATATCTAGGTTCTCTCTCTCTCTCTCTCTCTCTCTCTCTCTCTCTCTCTCTCTCTCTCTCCCTCTCTCTCCCTCTCTTTCTTTTTGTCCATGGCTTTTATGTAGTCCATGACTCCTAAATTATCTCTTCTCAATCTGTTTTCCAGGACAATTATTTTTCAGATGAGATATTTTACATTTTATTCTATTTTTTAAGATGTCTGATTTTGTTTTATTATTTTGTGATATCTCATGAACTCATTAGCTTCCATTTGTTCAATTCTATTTTAATTATTATTTATACATTTCATATTTTTAGTTTTCAGCATTGATTTCCACAACAGTTTGAATTACAAATTTTCTTCCCGTTTCTACCTCCCCCCGACTCCAAGATGGCATATTTTCTGATTGCCCCATGCCCCAGTCAGCCCTCCCTTCTGTCACCCCACTCCCCTCCCATCCCTTTTTCCCTTCCTTTCTTGTAGGGCAAGATAGATTTCTATGCCCCATTGCCTGTATATCTTATTTCCTAGTTGCATGCAAAAACTTTTTTTTGAACATCTGCTTTTAAAACTTGGAGTTCCAAATTCTCTTCCCTCTTCCCTCTCCACTCACCCTCCCTAAGAAGGCAAGCAATTCAACAGAGGCCACATGTGTATCATTATGCAAAACCCTTCCACAATACTCATGTTGTGAAAGACTAACTATATTTTGCTCCTTTCTATCCTATCCCCCTTTATTCAGTTTTCTCCCTTGACCCTATCTCTTTTTAAAAGTGTTTGCTTTTGATTACCTCCTCCCCCATCTGCCCTCCCTTCTATTGTCCCCCCTTTTTTATCTCCTTCCTCCTTCTTTCCTGTGGGGCAAGATACCCAACTGAGTGTGTATGGTATTCCCTCCTCAGGTCAAATCCGATGACAGCAAGATTCACTCATTCTCCCTCACCTGCCCCCTCTTCCCTTCCAATGAACTGCTTTTTCTTGCCACTTTTATGCTAGATAATTTATCCCATTCTAGCTCTCCCTTTCTCCCTCTCTCAATATATTCCTCTCTCATCCCTTAATTTGATTTCATTTTTTTAGATCCCTTTAGATCCCTTCATATTCAATTCACCCTGTGCCCTCTGTCCATATGTGTGTGTGTGTGTGTGTGTGTGTGTGTGTGTGTGTGTGTGTATTCCCTTCAGCTACCCTAATACTGAGGTCTCACAAATTATATACATTATCTTTCCACGTAGGAATGTAAACAAAACAGTTCAGCTTTAGTAGGTCCCTTATGATTTCTCTTTCTTGTTTACCTTTTCATGCTTCTCTTGATTCTTGTGTTTGAAAGTCAAATTTTCTATTCAACTCTGGTCTTTTCACTGAGAAAGCTTGAAAGTCCTCTATTTTATTGAAAATCCATATTTTGCGTTGGGGCAGTTTTTGCTGGATAGGTTATTCTTGGTTTTAATCCTAGCTCCATTGACCTCCAGAATATCATATTCCAAGCCCTTTAATCCCTTAATGTAGAAGCTGCTAGATCTTGGGTTATCCCGATTGTGTTTCCACAATACTCAAATTGTTTCTTTCTGGCTGCTTGCAGTATTTTCTCCTTGATCTGGGAGCTCTGGAATTTGGTGACAATATTCCTAGGAGTTTTCTTTTTGGGATCTTTTTGAGGAGGCAATTGGTGGATTCTTTCTATTTCTATTTTACCCTCTGGCTCTAGAATATCAGGGCAGTTCTCCTTGATAATTTCTTGAAAGATGTTATCTAGGCTCTTGTTTTGATCATGGCTTTCAGGTAGTCCAGTAATTTTTAAATTATCTCTCCTGGATCTATTTTCCAGGTCAGTGGTTTTTCCAATGAGATATTTCACAATGTCTTCCACTTTTTCATTCCTTCCGTTCTGTTTTATAATATCTTGATTTCTCATAAAGTCATTAGCTCCCACTTGCTCCAATCTAATTTTTAAGATAGTATTTTCTTCAGTGGTCTTTTGGACCTCCTTTTCCATTTGGCTAATTCTGCCTTTCAAGGCATTCTTCTCCTCATTGGTTTTTGGAGCTCTTTTGCCATTTGAGTTAGTCTATTTTTTAAGGTGTTATTTTCTTCAGTATTTTTTGAGTATCCTTTAGCAAGTCATTGACTTGTTTTTCATAGTTTTCTCTCATCCCTCTCATTTCTCTTTCCAATTTTTCCTCCACTTCTCTAACTTGCTTTTCCATATCCTTTTTGAGCTCTTCCATGGCCTGAGACCAATTCATATTTTTCTTAGAAGCTTTTGATGTAGGCTCTTTGACTTTGTTGACTTCTTCAGGCCATATGTTTTGGTCTTCTTTGTCACCAAAGAAAGATTCCAAAGTCTGAGTCTGAATCTGAGTGTGTTTTCACTGCCTGGCCATGTTCCCAGCCAACTACTTGACCCTTGAGGTTTTTGTCGGGGTATGACTGCTTGTAGAGCACCGAGTACTTTGTCCCAAGCTTGAGGTGCTACACTGTTGTTTTCAGAGCTATTTCTACACAGCAAGCTCTGCCACAGTCGTGCTCCTCCTCCCCCCAAAAATTGCCAACCTGGATCATGACTCTGAAGGCTCTGCACTCCTGCTCTGATCTGCCACTTAATTCCTCCCACCAGGTGGGCCTGGGGCCAGAAGCAACTGCAGTTGTAACTCTGTAAGCAGCCTCAGAGCTGCACCACCTTTGCCACCCCTGAGGCAGTGGCCAACTACAAACTCCTTTCACTCTATCCCCGCAATTTTTTTCCCACTAACCTCTGTTGTCTTTGGTGTTTGTGGGTTGAGAAGTCTGGTAACTGCCACAGCTCACTGATTCTGGGCCCTAGGGTCTGTTCTGCCCAGCTCCTGGTCTGGTTGGTTCAGGCACAGCCCATGCTGGGCCCTGCTCCACTCCATTCCCAGAACAGTGCAATAGACCTTACCCAGCGACCATCCAGGCTGTCCTGGGCTGGAGCCCTGCTTCCCTCTGCTATTTCGTGGCTTCTGAAGTTCTAGAATTTGTTCAGAGCCCTTGTTTATAGGTGTTTGGAGGGTCCTGGGGAGAGCTTTAGGCAAGTCCCTGCTTTCCAGCCACCATCTTCTGTTCAATTCTAATTTTCAAGAAGTTATTTTCTTCAATGATTTTTTTACTTTTTCTAAAGCTGTGAATTCTGTTTTCATACATTGCTTCTATAGATCACATTTTGTTTTTAAAAACATCTTTTTTGTTTTGTTAAAAAAATTCTTTCTTTAACTCTTCAAATAATTCTTATTGGGCTTGTGTCTAAACTGCACTTTTCTGTGAGGCTTTGTTTGTAGATGTTTTCAAATTATTCTCTTCTTCTGTGTTTATGTATTGAGCTTCCCTATCACCATAGTAGCTTTTTATGGTGGGGTCCTTTTTGGTTTGCCCATTCTTCCTGCCTACTTATTGACTTTGGACTTTATGTTAGTGCTGGGCTTTGTATACTTTAGAAGACAGGAAAGATGTCTGGCCTAAGCTTGTGCCATTCTACTGCTTTTGAAATTCAGTCCAAGGGCTTGCAAGTTTTCAGTACTCCCAAAGTAGTGTAATCTGAGGAGAGATCTCTTTTCCTGGTCTGAGGTCTGCAAGTTCTCAACCCAGGTTTGGGTCTTTTGTCTTGGTGGTTATGTTTCAGTAGACTGCTGCTAGACTCAGTCACTGTTAGTCCACTAGGAAATTCTATCATCTTTCTAATAAAAAAAAGTATACATGATACACTTCCAAGTTTTAAGCTAAATCTGCATTATAACCTTCTCAAATTTAGACAATCAACAAAGCAATAAATCAAAACCTTATCTGTAGTGTTTGCCTATTTGGAGACATAAATACTCACCTTGAAAAGTTAACAATTAGTTCTCAATATAATCTAGATCCAGCATATTCCTGCTTTCCACTCAGCTCTAATTACTTGTAATCCGGCTTCCCTTTCCACGTTCACCAATGCTATCTTTGTTTCTAAATGCCTTTTCTTAGTCCCCATTTTTCTTTGTGTTTCTTTTGCGTTTGTCATTTTTGATCATAAGTTTTTATCAACCTCAGTTCTCCCCTCCATAAGTTTCATAACATTGATCCAATGTGTACTCTTTCTACTTGTCACACTGATTCTTCTCTTTCTGTTTTGCTGATTCATTACCCATATGTCCCACCACCTACATGAGAATGTACCCCTAGTTCTGTCCTGTCTTCTTACTCTCTACTTTCTCCATGATCTATTCAAATTCCTTGTGTTCAGCTATCGTCTCTATGCAGATGACTTCCAGATCTACCTATCTCTCCCTCATCTCTATAAGTTCCAATCTTGAGTCTTCATCTATCTATATCCAATACAGAACTCATTATTTTTACTCTTAAATCCACCCATGCTCCTAAGTCCCCATTTTTGTCGAGACAACACAAATTTTCTAGTCCCTCAGGTTTACAATCTAGAAGTCATATGTCTCGTATCTTATCATTTACCAAATTTTGTCACTCCCACCTCCCTATGTGTCTTGAATTCCTAAGCTTCCCCTTTTCCCTATTTTCTCCATAACCACCCTTATTACCTTTCACCTAGACCAGGGGTGGGGGACCTGTGGCCTCCAGGCCACTTGTGGCCTTCTAGGTCTTCAGGTACGGCCTTTTGACTGAGTCCAAGTTTTACAGAAAAAATCCTTTTATTAAGGGGATTTGTTCTGTGAAGTTTGGACTCTGTCAAAAGGCTGCATCCAAGGACCTTGAGGGCCACATGTGGCCTTGAGGCCACAGTTTCTCCACCCCTGACCTAGACTGTTGTAATATAACCTCCTAATTCATTTCCTGGTATCCAGTCATTTTTTATGCTCCTTCTTCCACATAGCTACCAGATTGATATTCTTGGAGGGCAGGTCTGACCACATTAATCCTTGGCTAAAGAAATCTAAGTGGTTTCCCCATTGCCTTTAGGATAAAAAATAAAAATCTCTCTTTGGAATTTAACACTCTGACTCTGGCCTAAATTTTTAAGCTCATCACACACTTTCCACTCCGGTCAGACTGGACCTATAACACAACATTGCAATTTTAGCCTTTATTTCTTAGAATTGGCTGTATCCCATGCCTGCAATTGTTACTTCCTCACCTCACCTCTTGGAAACTCTACTTGCTTTCAAATCTCAGCTGAAGGAAAACCTTTTTCCAGAATATTTTTTCTCAATTCCCCCAGTTGTTCATGCTTCTTTATTATTGTGTATTTCTTTTCCATATATCCTATATTTATGTATTTTGAAACATGCTCTATTCCTTTAATGGAAAGTAAGTTCCTTACAAGTAGTTTTGTGTCCGTATACTTGGTACCTAGAACATTGCTAAGCACATTGCAATAAATGGCTGTTCATTGACTGATTTATGCTCCTTCTGATTGTGCTTCCCTCAAATTATACTCCACAGAGGAGCAGCTAGGTGGTGCAGTGGATATAACACCAGACCTAGAATCAGGATGAACTGGGTTCAAATCTGGCCTCAGACACTTACTAGTTGTGTGACCCTGGGCAAGTCACTTAACTGAATTGCCTTCCCCTGCCCCAAATTATACTCCATAGAAATCTCAAAAACAAATACTCATGTCTAGACTTCCTCAAATGTGTGCAATATAGCCCCCAAATGCTCAGATGTGCAATATACCAAATGGTTATTGGGTAATTGACATTTATTTCACCATATAGAAATTGAATAAAATGCAAAGGACCCCTGTGACCAGATGTAGAAATCACCTATTATATTCTTTCTGGGTGATACACTTTGGAGGCTTCTGAACAAGTAACCTTCCCTTCATATCAGTCTGAACAATTGACAGCATTATCAGGGAAGGTTAGCAAGATACAGATTTCCTACCTGCTCCCTATTCCTAGATATGGTTCTAGTCGATGTTGGGCAAATCTCCATCTAGGAAGCCTATGTCTGAACTCTCAAGCTTGGGAGCTAATTCACAAGGTAATCTCTAAAGATGAGAAAGTCTACAATCGGAATTGTTGTAAGCCATGTGCAAATTCATGTCCACCTCTGCTGTATACAAGAACTCTACCAATGACCCGGATTGGTTGGGTAGGGAAAGCCTATCCTGAGGAATTTTAGTCCTTTGGGCAGAAAAGGCGATAGGGAGGTAGAAGGCACAAAGAACATGAGGTGCGCTAACATCAAGTCATCTATATTAGTACATTTCACTTGCAATGGGATTTTCCTTCCAGTCGGTATTAAGGGACAGAGTATGTGAAGAATCCCCATTGTTTTTAGAAAACATTTCTATTTATTCAAATCCACCCTTCTGTAATTTCAGTGCCTATTTTCAAGAAGTTAACATGTGACTACATGTAGAGATCACAGATTTTAGAGTAGGAGTATATTTCAGAAATTCATACCCCAAAGAGAATCCAGTCTACAACATACCTTACCAGTAGTCATCCTCACATTCACTTTTTAAGTCAACCTATGGCAGGTTGCTACATCTTTAATTGTTAAAACAACAACAACAACAAACAACAACTACACAACACTTTTTACTTGCATGAAACCTAAACTTTCCTTTGCATATTGTTCCCAGTTCCACTCTGTGGCTAAACACAACACATCTGTTCCCTCTTTCAAGTAATAGTCTTTTTTTGCACCCACTGACAGCTATCATGCCACTTCTCTTCTCTGGGTTACATATTCCTAGTTCCTTTAACGTACCCTTCTATGGCAAGAACTTGAGGCCTTAGTCTCTCTTTTGCTGCCCTTGAGCCATTCACGTTGATTCAAGTCCCTCACCCCCATATGTTATCAAAGACTTTGTCCTGCTGGGCCTCAGCCTTCTATCACTCATAATATCTGCTAATTTTGCTCCTCCTCAGATGTTGCTGAATTAAGATACAGAAAATCACAATACCATGCTGACTGGGGCAACTACAAATTTAGGTTACATAATTTCAACTTGGCCATCACTGTGGCAAGGCACTTCTTTTACCCATTCCTAATTGACTCACTATCCCATTCATCACAGTGACTTTTTCAAATGTTTCTGTCTCTCCTCAAGCATCCCATGACTCCCCCACTCCATCTTCTTGGCTGAGTAATTTGCCTCATTTTTCACCATTTGCCATTAAACTGCCTCTTCTTCAACTCACATCACTCAGGTATCTTCTATAACTTTCTTCTCCTTCACTCTGGTCTCATAAGAATGGATTCAACTAGCATTTTATGCAGATGATTCTAAGTTCTGAGAACAATATACATGGAGATGAGAACTGAATCCATGGGAAGTGACCAGATCACCAAGAGAGATATCAGAGAAGGATAAAGTAAGAGGGTGGAGGACAGACCCTTGGGAACAACTACAGTGGGAGGGACCTGAGTGAAGGTCCAGAAAAAATAACTAAGGAGTGATCAGAGGGGAAAGAGGAGAGAGCAGTGCTTAAATGGAGAGCCTATTCAGGAGAAGAAGGTGATCAACAGCATCAGTGGCTGTAGGGAAGTTAAAAGAATGAGAATTAAGAAAAGACCACTAGATTTGGCAACTAACAGATAATTAGTAACTTTAAAGTAAACAGTTTTTGTTGAATGATGAGGTCAGAACAATGTTGCCAAAGATTTAAAAGTGAGGAGAGAGCATTAAAAATGTAAAATGGATTATTTTGTTTATATTAAATTAAAAAGGTTTTGTACAAACAAAACCAATGCAACCAAAGGGCAGCCAAATGTACATAGCCATTAATCCAACAATACCCCTACTAGGTCTGTATCTCAAAGAGATAAAAAACAAAAAGGAAAAGAACTTACACATATAAAAATATTTATAGGAGCTCTTTTTTGTGGAGGCCAGGAATTAGAAATTGAGGAATGTCCTATGTATCAGGGAGTGATTGAACAAGATGTGATATATAGTTGTAATGGAATATTATTGTGATATAATATTACAATGATGAGCAGAATGATTTCAGAAAAACTTGGAAAGACTTACATGAATAGCTGATGCAAAGTGAAATGAGCAGAACTAGGAGAACACTGTACACAGTAACAGCAATATTGTATGATGAACAATTGTGAATGACTTAGTTCTTCTCAGCAATGCAATGATCCCAGACAATCCCGAAGAACTTGTGATGAAGCATGCTATCTCCCTCTAGAGAAAAAAAAAACTGATAGTGTCTGAATACAGATCAAAGCATACTATTTTTCACTTCCTTCCTTCCTTCCTTCCTTCCTTCCTTCCTTCCTTCCTTCCTTCCTTCCTTCCTTCTTTCCTTTCTTCTTTCCTTTCTTCTCTCTCTCTCTCTCTCTATCCCTCTCTCCCTCTCCCTCCCTCCCTCCTTCTTTGAGTTTTATTCCACAAAATGACTGATATGGAAACATTTTACATGATTGCACAGGTAAAACCTATATCAGATTGCACAGTCTCAGGGAGGGGGCAGGTGAGGGAAGGAGCAATAGAATTTGGAACTAAAAACTTTAAAAAAAGACCCAGATGTTAATAAAGGTTTCCATATGTAATTGGGGGAAAACATTACTTTTTTTTAAAAAGTGATCAAGAGGAGATGAATTAGAGGTACCAATTATGAGTGGTTTTCTTAAAATGAAAATGAGGAGAAAAATTATATGATAACTAACAGGTATCATACTTGTCAATTAAGATGCACTGGGGCTCTTCCAGTTGGAGAGGATAAGCTTGCTTATGGGAGAGTTATGTGTACATTTAAGGGAAGTACCTTGGAGACTGGAGCATTCATAGATTTTTTAAAGCTATTTTTTATTTTTAGTTTACAACATTGTTTCACAAGTTTTGTTGTTCCAAATTTTCTCTTCCTCCCACTCCTCCCTCCATCCTCTGAGACAGCATGTAATCCAGTGTAGGTTCTATATATACCTTCACATTAAACTTATTTACTTAACAGTCCAGTTGTAATGAAGAATTATAACCAATGGAATGAATCATGGGAAAGGAGAAATGAAAACAAAAAAAAGGAAAAAGAGAGAGAGAGCAAAAAGTTTGCCTCAATCTGAATTCAGACTCCATAATTCTTCCTCTGGATGTGTATAGCTTTTTCCATCATGAGTCTTTTGGAGCTGTCTTTGAACCTTGCATTGATGAGAGAAGTCAAGTCTATCAGTTAGTCCTTACAGATACCATGTGTCTGTAATCATGTATAGTGATCTCCTGGTTCTGCTCCCCTCACTCATCATCAGTTCACATAAGTCATTCCATGTAATAACAAAATCCGTCTGCTCCTCATTTCTTATAGCACAATAGTATTCCATTACATTCATATACCACAATTTGTTTAGCCATTCCCCAATTGATGGGCATCCCCTTGATTTCCAGTTCTTTGCCACCACAAAAAGAGCTGCTATAAATATTTTTGTACATATGGGTTCCTTTCCCTCTTGTATGATCCCTTTGGGATACAGCCCTAGAAGTGGTATTGCTGGGTCAAAGGGTATGCACTTTTTTATAGCCCTTTGGTCATAGTTCCAAATTGCTCTCCAGAATGGTTGGAATAGTTCACAACTCCACCAACAATGAATTAGTGTTCCAATTTTCCCACATCTCCAGCATTCATAATTTTCCTGTTTTGTCATGTTAGCCAATCTGACAAGTGAGATGTGGTACCTAAGAGGTGTTTTGATTTGCATTTCTCTATTCAATAGTGATTTAGAGCATTTTTTCATATGCCTATAGAAGACACTGAGGTGTCTTCAAGAAGGCCCAAGTAAACTCTGGTTATCTCTTTCTTTTGGTTTCATTTGGGAATTCTATTCTGCATATGAAGTTTGGTGAGAGACAGTGCTCTAAGTAGAGAGTCTCTAAGACCTATAGTCTAGGGATTCCTCCTTTCTGAAATCATTTAACCCCAAGAAATACAAGTCCTTGGCATTTTTGTTTATTCTCTGCTTGATGTGAAAGGAATGCAGTGTCCAACTTTGAGAATTTCAAGAAGTTGAGAGAGAATCCCACAGGAATTCTGGAGTTGAAATCCAGGCCAGGTTTTGCAGCCAATGCAGCATTGATACCCAAGGGGCAATGATTGATTCTTGGGAGTAACCTTTGGGACCCTAATCCAGTCATAGGTAAAACAAGGAATCAATTGGCAGAAATGCCACCTTAAGATGTCAACATGGTGGGGCCAATTTGTATGAGAAAAGAGCTAAGTTTGTTGTAAGGGAGAATATGCCCCTGAAAATATGGGGGGAAATGCTCATTATGCTTATTTTTGCTTTATCATTCAAGTATCTATCCTTTCATAAAAGTAAGCTGATGTTAACTGGTTAAATGGAGCTAGAGCTCTAGTTATAGATTCCCAATAATGGGGGAAACATGATTAGTTCAAGGCAATTGTGGTAGAGAAGAAACACTCTGACCACTCAAAGTGCCCTGTAAAATATTACGGACAGCTTATCCCCGGAAGACTGGGGCCAAAGAGTACATATTACAAAGAGATGTAGGAGAACCAACCAAAATGTCAGAGAAGGAAAAAGCACTGCAACTCAGCTCTCTCCCATAAGGACTCTAGTGGTCATTTGTCATTTGTTTTTGAAGAGGATCAGGGACATCATGGGAGTGGGGGATGGGGCGGGGGGAGAAGGTGGGGTGGGGAGGAAGATTTGGATTTAAGTGAGGTAGAGTTGCACAGCTACCAGCCTCACTCTCTCTTCTTGAGTAGGAATGACTGGCAATGGCCTGGGATGCAGTAGATCACCTTAGCGTCTTCACGTCTAACTTTCAATGTCTAATTCCACAATGCCTGCTTCAGCCACCTTTACTGCCTTTGGAACAAATTGTGCTCATCCACCCATTTTTTCAGGGGGAAGTCTCCACATGCTTAGGGTAGACATTTCCCTAACTCAGTGTGGAGTCTGAGTCCTATAGGTCACCCTCAATCTGCTTTAGCTTCTCTGCCAAGACAGTTTTGCAAGGATGTTGCTGATGCACATGCCACAGCTTCTTAAACAGGTGGACACCAAAGACGGATGAGCAGCCCTGAAAAAGGCTCAGCAAGCCCTCACACCAGAGGTGCTAGTCCTCCCTGAACACCCCAACACCCCTGAAACTCTACCTGTACTACTCCAGTAATCAGTCAATTATTTAATTATTATATCAAGCATTTATTATAAATACCTACTACGTGCTAGGCATTGTGCCAAGTGCAAGAAATACAAAGAAAGCCAAAGGACAGTCCCTGCTGTCAAGGAACTCACAGTCTAAAGGGGGAGAAAATGGGCAAACAGCTATATTTAAGGAGGTTCAAAAGTCAACAATGCAACAAAAGGTGAACCATGAGATGACACTTCTCTTTACCCAGGGCATAAATTCACAAGTTAGTAACTTTGGCTGGTAAGTTAGAGTGCACAGTGATATAAATAGTCAGGACAAAGACAACATTGGTATTTCAAATGCAGTAGTTTTATTAGTAAGCTAAATCCCCAACACCCTTCTCACTCCCAACTTGAAATACATCCAGTCGGAAGTGGAGAAAGAAAATCACAGAGCAAACCTGAAGCAAAATATTTGTTTCATTGTTAACATTCAGCAAAGATTAAAGTCGTCATATGATTTTAAGTGAGTTTTAGTTCAGGTGAAGGAACTGAGGTCTCAAGAGCTGGGTTCTCAGGAGCATCAAAGTGCTAAGCCATTGCCGATAATCTGGCAAAATGTTCGTGAGCAGTAGATGAAATCTGATCCTTCCAACACTTCCTGGAACTTCTTCCTGGTCTATAGAGTATGCAGCTGATATTAAAGTTGTTCACTCTGTCGGCTGTCTTCATGTCTTCAGTAGGTGCTATAGCCGTAGCCAGAGCCAGATCCCCATGGCCTACAGCAGCTGCCTCCATAACCGCAGCCCAGGTTGCTGAAGTTGCTACCACCAAAGCTATAACCTAGTGAACTGTAGCCGTTGCAACCGTATCCATAGTTCAGGGGAGATCCCAGCGGTACAACGCAGTTCAAAGGAGTGGCTCTGAAGCTTCTGTGCCAGTTGGTACCATAGCAAGGATACCCTGGGAAATAGTTTCCACAGCAGAAGAATCGAGTCATGATAGCAGGTGTTGAAGGCTTAGCTAGATTGCTAAGAGCAAGTTCCTGAAGTTTGAATTTCTTCTTCTGCATGGAGCTTTTATATATTTGACTTGGGAATGTGACACACCTCTTCTGATTTTTTTAAATGCTAATTTGCGTGAAGATTCCCATTATTTTCACTCATAATGACATACAAAGAGGTTTTTAAACTCATAGTAAAAGACCAAGGTAGCTTTGCTGGCTAGATAGGAATGTGCTGTGTCTTCAAAGAATGATGAGTACCTTTGGGTTATAATTGGATTCATTTAATCAGAGTTTTGTAGCTCAACTATGATTTGTTTTCTATCAGGTGTTATTGCTGACTTCAGATTTTGAATTCAATTCCACTGGCCTTTCAAATATAAGTAAACTTTATATAAAGTGAGAAGCCACTTTTTCTCCCTTTTAACTCAAGGCAAACATGTAGAATAGGTCTTTTGTTCATTGATAAACATGGTATTAGAGAACGTGGTGCAGCAGAAAGATCACTGGATTTAGAGTTGGTTTCTCTCTCGACACTTTCTGGCTTCATGATCTTAGGAACCTCATTTAACTTTTCTGAGTTTCAGTAGTTCCATATATAGAGTAAAAATAAAGGCTAAAAGGCAGCTAGGTGGTATAGTGGATAGAGCACTGGTCTTAGAGTCAGGAATATCTGAGTTCAAATCTGGCCTCTGACACTAACTATGAGACCCTGGACAAGTCACTTAACCCATATTTGCCTCAGTTTGTCATCTGTAAAATGGGAGTACACTGGAGAATGAAATGGGAAACTATTCCAGTGTCTTTGCTGAGAAAACCTCATTGACAAAAGTCCGTGGATTTGAGCAGAGAGGCAGATATGACTGAACAACAGAATACCAACAATAATACTGATATAGAACTTTAGTGTTTTCAAAGTATTTTAGATTATGGTATCAAACTCAAAATAGAAATAGAGGCCACTAAATCACACATAAGGATCCCTGCAGACTTAGAAAACCACATATTAACACATCTGTGTTATATTGTATTTTTATTTATTTTGTTAAATATTTCCCAATTGCATTTTTATCTGATTGGGGTTTTCCTGGGGAGTGTTGCAGATGCAATGTACCTGCTGGCCCGTTAGACACCTCTGCTTTAGATCATTAGATTCTCACAATAATACTATGATCAAGGTGTTGTTATTGTCCTCATGTTATTAATAAGGAAACTGAGTCCAAGAAAAGCACAGTGACTTGCTTAGGGTCCCACAGCTAGTAGGTGAGTTAAGAGTCAAACTCAGGTTTTCTGGGCTCTAAATCTAATGCTGTAACCACAATGCCATGATGCTATTTACACTGTTTACAATGTTGTTGTGAGGAAAGTATTTACCAAGCACTATGTAAGTGTGAATTATTCATATTATGAGAGCAGTATATGATCTCTTGCACCTTACTTTGTGTTTCATTTGATAACATAAACAAGCAGAAGGCATACATATTGCCATTTAGAAGGCAGCATCAGATGAGGCTATAATTGTCTCAAATCATGGGACAACTCAAGTTAAGCCACAATTCTTGTATTTATGGGCATCCATCTAGTTAATAGCACACTGTTTGAACTACACCACCCCACCTTTTTTGCCAAATCTCTTTAAACGTTCTGATGCCTTGTTAGAGAATGGCTATACTGTTTAAACTTGAAGGAACTCAGATATCAAAGTGATAGATTGTTATGCTTGGTGGTTAATAATCCCTGGGAAAGCAAGCTTGAATGTTTTGATCAATTGTGGCTAAGAATGTACCAACACTCAGTTCTCCTTTCCTTTTATGACTCCTGTGACCATTGCTTGTCATTGCGGTGAAAATAAATCTCAAGGACCAGTTTTCTTCTCAATGTGGCTCATTCTATAAATTTCAAGTCTTTTTTAAAGCAAATTTTGTTTCTGATACAAATTAGAGAATTCTAGATTGTGAATTTTAATTGAACTTGACAAACATTAACACTTATTCATACAAAGACCAAAAGATGATTATATATGACTCCATGAATCTTTATCATGTAAAGCCTTTTTTGAGGATATATTTTAAATTTGACATGGTAGCTCCAACACTGTCCGTCTGAACTTCCTTCAACTTTCTTGCATGTTTATAAATGTTTCATTGACAATATTTTCTTTCTTTTCTTCCTTTTCTTTTGGCATCACTATTACTACCCTCTTACATTCCCCTCCAGATTGCGGAGTGGAGTGGAGGGAGTGCTTCCTGCTCCGCCACCCCCATCCCCCCCTCCCCCGCCCCACATAGGTCTCCCTTGTAACAAATTATAGCCAAACAAAACAAATTCACACATTGACTGTATCTTAGAACTCAGCCTCCACTTCTATTCTGTTACCTCTCTGCCAAGAGGATACAAGCATGATTCATCATCAGTCTTCTATAGTCAACCAATCAATCAACAAGCATTCTAAAAATGTACCAAATGGCATATGGATAGCTAAATATTTGGACTGATTATCCTTGTGGGTCGGAGAAAAGCTCTGAAACATGTTGTAGTTCCAGAGAGACCATTCTCCCACCTCCCTGGAAGAGGCAGGGGTTATCTGAGCTCTGAGATTGTGTGGGAGAGGGGAAAATCAGAATCCTGCAGCCCTGGGAGTTTTTGACTGTGGCAGTGGAGGGGTGAAGATGGCAGCTCAAAATATAGTGTTGGCAACCACAGTGGATAGTCACAAAGGAGAGCAGAAAGGTCTCCGCAGCTGTTGTATAAAGCAGATTCTGGAACTAGACACTGCTGTTTGTGACTCTTCCTTTGAGAATTGCAACAGATTTAACTTCATCATATGCTTCCTCCACATCTACAGCTTGCAAGCATTTTCTATGTGATTTTCTCTGTTTCTTTAAACTCTTTCTAATTTTAACTTTTTCCTTTAAGAAAGTACGGTTTATCATAACTGTTTTGTGATACATGTATGTATGTTAACATAATTAATATGTTGATTTCATTAATTAGTATAATTTTCTTTTAGGTGCCACCTTTTTATTGTTTGTCTGGAGAGAGGAGAGTTACATGTTTGGGGTATACAAGCTCAGGACCCTAAGGCCTTAAGATATTTGGAGGAACTTTTGCAATTTTCTCCTAGTGTATACTTGTCAAACAGGTATTTCCAAGTTCTGTTTTTAGGCAATCTCAGACTCTAAGTTACTGATGTGATCTCCAAAGAGCATTCATTTTAATCATTAATTAATATGTATTAATTTCATTGAGGATGCAATTTCATTGCAATGGAAGAGCTGAACCTTTGTCTAAAATAACCAGGATTTCATCCCAAGTGGGGAATTTTGGGCTGAAAATAAAGGAGAATTTTTTGGTGATTACTTATTAATAGTTGCTACATTACAAGGATAGGGATGAGACCTGTGATTTCATTTTATAAGGAACTCCTCCCTTCCGATGCAGGTAGACACCTCCTCTGCAACATATTTTAAAAAGAATTGTCCAGAGCAGGGAAAAAATTAGGGACTTGCCCATGGTGACATAACCAATATGCGTCACCGGTAATACTTGAACTAAGATCTTCCTAGCTTCTGGGCCACCTCTTCATCCTCTGTACAATGCTACCTTTCATAATAAATTTTTATAAGCTCCAAAATATAGCTGAGAGAGATGCTTTTCCCTGTTTTCATGGGTGAATTACGACCATTGCTCCAGGCTAAAAATGATTCAATCTTGAATAGTTTCAGGTGTAGCTTAGAACACAGGCACATCAAGAAAGCCTCAACCTCTAATGCAGAGTGAAGTAGAAGCAGAGACCAATGGAAGGCCATACGTCTGGCATGACCCAGTAGAAGAAAACTGTGGTCTGGGAAATATCTGCCAAGCCCACATTCCTACAGTGGGGAAGCTCTCTTCTAACTAAACCTAGTCTCATAGTGACACCTGCTGGTTACATGTGGGAATTATATCTGGGTTAACTACATACACACAGATACATATATATTATTAATGCATTTATATGACAATTGCTTAATGAGAATTTTACGCAACAGATGTGTGTGTGTGCACATATGCATATAGAAGATAGGGCCCAATTTAAAGGACCACACATATAATAAGACATAAGATGTATTACACATTTGTTACACATATGTTTAACATTATAGATATATGTATAAACTTTATGTCTTATCATATAGTTGATTTAAAAAGTTATATTCTGTAATGCCTAGAAATATATACACACACACATACACATATATTTCCAAATATATTTCTGAACATTACATAGCACTATTACAAAAATTAGCTATGTAGTACAGTACAAAATGCTCAAAAACAAATGAAGAAAAAAATGGAATATTAAGCATATCTCTTACTGACCATAACATAATATAATATAATGAATAAGGAGAATTTGAGGAAAAGATCCATACTTAAACAGAAAAGAAATTATTTTTTAAATTATTTTTTTAATATTTTTAGTTTTCAGCATTGATTTCCACAAGAGTTTGAATTACAAATTTTCTCCCCATTTCTACCCACCCCCCACTCCAAGATGGCATATATTCTGATTGTCCCACTCCCCAGTCAGCCCTCCCTTCTGTCACCCCACTCCCCCTTTCCACTTTCCTTACTTTCTTATATGGCAAGATAGATGTCTATGCCCCATTGCCTGTATATCTTATTTCCTAGTTGCATGCAAAAACTTTTTTTTGAACATCTGCTTTTAAAACTTGGAGTTCCAAATTCTTTCCCCTCTTCACTCCCCACCCAGCCTCCCTAAGAAGGCAAGCAATTCAACAGAGGCCACATGTGTATCACTATGCAAAACCATTCCACAATACTTGTGTTGTGAAAGACTAACCATATTTTGCTCCTTTCTATCCTATCACCATTTATTCAATTTTCTCCCTTGACCCTGTCCCTTTTAAAAAGGGTTTGTTTTTGATTACCTCCTCCCCCTATCTGCCATCCCTTCTATTGTCCCCGCTTTTTTATCTCCTTCCTCCTTCTTTCCTGTGGGGTAAGATACCCAATTGAGTGTGTATGTTATTCCCTCCCCAGGTCAAATCCGATGAGAGCAAAATTCACTCATTTCCCCTCACCTGTCCCCTCTTCCCTTCCAATGAACTGCTTTTTCTTGCCACTTTTATGTGAGATAACTTACCCCATTCTATCTCTCCCTTTCTCCATCTCTCAATATATTCCTCTCTCATTCCTTAATTTGATTTCATTTTTTTAGATATCATCCCTTCATATTCAACTCACCCTGCACCCTCTGTTCCATATGTATCTATCTATCTATCTATATATATATATACATATATATATGTATATTCCCTTCAGCTACCCTAATACTGAGGTCTCATGAACTATACGCATCATCTTTCCATGTGGGAACGTAAACAAAGCAGTTCAACTTTAGTAAGTCCTTTATGATTTCTCTTTCTTGTTTACCTTTTCATGCTTCTCTTGATTCTTGTGTTTGAAAGTCAAATTTTCTATTCAGCTCTGGTATTTTCACTGAGAAAGCTTGAAAGTCCTCTATTTTATTGAAAATCCACATTTTGCCTTGGAGCATGATACTCAGTTTTGCTGGGTAGGTGATTCTTGGTTTTAATCCTAGCTCCATTGACCTCCAGAATATCATATTCCAAGCCCTTCAATCCCTTAATGTAGAAGCTGCTAGATCTTGTGTTATCCTGATTGTGTTTCCACAATACTCAAATTGTTTCTTTCTGGCTGCTTGCAGTATTTTCTCCTTGATCTGGGAGCTCTGGAATTTGGCAACAATATTCCTAGGAGTTTTCTTTTTGGGATCTTTTTGAGGAGGCAATCAGTGGATTCTTTCTATTTCTATTTTACCCTCTGGCTCTAGAATATCAGGGCAGTTCTCCTTGTTAATTTCTTGAAAGATGATGTCTAGGCTCTTTTATTGATCATGGCTTTCAGGTGGTCCAATATTTTTTGAATTATCTCTCCTGGGTCTATTCTTGAGGTCAGTGGTTTTTCCAATGAGATATTTGACATTGTCTTCCGTTTTTTCATTCCTTCATTTCTGTTTTATAATATCTTGATTTCTCATAAAGTCACTAGCTTCCACTTGTTCCAATCTAATTTTTAAGGTACTATTTTTGGGGTGTCCTTTAGCAAGTCATTGACTTGTTTTTCATGGTTTTCTTGCATCTCTCTCATTTCTCTTCCCAATTTTTTCTCTACTTCTCTAATTTGCTTTTCCAAATCCTTTTTGAGTTCTTCCTTGGCCTGAGACCAGTTCATGTTTTTCTTGAAGGCTTTTGATGTAGGCTGTTTGAGTTTGAGTTTGTCGACTTCTTCTGGCTGTATGTTTTGCTCTTCTTTGTCACCAAAGAAAGATTCCAAAGTCTGAGACTGAATCTGAGTGTGTTTTCACTGCCTGGCCATGCCCCCAGCCAACTACTTGACCCTTGAGTTTTTTGTTGGGGTGTGACTGCTTGTAGAGTAGAGAGTACTTTGTCCCAAGCTTGAGGGCCTGTGCTGTTGTTTTCAAAGCTATACAGCAAGCTCTCCCACACCAGCGCTACTCCTCCCCCAAGAACCGCCAACCTGGACCTGACTCATATCTTAAGCAGTCTCTGCACTCCTCCTCTGATCTGCCACTTAATTCCTCCCACCAGGTGGACCTGGGGCCAGAAGCACTTGCAGCTGTAGTTCTGTAGCTATACCCCAGCCCCATCCCCGGGGCAGTGGCCAACTGTGAACTCCTTTCACTCTATCACTGCAGCTTTTCCCACTAACCTTTTCTGTTTTCTTTGGTGTTTGTGGGTTTAGAAGTCTGGTAACTGCCACAGCTCACTGATTCAGGGCACTAGGACATGTTCCACCTGGCTCTGCCTCTGGTTGGTTCGGGCGCAACCCACGCTGGGCTCTGTTCCACTCTGGTCCCAGTACAGTGCAATAGACCCTACCCAGCAACCATCCTGGCTGTCCTGGGCTGGAGCTCTGCTGCCCTCTGCTATTTTGTGGGTTCTGCAGTTCTAGAATTTGTTCAGAACCATTTTTATAGGTGTTTGGAGGGTTCTGGGGGAGCACCCTAGGCAAGTCCCTGCTTTCCAGTGGCCATCTTGGCTCTACCCCTGAAAAGAAATTATATTAATAATTCATATTAATAAGCCTCAAAATAAGTCAAAGAGAAATCATAAAAAGCAAGCAAAATATTATCAAAAATAACAAAATTAGATAAAATAGCAAAATTTTGTGGATGCAGCCAAGCTAATCCTTAGGGAGATTTTTTATTTTTAAAAACTTACACTAACAAGTCATCAACATTTTAAAAAATGAGAAAAGAGAAATTACTGTCAATGGAGGGCAAATAAAGCATATCATCAAGCAGTATTATGGTCAGTTATATACCAAAAAAACAAAATAAATTACTAGGATTTCAACAAAAATACTAAATCTAATCATCTAAGTAGAGTATGCTGAGGATATTGCTTCCCTGAGAAACAGGACCTATGAAGGTAGTATCTTGGAGAGACTATGGAATATGTAGAGACATTTTATAACTGGTTTCATTTGATTCACCACCTGGTGAGGAGAACTTTTTATTTGTAGTCAAATCTGTCGAATTTGATAATTTCCCTTTTTTGTCTACATAAAAAAGCTGATATAATTAGTTTTGAACCTATGGGTTACTTTCCCCTTTCTTTGATCTCTTTCAGGGTATGAGCTTAATAGTTTCTCTAGGATAAAGATTAGGCATGTTTTACTTAGAACCGTTGACTTTACGAATTTTGAAAAAAAATTCGTGTAGCATTGCTATTTTTATTTTCTTTAAAATTTTAAGTGAATAAGCCTATTAGGATCAGGAATTTTTCCCCCTTTGAAAGTTTCTTTATACTTCATTCTATATTCTTTTCCAGAAAGGGGTTAATTAAGATCTATTTGGTCTTCTCTTAGTCTGGATATTTAATATTTTTGAAGGCATTCCTCTATTTCTTTTGTGTTTTCAGTTGTGTTAACATATATGCTAACAAAACTCTCTAAGTTCTGCTTGTCATTTTAATCCTTTTGGTTTTGTCATAACTTCATCTTGCACATTTGCTATTCTGTTGATATGATTTTTCAGCCTTCATCTTTTTAATCAGATTGGCTAAAGGTTTATCAATTTTATTAACCATTGCAAAGAACTAGCTTTTGGTTTTATGGTAATTTCTACAGTGTTTTTTTATTTATACTTCATCTATTCCTCCTCTAATTTTTATATCTCTTCTTTTGTGCTTATTTTAGGTTTATTTACTTATTGACATTTAGTTCATTAATCCTCTCTTTCCTTTTTGTTAATGTATGTTTGTAGGGATATGATTTCCCCCCTGGGGATTGCTTTAGCTACATACCAGAAAATTTGGCGTGTTGTTTCATCATTATCATCTTCTTTCACACATCTATTCATTGATTCTCTGATTCATTCTTTGACTCATTCATTGTTGTTTCCACTTAGGTCTTTTTTTGTTATCCCTGAATAATTACTATTTTTATTGCAGTGTGATCATTTAAAGGATGAATTTGCTATTTCTGTATTTCTTTGTAATTTCTATACATGGTCAATTTTTGCAAAAGCTCCATGTGGTGCTAAGATATATTTATATACTTCAACAGTCTCATTAGAAGATGCCACAAATCTTTTAACTCTAGTTTTTCCAGCAATTTCTTCAGTCTATATTTTCCCTTTCATCTTTCTATTAGACATCCAAAACTGGAGAGAAGGATATTGGAATTCTTATGTATTCTTGTTGTAGTTTAGGTAATGTTTCCTTTATAAATTTAGATACTAAGGCACTTGGAGCCTTCAAGTTTAATATTGATATTGGTTTCTTATAGCATAATGCAGTTTTCTTTATCTGAAAGCATGATTGCAATTCATGCTTTTTTTGGATTCACTTACTGCATAGTAATTTTTTCAAGCCCCTCATTTTTATTATATGTCTATATATATTTTAAAAATGTTTCTGATCTGAAACAAATTGTGATGTTTTATTTTTATGCAATACAACTCTTTTTTCATTTTATTGCCTTGTTTAATCCATTCACATTTAAAGATATGAGACTTGGGTTTATATTTTCCTTTGTCTCTAATATTTTTCCAAGTTATGATTACTTCTTTCTTCTATAAACAATACTATGTCGCCAGTTGTTTTAGCTTGATATTTTTAGGGTGGCTCTTTTACCACTATTTTCTTCTTACTTTCATGCCTCTGCCCCTTGTTTATTACCTTTTCCTCTGTTTTGGAATATTAGCTCCTTTTTTGTTTGCTTTTCCTTAGTTATTTAATTCTTCCCCTTCCCCAACCCCCTGCCATGAAAATGTCAACTAGAATCTCACTTCCTCTCATCCTCTTCACTTATTTTGTATTATTAGTTATTAAAATTTCATTTTCTGTACCTTTTTCTAGAATGGATTTCTTTCGCTCACTCTATTCATTATTTATTTCCCTTTCTATATATTCTAGACTTTTACTTGATTTATGGCTCTTATGCTTATTTAGTCCTTTATTTTTTATTTGGCCCAACTTTATTCCTTAATTTATTTCTACACATCATGTCTTCAAGATTAATATTTTTTCTTGTATGGAGATAATGGTTTCTTTTAATGTTATTGCTTTTTACTTCTTCCATATTGTCCTTCATGTTTATGTATTTGCATTCCTCATCAGTTTCCCTAGGGTGGCCACTATGGATTCAGATTTTTCTATTTTGCCAATCATTTCTGATTGTGAAAGCTATAAATAATTTCACAATTCTTATTTCTCTTCTCAGCATTCAGGAATATCTTGCTGTGGTCCTGTTTAAATCCATAGGATCCTCTGCCTCATCAGATGTCAGTTCATTTTCATTTGTTCTGTAATATTTATTCAAAGATGCCTGAACTCTTTTACTAAATTTGGAGCCCATTTTCCCTTCTGTCATCTTCCCTTTTGGTTTGTCTGCTTGTGTTCAAGTCCCTTTATTGAGTTTTATTCCTTCCTGAGATCCTTAGTTATTTCAGCTCTTTTTCTTTATTTTCCTCTATTGCTCATTTTTTTACTCTTTTGATTATACTTTAACTGGGGGTGGTGGAACTCAAAGTTCTTTTTGGCTCCTCCCACATGTTTCACTAGCCTAGATCTCTGACTTTAACTAACTTCTGAGGGGACAGAATTAAACCTGGCTGGATGCTGGACTCTTTCTCCTATGTTTGATGGAGTGCCACCTACCATCCTCCATCCCCAACACACACACACACACACACACACACACACACACACACACCTCTCCTTTCTCAGTCCCCTTTGTCTTGAGTTCTCTGACCAAGTAATTTTGTGGCAGAGAGAGCCACTGCTCCTTGCTTGTGAGACTCTACTTGCTTGTGTTGAGGCCTGAGCAAATTTTTACTAATTAGATGCCCACAGTAATGGGGGCTGAGAGTGGGGAGAGTTGAGATGTAGGGTGAATTCTGTTGCAAGTATTTGGGTTGTCCTGCCTTAAGTATGGTGGCTGGTAGGGAAGTGAATAGCATTCTTTACTGTTAATTCAATAAGTTTTTACCTTCTTCATGTTCTTAGTGTTTCTAGACCATGGAGACAGCTGATGTTGCTTTATATCTGGTGCATAATTACTATTTTGGATAAGTTTGAGAAGTTGTGAGGATTGGAGAAAATATCTAGTCCTCCCTCTTATTGTTCATGTGACCCAGATGACCACTGATTTTTAAATTATGGCTTGTTTCTTAAATTATGAGACGATTGTAAAAGGAATGTAACTGAGTAAAATGTAGAAGGAAATTATGTAGGTAACTAGGAAGGATTTGGGCTATAGAAGCAGGACAGAGGTTGGGTTTGAGCTGAAAAAATTGTTGAAATTTGGGAGAAATTCAGGAAAATTTAAAGAACATTCTGTAGTCCAGATGTTAGTCAAGATTTAATTTCTGGGCTGAAAATGGAACAAGAGCACAGGATTAAGGATGATTTAGGAGTTCCAAGGAAGATTAGGGAGTAGAATCTGGACAGATGAACTCTAAGAAAAGGAAAAGACAAAGTGAATGTAACCTCATATCAAAATCTGAGCTTTTGTCTAAATAACCAATAACCATGGAGATGGAAATGCTTTTCCCAGTGATGTACACTATTTGCTCCCAATCAGGGAACACCAATAGCAATTCATCTTTCCCTGTGATTCTAATGTCACATAAAATATGCTAGCAACTGGAAACTCTGTCTTATGCTTTTGTGATGTATGTAGCAATAAAGGTCAGAAAGACTTCCCCTGTACTCCCAGTGGAAAGTATAGGAGTGACTAATGATCTCCCTGTGAGCTCAGAGAACCAGTGGTATTATCTGTGACAGTAGTCTAAAGTCAATCCAAAACAAGAAATAAAAGCAAAGAGAGAGATCTGTAATCTGAAGTTACAAATTTCCCCTACACTTTTGTTATTGACAAGCTAGAAGCCTTGCAGCTAGTGGAGAGAGGAAAGGGACTTGCCATATCAGCTCTTGTGGGTTTCTCTGTCATGTGCCCTATTCATTACTACATGTGGGATTATTTTACACATAGGTGATGATCCATGTTACATGTTATTGTTGTTCAGTCATTTAGTTGTGTCTAACTCTTTGTGACTCCATAGAACATACTGCACCAATATTGGTTTTCTTGGCAAAGATACTGCAGTAGTTTGCCATTTCCTTCTTCAGTGTGTTAAGGCATACAGGCTAAGTGACTTTCCCAGGGTCATACAGGTAGTAAGTGTCTGAAACTGGATCTGAACTCAGCTGGATCCAGACTCCAGGGCCAGCGCTCTATCCACTGTACCATCTAACTTCTCTAGGCTTAGTATGACAGTACAGCCAGCTAAACCCTGGTCTGAGCCTGGGGGCTTAGTCTTCAATCATGATGAGAGACAATAATGTAGACGTAACCCTGCTCTGACCCCCAAGATGCTGCTCTTGAGTAAAAGCTACTGCACTACTCGCTCCCCACCCCTGCCATGCTCCACATTTCCTGCCCACACTAGTGGTGTGACCCTGGGCAAATTATCCAACTTCCGTTTTCTTCAACTATAAAATGGGGTTAAGAGCACTTACCTCCTAAGGTTGTTGTGAAGATAAAATGTGATCATATTTCAAAAACATTTAGTACAATGCCTGGCACATAGTGGGTGCTACATACATTTTAGTTATGGTTGTTATTATTATTATTTGAGTGGGACCTCAGATTCATCACCCTGGCTCAGACTAAGGATAAGCAAAGCTGTGTCCAGGGAAATGCTGCTGGAAGTCCACCCAGGGTCCACTCTGCAGTAGTGTTCATTAGACCCAAACACAGGTCTAGAGTCTAGAAAGTCTAGGAGGGCATAAATCAGACTATGGTCTATTGATCCACTGCGGATTTAATGAATGTTTTCAGTACACTGGCCTGAGCCACTCCTGTAATCCTCAAAGAATATAGCACTCAATAGATTACTAGAGAAAATAGTAGCAAGACATCAGAAAATACAATCAGGACAAAGCAAGACCTTGGAATTACCTCCAGAAATGCACAGATCCTGCCCCTAAAATAGGATCCAATGTGAGAAAAAAGACTGAAAGAATGAGAAAAAAGGAATCCAGCCATAAAGAGCTATTATTGTGCCAATGACAGACAAAATAAAAACCCAGCAGAAGAGGAACACCTACCTTCAAAACACCTGCAAGAAAACCCTCAAAGAAAACACAGTGTGACCACAAGATCAATTAGAAATTCTAGAAGAAAGAAAGCAAACCTTTTAAAAAAGAGTTAAAACTGACATTACATGATATGAGCAGGCAAGAAGAAAAAAATGGAAAAGAAAAGACTATGAAGAAAAGACTTGGAAGGAGAATTAACAGATCAATACAAAAGGTATACAACCTACCCAAATAAGAGTCCTTGAAAATTAGATGGAAGAAATAGATGACTAAATGATAAAATAAAAATATTAGAAAGTCAAAAAATAAAAAAGAAAATATATCACTTATCAAAAACTGAGAAAGTTATCTTTCACTTATTGACTGAGAAAACAGATCAGGAAGAGATAAGTTAAGAATCATTGGACTACTTTAAATGCATGACCAAAAAAAGAGCATGGACATCACATTTTAAGAAATAACAAAAGAAAATTATTCAAAACTATTAGGAGCAGAGAACAAAGTGAAAATTGAAGGAATCCACTGATTGTTTCCAGAAACACCCAAAAATGAAAACTCCTGTTAACATTGTAAACAAAATCCAGAGTTTCCAAGTCAAAGAAAAATATTGCAAGTAGATAGAAAGAAATAATTCAAATACTAAGGAACCACGGTTATGATCACATAAAACTGGGCACTATAAGAGAGCATAAAGATTGGAATACAATATTCAGAAAGGCAAAAAAAGTGTGTATGTGTGTGTATAATGTATGCATACGCTTACGACAAAAAATAACTTACCCGGAAAAACTGTGTATAATCCTAAAGAAGAAAAAAATGGGCCTTTAATCATGAACAGGACTTGCGAACATTCCTGATGAAAAGATCAGAGAAAAATTTGAAATACAAATGTGGGAGTTAAGGGAAATACAAAAAGATAAATATTAGTGGATTATACATATAAGGATGAAGTGTTCATACTCTAATGAGTAGGGGTATGGTACAGGTGTCCCCTAATATCCCTAATGTGAGCAGTCACAGAACCAATTAAATAAAAAAGAGAGGCTGGGACTAGTTTTATTACATTTTGATGATCTTAAAAGAAGGGAAAAAGGAATATACTAGAGGATGAAGGCAGAGAAATAGGAGAACTTGTTATCTTGAATAATATGAGTTCACAAATAGTGGCATCTTCCTTAAGTGAAGGGTGTCCCCCTTAAACTGGGGTCTCCCTTGATGGTAAATTCCTTTAAGGACCCATCCTCCATAAGCAGCACCCTCTCCCTTGGGGGGCTGCCACACCTCTTAAGCTGGGTACCCCTTAAGCTGTATCTCCCTAGGGTCAGAGGAGCCTGCTTGGTGTTTTGTGTGCTACCCACAATAAATGCCTATACTTGAAAATAAGTGAGAGTGCACAAATAGAGTATATGCAAGGCAGAAGGAGTTGGAGGAACAGGCATCACCTGAACCACATTTTCATTTGAACCTGTCAGAGATGAGTGAAATACACGTACCTGAAATTGGATGTAGATATATATTCTACTCAACAGGGAAAGAGTAGTTATCAGGGAAAAGGAGTGATAAGAGGTGGGGTAGATTCAAGGAGAGGGGAGAGGTTAGTCATAAGCAAAACATACTGTGAACTCTGAGGGAAGAATAATGAGGAAGGGTTTAAGAGGAAATAAAAAATGGTAAGAATCTGTGATTGGGGTCTGGTTGAAGGGACGAAAAGAGGGGAAGGCGGTGGTAGCTAATTGCATCAAGCATAGAGAATTGATAGTACATATGTGTATATGTGTGTGTGTGGATAATACATACATGTATATACACACATAGAAAAACAAAGACAATATATTCTTACTATGGGGACAGGGAAGATCAAAGCACAAATTCAGAAGAGGACAGCATTGTCAATATACCCACATCTGAAACTTCTAAGGGGAATATGAAATGGTCTCAAGCCCAAAAAGCCTTCATGGAAGAGTTCAAGGAGGATTTTGAAACTCAAATTAGAGAGATAGAAAAAAAATTGAACAATTACTTTAAACATACAATTGACAAAATGGGAAAAAGTACACCGAAAGAAACAACTCCTTAAAAAGTAGAATTGGCCAAATGGAAAAGGAGATACAAAAGCTAACTGAAGAAAACAGTCCATTAAAAATTAGAATTGGGCAAGTGGATGGTAAAGACTTTATGAGACATCAAGAATCAGCCAAACAAAATAAAAAGAATGAAAAATAGAAGAAAACATAAAACTCTGAGTTACAAATTTTCTCCCTTCCTCTTTCCCCACCCTCACCCCTTCATTAAGAAAGTAAGCAATTTAATAGACTATATATAATATAGACAAAAACATCTCTGCATTAGTCATGTGGTGAAAGAAAACCTTTAAAAAATCAACAACATTTCTGGAGGCCTCAGTGAGATTTGGGGGTGGTCTGTGGCACCCCCCCTAGACCTGGGCCAGGTAGGGTCTCGTCCTCGGGTAGTGGGCGTCTCCTAGTTCCAACCTCTAAGGGGAGCCAGCCTCTGAAACATTAATAATTGGCTTTTAGGCCAGACGTTTCAGAGCCCCTGGAGCTCGAGAGGGAGGAGAACTAACCCATCGCCCAACACCGACCTGCCCTCTATTTGGACTTTTGTGGATCAAAAAAAAAAAAAAAACCTCTAGGGGAATCCTTCTCTGAGATGTTCCAGAGCCAGAGGATAAGTTGAGTCAGGTTTCTGTTTTTTGTTTTCTGGTGGTAATTCTCTTCTGGTTCTGGTGGAGATTTGGGGCCAAAAGCGGCTTTAGTGGTCAGTAAGGCTGGGAGACAGACCTAATTAGTCTGACAGGCCTTCTGAAGCACCATCTCCCAGGCATGCTAGAGACGGTCCAGCCTCTGCCTGTTCTGGTTTCTGGTATCTGTCCCAGGGTGTCTCTCTGTTTTGTGTTTTGTGTTTTGTGTGTTTTTGTCTGTCTGTCTGTGCCTGTACGTATGTGTGTCCATGAATGAGTGAGAGTAGCCTGACAGCTGCTTCAGCAGCAGGCAGTAAACTCCCCCCTTGCCCCTCCCTATCATACTGGCATTCCTGAGGAGGGAGCAGAGCAGGCTATGTAGTCCGTAGTCTGGTTAAAGTTTAACACCGTAAGGAGAAATGCCTATAAGTTAAAGTCAAGTTGTGGGGAGAGATTGATTAATGTTGAAGACGGGAGAAAACAGGGTATGTGAGAAAAGAAATCCTGAGAAGTGTTAAGACTGAGTTCTCAGGGCTCTGGCATAACCTCCGCTCAGAAAAAGGCAGAGTTTTCCGAGCAGAAAGACTTAAAGGTAACCGCTCAGGAGAAAAACTTAAAGGTACATGGGAAAAGTTCCTTTGAATTTCTCTGCACTAAAAAGTTTCAAGATTTAGGAAGAGTTAACTCCTTCCTAAAGATCAAAAGGGAAACAGCTAGAGAGGTATTGTAACTCTTTTTCTGCCTGCAAAAAGCAGAAAAAGTTTTTGTGTAATGGGACCCAACCAGAAAAGAAGTGAAAAGTGAAAAGTGAAGATAATGCTTAAGATAAATTATAGTTCATTTTACTGCTTGTCACTAAAGTTTATGGAAAAAGGAAAAGAAAGACTATGATAAAAGTGGAAGATTAGTAAATTAAAATCTTCAGCAAGCAGCTTAGAGTAAAAGACTTGACAGCCTGAGTTAAAAACCCAATAGATGAAGTTATAGAGAGATGGAAAGGATTATGTCCACCCACCCTTGGGACTAGATCTGTGAGTAGGTTCTACCAAATTTAACATGAATATTGGTCCAGTATGTCACTTTGAACTGACCTGGTTGTAACAGGTGATTCCAAATTGTAATAGTATTCTTAATTGTAAAAGTATCTAATATATTGATGGGCAAAAACAAAAGTTCAAGTTAAATAGAATTGCTTCATATGTAAATATTCTAAGATGTGAAGTTTATGTCAATGGTGATAAGATGAAGGTGAAAATACATCCAGCCAGATTGATAATTAATTATAATTTTAAAGGTTTAAATACATGACATCTGTTTATGGTATGGTTGTATTTCATGTTGCTAGGTAACAACGGTCAGGTTCATCTGTGTTGTTAGAGAAACAATTTCTCTAAGTGTTGTTAGATTGACAATTGGACTGTTAAAATAATGAGTGGATTAGGAAACTGTTAAGTCATTTCATATGACCATGTCTTTTAAAGAAGTTTAATCTAAGAAGTTATAAACCTCCAGGTATTGCAGCAGCAGTACTGGGATCCCTATTTGTACAATAAGTTGGGAAAAGCCTGGAAGTGGAAGTTTTACTGAAAGAAAGAGAACAGTGGAGTCAGAAACTAGCTGACCTCTGAACCTGGCTTTTAAAGTCAGTAGGACTAATTTTTAACAATTGGCTTTTAGAATATTCTTTTAAAAATTAAAATTTGATTGTCAGGTCCAGGTAGAAGCTTTAAAAAGAAAAGGTATTTGTCAGAAACTGCTATTATTGTAAAGTTCTGATACCACGGTGAGTCAGCCTCCCTGGACCTAGCCCTGACCTCCCCTCCTGTTGCCCCCCCCACCTGCCCTTCTTGTGCTGAGTTCCTTCTTCATGAGCCTACTGAGTCAACTTCTGCCAGCCCCCACCTGGACCGCTTTTTTTCCCTGGTCCCTGGGGTTTGGGCCAAATCTAACCCTCCTGGCTCCTAGCCACAGCCTCTCTGGTTTCTATTTGTCTGTATCCCATACCTTCTGAAGCCCACAGGGGCATAGCTCTCTGCTTTTCTCTCCTCCAGGGGCCCTCCCCCAGGAACCAAAACTGCTTTTCTAGCCTACAGATCAATTCATTCTCTTTTCTCAGTAACTCTCCATATTTCTCTCCTCAAGGAGGCTGGCATCCTTGTCCCATGCTGGTCCCCCTGGAACACCCCTCTGCTTCCTGTTAAAAAGCCTGGCACTTCTGACTTTTGGCCAGTGCAAGATCTTTGGGAGGTCAATAAGCCATCCTCACATCCTCCTCAGCCTCTTGCTACCCACCCACACTGTGTACACAGTCTTGGACCTTAAGGACGTTTTCCTCTCCATTCCTTTGGCTCCTGCAAGCCAGCCCCTTTTTGCTTTTACCTGAGTCAACCCTTCTTCAGGCTTCTCTGGCCAGCTGACCTGAACAAGGTTGCCTCAGGGTTTCAACAATTCCCCCACCCTCTTTTATGAAGCCCTCCACCTGAATCTCTTGCCTTTCTGGGAATCTAACCCTTCTTGCTTTCTCATTCAGTATGTTAATGATCTCTTGTTAGCTACATCCACTGAGGGTGGTTGCTTTCAAGCTACTCACTCTCTCCTGTCTCTTTTAAAATCCCTTGTCTACCGAGCAGATCTGTTGCACCTCTGTTTTCTACCTTGGGTACTGCCTTGAGGCGGGAAATATCTCTCTCTCTCTCTCTCTCTCTCTCTCTCTCTCTCTCTCTCTCTCTCTCTTAAGCTCCTATCCGGGCCATCCTAAACATTCCTGTTCCTACTATCAAGAAGCAGGTCTATAAACTGCTGGATCCTTGGGTTTGCTGACCTTGCTAAACCCCTTTACTCTTCTACTGCTGGGTCTGGCCCCCTAGTCTGGACCCCTTTGACCCCCTAAAAAGGTCCCTCGCCTCTGCCCCTTCATTTGCTCTCCCTTGCATCACTAAGGCTTTTCATCTTTTTGTGGCAAATCAGCCCTTAACCCTGCCACACTCCTTCCTGACTCTGAAGATTTTTCTGTCTATTTACAAAGAACGGAGCCCCCTCACATCTTCCGGTAGGACAGTCGGAGGCAGCGGGGAGATCCTCGCCCTCCTAGACTCTATTTGGCTCCCCTCTCAAGTTTCTCTTGTCCACTGCCCGGGCCATCAACTTGGCGACTCCCCTAAAGAAATTGGCAACCACGCAGCCACTGCCCCTGCCAGGGCAACATCCCTCTCAGAAGCTGCCCCTCTTCTTCTTGTCTCAGACACCCTCCCCTCTGCCACCCCTCCTCTCTGCTATTCACCCTCGGATGATTCCTTCGCGGCCAAAAGAAAAAAAGGGGGGGAAGAAGGAGTCCGGGTGGTGAGTTTTAGGAGACCGCCAAACTTTTGTTCCTGAGGTCTTGGGGAGGGATTGGGTGGGAAGACTCCATTAGATCACACCCCTGGCGGGGGGGCTACTCAGGGACAGATATTACATCCCCCACTTAGACAACATCCTTACCAGCACAGTCACCAGATGCGCATCCTGCGCCCAAGTGAACGCCAAACAGACAAAGACAGCTCCACTGGGGGTGGAGCTGCCGGGGGCTCAACCAGGGGAACATTGGGAAATGGATTTTGCTGAAGTCAAACCACCAGCAGCAGGTTTTAAACGTCTCTTGGTCCTTGCTGAAGAGACAGCCGCAATGGTTGTAAAGAAACTCTTGAATGAAATGATCCCGCGTTTCCGCCGTCCCACTAACACTGGCTCAGATAATGGCCCCAGCTTTGTTGCCAAAGTATCTTAAGGTGTGCCCACGGCCCCAGAGCTCTGGTCAGGTTGAATGAGCAAACCGCACCCTTAAAGATCTATCTAAACTTGTCCTGGAAACCCAGGAGAACTGGGTCACTCTACTCCCTCTGACCTTGCTCTGCAGCCTATGCACCCCTAATAAACTAGGTTTGACCCCTCTGAAATTCTTTTTGGGCAGCCACCTCCCATTAACACTTCCCTCATTAAGTTCCTACAGGGTCTGCAACATACCCAGTCTCAGCTTCATAAATCTGTCAGGGAAGCCCCGCCTACTCCAACTTCTGACCACCTCCACCGCTTCCAGCCTGCGGACTCTGTCCTAGTTCGAAAACATGCAGCCTCTGGTCTCGTGCCTAAGTGGAAGGGCGCTTACACTGTCATCCTGACCACCCCATCTGCATTCAAGGTTACCTCCGTTCCTGTTCCGCTCCACCACAGCCGTGTGAAAGCAGCTACATCATACAATGGAAGGCAGAGCCCCTTGAGAGCCCCCTAAAGCTAAGACTGTTCTGATCTCCTTCTTAATCTTCCTATTAACCCCTTCTGTGGTCCCTGGCAATCCCCATGCCCCCAACCTAAGCTCTACTTGGGTAATCACTACAGGGAACAAACAGTCCTGGACTTTCCAAAGTCACAAAACCCCCTCAATACCCTTTTTCCCCAGCCGAGTCTGTTTGAGGGCCCACCCACAGACGCAGGCTACCTGCTCTGTTCTACTTCAGGATGCCTGCCCTTGTGTCATGGCCTATAACCTCCCCTCAACTGACCTTAGTGACTCCCTGTGCATCCCAGTGGGTAACATTGGGGGCTCAGACCCATCACTCAGTATCCATACCATCGGGTCCGACCCCTGGCACCCCAAACTCAATCTTATTGTGCTAAACCCTTTTGACCCTGCCTAGAGAGGCCCGATCCCTCGGGTACTGGGACTCATTATTATCCCTTGGGTGACCATGGGGTTGCCACATGTGGGAGAGACTGTGACCCTGACTGTGACCAAGAAGCTTTTACCAGGTCCCCATCCCATTGGCCCAATAGGGGACCTGGCCCTCCCTGCCCCATTAGGGAACCTAGCCATCCCTACCCCAACACCTATTACTCAGGAACCCCATACCTATCAGGTTTTCTTGCTTGCCCTTTTATCAGCTGTTCATAAGACACTTAACAGTTCTAACCACATACTGGGAAAAAATTGTTGGATCTGTGTTAAGCCCCAGCCTCCTTATTATGTAGTGGTGGCACTAAATGCCTCCATCACCCTTACCTCCAACACGGAGAGCTGTGAGTGGAACCTACCACGGCTCACCCTTGGGGATGTACAGGGAACAGGCCTTTGTCTTACATCATCTAAAACCACTTTATTCAGTTCTCAGTATGGCTCCATTTGCAAACAAACTCGGGAGATTCAGGCCTCCAGCTCAGACTATTTCTTGGCCCCTCCAGGAGCCTGGTGGGCATGTCATGATGGCCTTACCCAGTGTGTCTCTGCTACTGTGTTCCTCAGACATCAGCAACACCCGGAGGGCCCCTTGTTCATCTTGGTGGCCATAATTCCCCAGGTTTCCATCCTCCCAGGTGAGGAAGGCTGGCGCTATTTTTCCCCAAAGGGCAACCAAGTTACTGTCAAAGGCGAGCAATACCACTCCTCATCCACATCTTAGTGGGCCTGGGGCTTGTGGGTTCTGTGGCCACTGGGATGGCAGCCCTAGTCAAAGGGGATCTCAACTATAAGGCCTTAAGTGCACAGGTAAACACTGACCTCTCCCACATAGAGCAGTCCATCTCAGTCCTAGAAAAACAAGTGGACTCATTGGTGGAGGTGGCCCTCCAGAACCGCAGAGGGCTTGACCTTCTTTTTCTCAAGCAGGGTGGCCTATGTGTGGCCCTGGGAAAGGCTTGTTGTTTCTATGCTAACAACTCTGGGGCAGTGCAGGAAAGTCTGAGGTTGGTACACCAAAATATTGCCAATAGACAAAGGGAGCTGGAAAAATCTGAGAACTGGTACCAGTCCCTGTTCCGTAGATCCCCTTGGCTCACTCTCCTGGTGATGACCCTGGCTGGCCCCCTCCTTCTCTTCATTATAGCTCTGGTTGTGGGCCCCTGCTTCATTAATCATTTTCTGCAATTTGTTAAGTCCCGCATAATCTCTGTTAAACTACTATTGATTAGGGATCTCTATTATCAATTTGTAAATCCCAGTCCCCCTGATTCTTGTGACAGATCCCCTGAGAATGTGTCAAAGAATTGACGCACTATGAAAAAAAAGTGGGGAATGTTATGCCCAACCTCTCCCCAGTTTCTCCATCTTGCCCCAGCTCACCCCATTGTTTGTACTCCCATCTCCACGGACGCCACTGTTTGCGTTCCCTTCTCCACGGTAATAATCCTGCCTCAGCTCGTCCCACTGTTTGTGTCCCCATCTCCACGGAAATCTAATTGTGTTCTTTCCCTTTAAATGCTCTTTCTCTTCCCTTGCTCACTGCTGTTCGATTTGAGTAATTACTCTGAACAGTCGCACACTTCAATAAATCCACATCTAAATATATATCTGGGTCTTGCTCACTTTTTTCGGCACAACACGAACATATAAACACACACATATATACATGCATATATATATATGTATGTGTGTGTGTGTGTGTGTGTGTGTGTGTGTATGACATGGCTAACGTAGGGATTTGTTGGTTTTACAACATCTAAACAGGCACATTAATACACTATTGGTCTAGCCATCTTGGAAGAGCAATTTGTAGCTATGAACAAAAAGTTACCAAACTATGCATACCTTTCATCCCATTGAAACTACTAGTTTGATTCTTCTCCAAAGACATGAAAGAAAAAGAAGGACATATACATACAAAATTGCTTACAGCAACTCTTTTTGTGATATAAAAGTACTGGAAGTTAGTGGTATGCACACTAGTCGGTGAATGGCTCAACAAAATAAGCTATATTAATGTGAAGGAATGATATTTTTTTATAAGGATATAGTTTCAAGGAAACTGGGAAAGACTTCTATGAATTGATATGAAATGAAATGAACAGAACCAGAAGAACAATTTATAAAATAATAACCACAATGAAAAGACAAATAATTTTGAAAATCTGAAGAACTTTGTAAATGCATTGATTATTTGTGATTATAGAGGATCAGATATGAAGAATGATACTGTAGTAGCAATTCAGATTTGAAGATCTTTCCCACCCATTATTAGGCCATATGACCTGCTTACATCACAGGAAGCCCAAGTCACATGTGGTGGGAGGAGCTTCCTGACAGAGAAAGGAAGTTATAACACAGGAAATGCTGAGAAAGAGAGAGCGGTTATGCCTGCTGACTGAACCTAAGTTTCTGACTCTTTCTTTTCTTTTACCTTTTACCATTTACCTCCTTAAGAAAAAAAGAGTAGACCCTCTCTAACAACAATGCTGCTTACAGTTGCTGTGGAAGTATAAGGCCAGTAACACCAGCACACAGGAGGGCTGCTAGCACAGATTCTTTTATCTGCTAAGGAAAGCAACTTTACGGAGTTTACAATCTCATTTTAATTAAACTATATATATATATGTATAAACTATATATATATATATATATATATAAACTATACATACATACATACATATAACATACATATATTATTCATTGAGTTCAGGGGAAAAAGTCAGAGAAAACTCAAACCTAAATTATGAGCTGAAATTATATAAACAGAGCAAATAAAACACATCAGCAGACAGGACTTCTGTCTGTCCATGACAATACATACATAGTTACCACAGAGAGAAGCACCAACCTCTGAGTTTTCAAAGTGTGGGGTGGGGGTGGGGCCGGGGCTGCTTAATGGCTACCCAAGGTCTCGTCTGGCCAAATCACATGAACACTCCTCCAAAGAGTGAGCCCCCAAAGCAAAATGCTAACCTTAGAGTATATATATTGTGTTGGTAAGCAAAATGACCTTTGTTTTCTTTGAGTAATTCAGTGTATTTCATTGAGCCTTACAAGGTGCTAAGCCCCAGGCCCAAACCCTATTAGGTGTGGAACCTATGTGGGCGTGTTGATTGGTGACTGGGGTGGGGCCCAAGGTGGGGCTGGCTAAGGGGAGGTGCTAACTCCAGAGCCATGCTCTCTTGAGTCTTACTAAGTGCTAAGGAGCCCATTTTGCTTACCAACACACCCTGTTCCCTTATCTTTTCCCTCCAGGCTCCAATTCCCCATCTTACCCACCCCTCCAAAAGTCACACTCCAACATTTCTGTGAGAGCATTTTCTCTTGAAGGTGAGGGTCAGGAATGTGATATTCAGGGCTTCCCAAGAGAATAGCAAGTGATGATGAGTAGGCCCCAATGACTTAAGTATAGTGATGTGCTTTTCATGTGTAGAAGGAAAGGGAAGTCCTGTTAACATGAGGTTAGTAGGATCTTGCAATCTGGGCACTGCCAGCTGTAATGTAATCAGGGCGGGAGTTTTTGCTCTTCTTGTCTTTTGAGATGCTAAGTCAACCAAGTTACTTTAACTAGTCTGACATTTGTTTGAATGGGGCAAGCAAAGTGTGATCTTTTGTCTTCCAATGCTTCTCAGCACTGGGGTGGTTGAGGGTCGTTGATTTGTATATGATATGGTGCTTTCCCACACCCAGGTTTCCCAGGCCCTGAATGCTGAGCCTTGAGCCCTCAGGGCAGCTGCATGTGTACTGGAAGGTTAGCCTTTGACTTTTGGGGGTACACTCATTGATAGAGTGACAAGACTCTGGGCAAGCCATTGAAAAAGCTTGCCTTGGCCTTGATAACCCAGACAGATGCTGGTGCTTCTCTGGTAACTATGTATTTCTATGGATAGACTGGTTTGTGTTATTTGCTCTGGTTATGATGTGGAGCCTTCCCACACCCTGGTTTCCCATGCCATGGATGGTAAGCCTTGGACCCAACAGGGCCCTGAACAGATGTACATGTAGTAGAAGGTTATCCTTTGAGTTCTGGCTTACACTCTTTGATGGAGTGACAATACTCTCGTCAAGCTGATGAAAAATCCCCACCCAGCTTTGATAACCCAGAGAGATGTTGGTGCTTCTCTGGTAGCTATGTATTCCTGTGGAAAGATGGGTTTGTGTTATTTGCTCTGGTTACAACGTATGCTTGTGATTTCTGTTTGCATTAGCCCGACAGTTCAGGGGGCTGATTTGTACCTCCTGAACTAAATGACCTATGTATGTATGCTTAATTAAAGTGAGACTGTTAACCCCCTAAAGTTGCTTTCTTTAGAAAAGCAGATCAAAGAACTTGTGTTGGCAGGCCTTTTGTGTGCTCTTGTTGTTGTTCTTACACAGCCACAGTAGGTGGTAGCAGCATTATTGTTACAACATCCCACTGAACCAGTGAGTTCAGGAGAAATGCTGATCTGGAGCTAGAGATGGATTGTTGAGTGTGAGAGAGAAAGTAACTGAGCCCTTGGCACATGGGGCAGCCACTGACTGAGAAAGTGTAGCAGAAAGAAGAGAAGGCAGGCTGTGGCTGTTTGGCTGAGTAACATTTCAGAAATTCTTCAACTCACCAGAAGAAAAATGAGGTGAAGACTGTTGGGGCAGCCCTAGGTGTGGCATTTCTTCTCCCAGCTTCTAACCCTCTCACAAAGATAAGGAATTCCAATGAGATGCCACATGACAACCAGAAATCCCTTTAGATTTCAGGAAGAGGAATGCAAGGGAACAGAGCTCAGGAAAACTGAGATGATGGTCTGTCAGGAACCTGCACTGCTCAGTGCATGGCTGGTCTTTGGCTAAGCTGAAGAGCATTCAGAGAAGTTCACACCACATGGTAGAAGGCCCTCTGACTCAAAGGCCTAAATTTGCTCCAGATAGTTTAATTTCATCTCAAGACCTAAGAGATTCATTTCAAGGAACTTGCTCTCTTGGGTTTAGAGGACGCTCATGGCCTTGTCCTGGCCTTTTTAAGGTGTTTGAATGGCCACCACATGGTATAACTATGAGATCTCTTCTATTTTTCCATAAAAAGAATAATGTGGATTTAGTGATGGAATTCCTTGTGGCTGATTTTTATCTTTCCTAAAATGAATGAAACATTATTTGCCTCATGAGATGTGTACAAAAAAGAAATTATGTTCCTCCTGAAGGATTTTTTTCCATTTCATTTACCCTCATACAATGTCTCCTGATGAAGGATTGGTCAATGTTTTGGAGGCATGTTTAGCGAGAACTCAAAAGAATGTGGTTGCTCAGGGCATTTCCCTTCAAAATCCAGTGAATATACAGAAACTTGCCTGCATTTTCAATCCAGAATAATGCCTAGGAGTGATATGTAGTGATAGAAATTTCTTTTGAGCTAACAAACTGCTAGTGGGTTAAGCTCTATTAAGTAATGATACTTGTCTTTCCTCCCTGAGACAGAATTTTAATCAATAAAAATTTATTAAGCACCTTGTATGTGCTAGGTTGAGGGCAGAGCTTTGACTTTCTTGCCAAGGACCATTCTGAGGGCATGATTGTGGGGTTAGGCTGGCCTGTGGAGCTGGGGGATCCAAAGGCTGGTAGTCAGGTGTTTGAACAGAAAAGCAAATGCTCTCTTTTCCTGAGTGATTGGATTAATTAGAGGTTAATGTTTCAGTGTTGTGCAGGGTACCATTGCAAGTATGGGTCCACTAACCCTATAGATGGGACAGCCTCATCTCTAGGTTGGTGTTTGAGTTGAACAGACTGTGCAGGTGGTTAGAAGAGATGGCATTCACCCAACTTGTAAGGTGGCATTGAAATGTTGAGACATTGTATGTAACTCTTTTCTGTAATCTTTGTGGGAGGCCATTCAGTTGTGCTGTGCTCCAAATCTTCAGATTCCTTGGTGATTAAAATAATGGCGGAAGACAGCTAGACAAGGGATTTGTTATTCAGTCATTTTTCACTTGCGTATGAATCTTTGTCAACCTATTTGAAGATTTCTCACCCAAGAAAGGTGTTTTTCATTTCCTTCTTGAGCTCATTTGACAGATAAGGAAACTGAAGCAAACAGGGTTAAGTGACTTTCCCAGGGTAACACAGACTACATAGTGTGTCAGGACAAATTTGAACTCAGGAAGATGAGTATTCTAGACCGCAGGCCTGGCACTCACTCCACTGCCTCACCTTGTTGGCCCAGACAAGGGAAAGTCTAAGCCAGATCTGGAAGTCATCATGGACATCTTGAATCTGGATGTCACAAAATGTGAACATGATACCATGAACATGTGAATCTTTTTGAAACCTTGAAGATAAAATCCCTGAGGATTTGTCTACAGAATGTGGGAGAAGTGATGCAGCTTATAGTGAACAAATGCCTTGCCTCCAGTAAAGCGGGGCCTGGGTATTATGATGTACTAATGTATAAGTACTGCAGAAGTCAAATTTAAGAAAGACATTTACCCAGGAAATGATATGTTTTATGAACAGAAATCTGGAGAGGGATTAATTACCTCATTGCAAAAGATGAATTGGAGAGCAAATCTTCTGCAATGATTAATATAAGTATATCAAGATTCAAAATCTCTTCATGATCAGAAGTTGAAACCCAACTACATGGAAGTCAAGGGGAAGAAGCAAAAACACTTTTGCTAAGACAGTGAAACAAGTTTATTAGAAAGTTGTAACAGACACCTCAGCCATGGTGTATCACAGCTGAGCAAAATTACTGGTAAGAAATTGTTGGAGGAGTCTCCCTCATGACAGGTTAGATCCTGTATCATTTCCCAGAAGGAGGTATCCTGTTCCTGCTCAGTCCCTGCCATTTCCCTGCCCTCAGTGCTCCATAGGGATTCCAAGAGGCTGTTGTTTCAACTCTCCCCTGCTACCAGGCTTAGAGGCAGATGGAATGTGATGTCCTTACAAGGCCATGGAATGACCCTGAAGCAGGGAGGGACCAGGTTGCCATGACAGGCCATGAGTAAAGGTTTTTTCAGTAGAAGCCACAGGAATAATACCTTCCATAGCAAGATGGGCGCCAGCAGCCATGGCCATAGCCACCATAGCCCAGGCCTCCCCAGCCATAGCCTAGGCCACGGAAGTTGCCCCATCCACAGCCATAACTAGGGCCATAGCCACAGCCCAGACTGCCATAGTAGCCTCCATAGTGGCACATTGTGTCAGGATTCACAGATCTGGATTGCTGTTGAAGGTAGATTGTGGGGGTGTGTATCGCACCACCTGCACAGGGACTTTTATACGTTTGCAGCAGGAAGTAAGGCTAAGCCAGGGAAGAATTCCACACTTCCCATTAACCTGATTGCCAGGGCAACATCCCATTCTTGTCATTGTTTGGTCACTGACAGAAATTCTCCACACTCATTAAGGAAATTTTTCTCTTGTTTGTTTTATCTCTGAGAAGGATCTGCCACAATCTTATTCCCATAATGAAAAATGATTATAGTGTTGCCAAAGCCCATGTGGTTAATGTGACTGATGCCTTATCCAGGCTTCATGGCAGCCCTGTCCAAGATGATATTGTCCTCCTTCTTTTCCACTTTCCTTCCTGGCATTCTGATCATTCATCTCGGCTATGGAGTCCTACCTCTTTGAATCAGGGTTTAAGACTCAGGTCACAGAATCGTTCATACAAATTTCAGCTTGCAGTAGAGCTTTTGTTGGAGCACCACTTTGTGGAATCTGTCCATCAAAGAATTATTTCACAAACAGCCAAAGCACACACTACCTCCCCACTTATTGCATTGTGAAAGACACTGTGTTAGGGCTTGGGATACAATGAAATGTCAACAGAGTCCTTGTCCTTGGGCAGCTCTAGATTTCTAAGCTCAGCGAGAACACCAAGACACCTGGCAGAAACAAGGAGACTTGATGGGAGAAGGTCTCAGAGGCCAAGGCACAAGCCACTAGGGGATAGGGGCAAGGCTATGCACCTCAGGTTTGTTTAGAACTAAAGATATAGTGGACCAGAGAAAGTCAGAGGTGAAGTGGGGAGGGAGGACAGGATTCTGGGTACAGCCAGCCATTGCAAAGGCAAGCAGAAGGCACATGCAGTTCATTGTCAGAGTGAAAGAAGGTAGACTAGCATGGACAAGACCACAAAAATGTGCAGTGGGAAATCAAGTGTGCTTAGATTGGGCAGGGAGGATTGGGCTAGCCAAAGGACAAAGTGAAATGGTAGACAGAAACCATCTATTTTAATCAACAGTGAAGGAGTAACTGGAATTTACATAAGTGTGTGGCTCTGGACTTTTGTGAGTTATAGAATATTGGGAGTCAGAAGATTGACTTAGGAAAATATGTTTGGTAGCTGAGTGGAATGAGGATTTGGGTGGGAAAAAGACTGAGGCAAGGAGGTCTATCAAAGGTTCTTTTGGAAAGGGAGCTATGAGAGCCTGGCCTAAGGGGGGAACTATAGAATTGAAAAGAAGTTTTTGGATACCAATGATTTTATGAAAGTAGGAAAGACATGTTTTGTGAACTAATCAGATATTTGCATTGATAGTTCAGGGTCAGGGAAGTCCCTGACTTTAGAAACCTGAGATCGTTCCTTGATGTTGGTGCTCTTGAAGGGAATAGAGTAGTTGAATAGAAGCACAGCGTTTTGGATGAGGTAGAGTGAGGACATCTGTTCCAGACCTGGGTTTTCATTTATCCTTTGTTCATTTATCTATCTATTCATCTATATATCCATTTATATATTCATTGGTTACCAAACTGAAATCATGTACATTGACAATCATTGCTGGGGTCTGGAAATTAATAAAGATTCCAAGTCTGCATTTGGACACGTGTCAGGGAGTGGCTGAGGAAATGTCTTAGCAATCATAGAACTGTCTTAGCAGTATCCTAAGGAGGGTGTAGCAACAATGCTACTAACAGCTGTTGTGGAGGTGTAAGACCAACAACACCAGGACACAGGAGGGCTGCTAGCACAGGTTCTTTGATCTGCTTTTCAAAGGAAAGCAACTTAAAGGGGTTTACAATCTCACTTTAATTCGACATACATATATCATTCACTTAGTTCAGGGGGAAAAGTTTGCAACCTGAACTTCAGAGAAAACAGAAATAGAAAGTACAAGCAGAGATTACATAAATCCAGCTAACACAATGGAAAGCAAAGTGGGACTTTTCATTGTTTTTTTGTTTTGGAATGCTTCTCAGCATTAAGGCAATGAAGTGCCTTTGATTCAGTCTTTCCTTTGTTTCAATCAAGCATCTTTGATTGAATCAAGAGTCTTTAATGACCTGCTTAAGTCACAAGAAAGCCTATATCACATGAATTTAAGTCACATAGTTGTGACACCCTCTGTGGGCTGACCCTGATATATATTTATATATATATATATATATATATATATATAAAAATGTGTGTGTGTGTGTGTGTGTGTGTGTGTGTGTGTGTGTGTGTGTGTAAGCAAAATGGGCTCCTTAGCACTTAGTAAGACTCAAGATGGGCATGACTCTGGAGTTAGCACCTCCCCTTAGCCAGCCCAGTCACCAATCCACACCCACATAATTTCCACACCTAAGAAACCCTGATTTGGAGAGATAGGATTACATAGCCCAGATGAATGATTAGAAGGCCATGAAGGAAAATGGAATGGAAGGAGGACAATGCCATGTGGGACAGGGCTGCCATGAAGCCTGGATAAGGCATCAGTCACATTAACCACATGGGCTTTGGCAACACTATAATCATTTTTCATCATGGGAATGAGATTGTGGCAGATCCTTCTCTGAGAGATAACAAAACAAGAGAAAAATTTCCTTAATGAGTGCGGAGAATTTCTGTCAGTGACCAAACAATGAGAAGAATGGGATTTTGCCCTGGCAATCAGGTTAATGGGAAGTATGGAATTCTTCCCTGGCTTAGCCTTACTTCCTGCTGGAAACATATAAAAATCCCTGTGCAGATGGTGCCATACACAGTCCCACAATCTACCTTCAACAGCAATCCAGATCTGTGAATCCTGACACAATGTGCCACTATGGAGGCTACTATGGAGGCCTGGGCTATGGCTATGGCTCTGGTTATGGCTGTGGATGTGGCTACTTTCGTGGCCTAGGCTATGGCTGTGGTGGCTATGGCTGTGGAAGCCTGGGCTATGGTGGCTATGGCTATGGTTCCTACCGCCCATCTTGCTATCGAAGGTATTATTCCTATGGCTTCTACTAAAAAACCATTTGCTCTTGGCCTGTCATGGCAACCTTGTCCCTCTCTGCTTTGGGCTAATTCCAGAGCCTTGTAAGGATATCACATTCCACCTGCCTGTAAGCCTGGTGGCAGGTCAGAGCTAAAACAACAGGTTCTTGGAATCCCTGTGAAGCACAGAGGGCAGGGAAGTGGGAGGGACTGAGAAGCAGCAGGACCCATCCTTTTAGGGAATGATGCAGGGTCTCACCTGTCAAGGAGGAGACTCCTCCAACAACTTCTTTCTAGTAATTTTGCTCAGCTCTCATACATCATGGCTGAAGTGTCTGTTACAGCTTTCTAATAAACTTGTTTCACTGTCTTAGCAAAAGTGTTTTTGCTTCTTCTCCTTGACCTCCATGTACTTCGGTTTCAACTTCTAACCGTGAAGAGATTTTTCAGTCTTGATGTACTTATATGAATCATTGCAGAAGATTTCCTCTCCTATTTATCTTTTGCAATGAGGTAATTAGTCCCTTTCCAGATTTCTGTTCGGAAAACATATCAGTTCCTTGTTAAATGTCTTTCTTAAATTTGACTTCTGCAGTACTAACACTTTAGTATATCATAATACCCAGGCCTGCTTTACTGGAAGCAAGGCACTTGTTCACTATAAGTTGCATCCCTTCTCCCACATTCTGTGGACAAATCCTCAAGGCTTTTATCTTCAAGATTTCAAATAGAGTTATATGTTAATGGCATCATGTTCACATTTTGTGACCTCCAGATCCATGGTGTCCCTGATGACTGCCAGAACTGGCTTAGACTTTCCCTTGTCTAGGGCAGCTAGGTAGGGCAGTGGAGTAAGTGCCAGGCCTTCAGTCAGGAGGACTCATCTTCCTGTAGTAGCAATTTAGATTTGAATATCTTTCCCACCCATTAATAGGCCATTGACCTGCTTAAGTCACATGAAGCCTAAGTCATATGTGACAGGAGGAGCTCCTTGACAGGAGAAGGAAGTTATGCCACAGGCAATGGAGAGAGAGAGAGAGAGAGAGAGAGAGAGAGAGAGAGAGAGAGAGAGAGAGAGAGATCCTTTATGGCTGCTAATGGCTACTAATGGCCACCCTCTTGATTGTTAGAACTGAATAGGCTGACTTAGCTGTACCGTGAGTTTATTTTGGGGAAGACCCCAGCAGGGGGTCAGAGAGGTTTTGAGATAGTGAGGCTCCAGGTTGTTATATCGTGTGTGGAATGTTTTACTGCTGTGACAGACTGGATAAATGGCTTGTAGGATATGGTTCTCTGGTGTCTGAATAAATGTTTTACTTCTTCCACCTTCTGTGTGGGGAGTCTCATATACTTTGCGATACAGAACTACATAGGCATTTTGACAATCATCATCTACATTGTTATTATTGCCTTACTGTCAGATTTGGCGATGAGGATGGGAGAAGAGTTAATATCTTGGATGGTGAGAATCAGTGATGAATGGGCTGCAGTAGTGTGTGCAGTTTCTGCAGATTGTATGAGATTCATAAATATTACTCAGAACTCTTTAGTACAGCAAGCTTTTAGGGGTTATCATTCCCAAAGAAATAACAGAAGGATCAATTTGTTGGCTTTGGCTGCAGCAGGCTGTAAAGAGGAATATCCTGCTGATACTATGTGGCCTACTGCAGATATGCCCTGGTATTCAATTAGGGACTGTTCGAGAAAGTTAAGGGAGGAGGTAATGAAGACTTCTATTACTTTAGGGAATGCTGAAGTTTATTATAAAACTCCCTTGGGTGTCTCTCATAGGAATTTGATAGTTAAGACAGCACCACCCACTTTTGAACATGTGATTCTGATTTTGCTGATTGCAGAAGTAGGGAACCCTCTTTCAGAGGTGCTGGATAAGATTTAACAGTTAAGTGACTTAGGAGACTATGAGAATGGTAAATTTCCTCAGGGAGAAGGGTACATAGCCAACAGATTCAACATCGGAATAGAATGACAAGGAAAGAGATTTTTATTGCTCTTTTGAAAGCAGAGATAGATTTTAGGAGAATAGATGCTGTTCCAACTAATGAGCTATACAAAATGTACCAAGATAAGGGGCTTAATAGCAAACAGAATAGAGAAGTAAGAATTTTGAACCCTTGTATCCAAGCAAGTCACACCTTCAAGGAGACTAGGGAATAGGCCGAGGCCCAGCTCAGATTAAAGAAACACACAGATGGGACCCCATATTAATCCAACTGCTATTGGAAGAATAGATCAAATACTGTAACTAGGGAACTGATAGACACTGAGGCAAAGGCCAGCTTGATATACGGAAACCCTGACAAATTTAAGCATGGAACTCCTTTACCATCACAGGACTAGGAGAGGCTGAAATATCAGGCAGACAAGTGAAATTGGTGATGAAAATTGGACAATTGCCTAAGAAAGGATATACCATGGTCATCTTACCCATTCCTGAATACATCATTGGAATAGATATATTGAAAGGCATGACTCTGAATTTGCCTGAGGGGAGACATCAATTTGCAGTAAGAAAGATAGGAATTAATACAGTTTTGGTGGGAAAGTAAGGATGGACCCAATCATTTTACCTGAACCTTCTAAAGTAATTACTTTGAAGCAGTATTGTGTGCCAGGTGGGCAAGATGAAATTGCCAATACTATAAAGGAATATATGGAAGCAGGAGTGTTAGTCCCTACAACCACTCAATGGAATAATCCTATAAGGCCAGTACAAAAGTCAGATGGAAGGTGGAGAATGACAATGGATTATAGACAATTGAATAAAGTGACTCCACCCTTGTATGCTGCTGTTCCAGATACTGTTATCTTAATAGAAAGGATCCAGAAATATGATGGAACTTCGTACACAGTTATTGATTTGGTCAATGCTTTCTTTACGATCCCAATAGATTCCAAACAATGGGACCAGTTTGCTTTCATGTGGCAGGGCCAACAATATACTTTTACCCAATTGCCACAGGGATACCTGCATAGCCCAAGAGTCATAGGATTGTGGCTGAATATTTGGATGAATTGAAGTTACCTGGTGTACGGCTTACCCACTACATAGATGATATTTTGATACAAGGAGAAAATGTAAAAGAAGTGAAGAAGAGTTTGATACTTTTAATTGAGCATATGAAAAGCAAAGGAAGGGAAATTAACCCAGCAAGATTCAAGGACCAGCTCAAAATGTGAAGTTTGGGGTATACAATGGAATAAAGGACTGCGCTAAATTCTCCCATAAGCTCAACAAAAGATTCAAGATTTTCCTATCCCCACCAATAAGAAAGAGGCCCAGAAAGAAACAGTCACAGGACTGTTTGGATACTGGTGACACCACATTCCACATCTTGGACAGATTTTGAAACCCTTATATAAAGTTACCAGGAAAAATATAAATTTGATTGGGGATTCAAAAAGAGTAAAGCTTTTGAAGAAGCTAAAGCTGCTATACAATTGGCTCTGGATTTATGACCTATGCAAACTGGACTGGTGCAATTACAAGTGACTGTACAAGATGACTATGTGAATTGGAGTTCATGGCAGAAATAACAAAGCTGAAATGTACCCTTAGGATTTTGGTCAAGGAAACTGCCTCCATCTGGATTACAACATACACCTTTTGAAAAGCAATTGTTAGCTACATATTGAGCTTTGGTAGAGACTGAACAACTGACTCTGGGCCATGAAGTGATATTAAGGCATGGAATCCCGATTGTGACTTGGGTAATGAACACCCTGGCATCTCACAGAATTGGACATGCGCAAGAGGCTAGCATAATTAAATGGAAATGGTATAGTCAAAGTAGATTGAAAACAGGCAAAAGTGGAATTTCTGCTGTACATGAATCTATCACAGGTAATGACATTGATGGAAATGAAAAACCACCTGAACTAAGACAACAATTTGTACAATCCTTGGTAACTTGGAATGATGAATATGATGGACCGACTGAAGAACAGAAGAAACATGCATAGTTTACTGATGCAACAGCAAAATATTTGAGCCACAAAAGACATTGGAAAGCAGTAGCCTATAACCCATGTACTAAGAGAACTTTGGAAAGAACTGAAGGCAGTACATCAAGCTATTAAAAGAAAGAAAGGAGGACAGTGTCATATATTCACTGATTTGTGGGCAATTGCTAATGGGTTAGCTACATGGATGCCAATGTGGAAAAATCAAAATTGGGAAATTTATGGCAAACAAGTTTGGGGCAAAGAAGTATGGGAAAATATATGGGACATGTCTTTGGTTACTAATTTGTCAGTTTTTCATGTAGACACTCCCGTGCCCCTCACTATGCCAGAACATAAACACAATGCACATGCTGATAGACTAGCAAAGATTGCTACTGAACATATTGTCCCTACTTTGACACCAACTGAAGATCCAGTATTAGCAAAATGGGTCCATCAAACAGCTGGCCGTTTAGGGGTCCGGGCCACACACCAGTGGGCACAAGATTGAGGTAGTAGTATCTCTTATTCATTGTTAAAGCAAATAACAGAGGAATGTCATATATGTCAATTGGAAAAGAAACGAGCTGTTCCTGGGGTAGTAACTGGAGAATTAGCAAAGGGAAAAGTTCCAGCCTAGATTTGGCAGATAGATTATATTGGACCACTACCCCAAGAAAAAGATGCAAATTTATATGTACCTGTGTTGACACCTATTCAGGTGTACTAGTGGCTTGTCCTTATAAGAATGCAACCCAAAAAAACACCTGAAAAACTCTAGACATTATAAGTCTATATTATGGAACCCCAATGCCGATTCAAAGTGAAAATGGGTCACATTTCAAAGGTAATGAGATGAAGAGATATTGTGAATTGAACAATATAGAGTGGTTATATCATATTCCATATTATCCACAAGCATCTGTATTGATAAAATGAATGGATTGTTGAAAGAACAGTTAAGAAAGTAAAGTTCTAATAATTCATGTCAACACTGGAAGGATAATTTGTTCACTGCTTTACATAATTTGAATAATAGTCCATTAGGAGGAAGTACACCTCTAGCCAGAATGATGACCCTGAATCTGCAAATTGGAAAACAACAAACACATGAGATCCAAAATATTGAGTATTGGACTGTGAGGGAAGATGTCCCACCATCGTATCCAGGAATACCTGTTTTGGCAAGATACGGTTTACACTGTTTAGAGAACTTTTGGTTGGATAGAAAAGAAGATAAGAAAAATCTCTACTGGGATATGTATGGGAATCCCTAAGAATCATTTTGGATGGATATTATCTAAACCAGGATTAGCAGCTCAAGGAATACATGTATTGTCTGGAGAGATAGATTCTAGCTATCCGGTAGAAATTGTTGTGACACTTCAGAATTTGGATGAAGAACCTATGCAGTTGTGTAAAAATGATAGAATAGTTCAATTGATTATTATTCCTTGTGAAATGATATCTCCTGAGAAAACTGACCCTCCTTTCAAAATAACTATCAGAGGAAAGGAAGGATTTGGTTCTACTGATAGAATAAAATTGAGAGCTAAAGTATGGGTAAAATAGAAGCCAGACAATGTTCCAAAGGGTGCAGAAATTATAGCACATGGGAAAGACAACACTGGAGAAAATGATTATGAAATCGTACCCTTGACTCATGTATTCTATCATGAATGAGGTTATGATAGACTCCTTGTTTCTTTTTGGCTTTTATCTGTTAAATTTGTTTGTGAGATTTGTTTCCCGCAGGCTTAGTACCATCCACCTGCAGATGCCTGTTCACTTAAGCCAGATGTCACCCTCTGATGTCACCTCTGGACTTGTCCATGACTGTGATGTGTCTTCCCTGGATGTGGCATAAACCACGTTCCAGATACCAGTTTGCTAAAGAACTGACCTCTCGAATAGGACTCTATCTCTTGGGGCAGGAACAGCTCTACATCCAATTTCAGCAGGAAGAAGCTTTGGAATACAAGACCTTTGCCCCTTACCCAAGATTTTAAGCCCCATTCATTCAAGGGGTGAATGATGATATTGTTTTATATGCTTTTCTTGTGTTATACATGTTATTTTGTTGTGTAAAGTTCTGTTGACACCAGTTATCCTAGAATTCCCATTGGCCTACGTAGTGGATAAGAAAAATCTTGGGGCTGAAAGTAATAGCAATTTAGATTTGAAGATCTTTCCCACCAATTAATAGGCCATGTGACCTGTTTACGTCACAGGAAGCCTAAGTCACATGTGATGGGAGGAGCTTCCTGACAGAAAAAGGAAGTTATGTCACAGGAAATGCTGAGAGAGAGCAGTCATGGCTGCTAATGGCTGCTAATGGCCACCCTTATGATTGTTAGAACTGAACAGGCTATGACTTAGCTGTACTGTGAGTTTGTTTTGAGGAAGACCCCAGAAGGGGATCAGAGAGGTTTTGGAATGGAGAGGCTCCAGGCTGTGATAGGGTGTTTTAAGTTACTTGCTGTTATGATAAAGTGGGCTAACTGGCTGTGGGAGCTGAACAATTGATTATGGGATATGATTCTCTGGTGTCTGAATAAATGTTATACTTCTTTTACCTTCTATATGGAGAGTCTCTCATACTTTGCAATACAGAACTACATAGGCATATTCATGACTATCATTGATCTTATGTTTATTGCCTCACTGATACAGATACTCACCTTCTGATAGAGAAAAGATGGACTGAATGTGCAGAACACACTATTTTGGACATGGCCAATGCAGGAGTCTGTGTAGATCGTTTCTGCATATTGATTATAATTGTTCCAAAAGCTACACTCCTGTATGTTACTGAAGGAAATGCCTTTATACCAGGAAGTATTGTTGAATATAAAAGGGTGGATCTTTTAGCCGTCTGGGAGTGTCATATGTCAGAGTACCTAAGTGACTCAAAAAGGAGAGGCAATCCTTGGCTAATGATCATTTCCACAGCTGAAATAACACAGTAGCACTCTAGCTGAAGAGAATACAGCACCAACTAGTCCAGCTATTGACTGAAGATGGTGAAAAATCTTTTGATGCCTAGTGGCTTAATGACCTTCCTGGCCCAATCGAACAACTGTCTAGCAGCTAAGTGACCTGCTTAGCCCAACTCAGCATTGGACTGACCAACCCAACTGAGCCATCATACCTTACAAGGAGCAAGTCCACCTGCAGTGGAGATGTCATATCCTATAAGAAGCCAGTGCAACTAATCAATGGAATGTTTCATACATCACTGAGACCATGCCCATAGAAACTTTTGTGTGCACCCTTTGGAGACTGCCCATCAAAGTTCTACGATTCTCAAGCTGTGAGTTGTCTTGACCAAATGTTTTCCTTATATGCCATACCACCATTGCACTTTAAGTTTCTGTGCACTCTTCACTCCCACAAAATCTATGTATATTTGTGGGAAAGTGAGTCCCTGTATTTGAGGAAAATGCTTTGCAATTATTGTACTTGATATGCAATTTTAGTAAATGCCTTTGAGTAAAGAATTGAGTCTACTGGCTCAAATAAGGAGAAGTACATTGGTACTTTGGGTTCAAAAGGAAAGCCACTCCTTCAAGGGATGAGAGAGCTGAAAAAAAGTCTTCCAACATAGAGGAGTTTCCTTACTCCCTGGCATATTGGTAACTTAGTCTGCCTCACTCACTATCATCATTGGCTGCTTACATTTTTCATAAAGTATACCATTCTATTCTTGTGGAGAAGATGGAAATATATGGATTTGCTCATAATATAATTAGACGGAGTCTGAAGTGGTTGAATAGTGAAACTCAAAAATTGGTATAATGTCAATGTGGCAGGAGATCTTCAGTGGACTATCCTAGGGATTTGTGTATAACCCTATGCTGTTTAACATTTTTATCAACTATTTGGATGACATTAGCATGCTTACCAAATTAGTTGATTGATGGCACAAAGATAAGAGCTATAACTACTACCCTGAATGACAGAGTCAGGATCTAAAAGGACCTTATCAGGCTAGACCGTTGGGCTAAATTAAATAACACAAACTAATGTAAAGTCCTATAGTTGGGCACAAAATTTAACTTTACAAGTAAAAGATGGAAGAGGCCAGGTTAAACAGCTGTTGTTCTGAATAAGACCTAGAAGTTTTACTGGCTTGCAAAATCAGTAGTAGTCAGCAGAGTGATGTGGCAGGAAAAAAATAATAGTAGCTTGTGTTGCATTAAGAGTTTCCAAGAGTAGTAGCCTCATTGTACTCTGTCCTTTTTAGACCTCATCTAGAGTATTATTTTTAGTCCCGTGCACCACTACTCAAGAAAGACATTGAAAAGCTGGAGAGTGACCAAAGGAGTACCACCAGGATGGTGACCAGCATTGAATCAATGTCACAAAATGAGAGGTTGAAAGAACTGATGCTTTTTAAATGAAAACAGAGAATACACATGGAGACGTTTTTAAGGGTTCTCATGTGGAGGGGTGATTAAGCTTATTGTGTTTGGTTCTGCAGAACCAGGAGCATTAGATAGGGGTTACCAAAAAGAAAATTTAGTATTAACGTCATGAACAACTTCCTCTTATTAGAACTGCCCCCGAATTGAATGGGCTCTTTCAAGAGGTCGTAGTTTCTCTTTCTTTGAATGTTTTCAAGCAGAGACTGGACAAACACTTATTAAGTATGCTATAGTGGTGATTCCTTTCATGGAAGCATTGAACTAGATGGCTCCAAGAACACTCCCCACTTTCAAATTCTGTGATTCTGTTCCTGTTATATTTCTGAAGAAAAATGGTTGGGGTATATGTTAAGCCACAAGTCCATATCTTACTCTGAGGGTTTGTAGTATAGCTTTTGAGGGAGACAGTCAAGGTAATAATTCTGGATATTTAACACCAGGCTACTTCAATGAATATTCTCTGAGCAGGATGGGCAGGATATGCAGACAGAACAAGGTCTGCTTAGGGTAATGTGCTCTCATCATTCATGATACTTCCAAGAATTCCAATAATTTGCTTAATCTAATTAAAGTACTAAAAAATAAATTTAACTAATCAAATCATGTTGTGGGGAAAATTGATAAGGTGGTTGAGCTATTAAGAGAAATATTAATAATTCCAAGATCATCTTATTGTTCGATTGATTTAGTATTCTATATTACTCCAGATAGTCTCTGGAGACCAAATTTTTCCCCCCAGGATTGCAAAATTTCAAACCTGAGTCACTGGAAGCCTGGTGATGCTCTTGAAAGAAATAGGGAATTTTGGAATATAAGTAATGATGATGATGATGATGATGATGATGATGATGATGATGATGATAATGATAATAATAATAATGACAATAATTAACAATAATAATAAACTAGCTCACATTTATATAGCATTTGCCATGTGCCAAGCACTGTGCTAAGCACTTTATAAATCTTACTTGATTTGATACTTATAGAAACCCTGTAAAGAAGGTGCCATTATTATCTCCACTTTACAGTTGAGGAAACTGAAGCAAACAAAAGTTAAGTGACTTGACCAGGGTCACACAGCCAAGTAAATGTCTGAAAGCAGATTTTAACTCAGGTCTTCCTAACAACAGACCCAGCTCTCTATCCACTGCACCTCCTAGCTGCCTTAGCTGGATGGGTTTAGAGCAAATATAATGAATTCCATTTTAGACATATTGAGCTTGATGGGAAGCTGGTGCTTCAGAAAGAGGACTGGATAAAAATCTATTTATCTATCATCTGTCTATCTATCTATCTATGAATTATTGCAAAAAGATGATGATTTCCAAGACTTACTGGCTAACTTCTGAGGAGGAAATATGGAGGTCTATTTTCATATAGTATTCTTATCTAGTAGAAGGTAAAAGAAAAGATTTTTCTTATTGTTTGTATTTTATGGGGTTGCCATTTTAATACTTCAGGTTCCTATTATGGCCTCTTCTAAACTTTAAGTTCCAGTTAAGTGAGAACAAAAACATACCCAAACTGCATTAAATAATCCAATTCATTTCCAGATATCTCCTGGCTAGCACAGAACATCCTACCCATTCTAATTCATTTTGTATAACAAATTTATTTTATTTTCAATTCACAGAACAAAATGATTATTTCCGTTACAGAGTATAATAAAAAAAGATGATTGCATGTGAAACTGCATGTTTCACATACCATGTACAACTTGCTATTCCCTCCAAATATACAACAAAATTATCATGTAAATTTATTATTCTTTTTGTCCTCTCTCTCTCCTCCTCCCTCCGCACCCCCAGAGATGGCTACCATTGCATGCAAAAGGTATATGCAAAATTATTGTATACATATTTTTATTTATCAATTCTTTCTCTGGAGGCAGAGAACATCTTTCTTCATATGTCCTTTATTTTTAATTTGTGTATTTATAATAGTCAAAAATGACTGAGTTGCTCAAAGTTGTTCTTAAAACAATATTGTTGTTACTGTATACAATATTCTCTTGCTTCTGCTCACCTCACTCTTTATCATTTCATACAAGTCTTTTCCATTCTTTAATTTTTAATCTTGGGGTCATGTTCTTGAAAGGTTAGTGTATCTGATGAAAGAAGCTGAAGAGCTTGGTCATCTTACAGAGTTTTAGCTGATCTTTTTGAAGCCTTAATATCCAAGAGTTTTCTTTTTTTTTTACCATCTTGGGGCAGGGAGTCTCAATATGGCCAAGGTATTAGGCAGTTCTTTGGATATCTAATTGCTCTCAACATTGTCTTTATTGTTCCACCAAACTTGATCATCGAAAGACGAGCACTCGAGACATAAAAAGGCAAGAGTCCTTTCAATGTAATCACATTATTTAATTTGCAACATATCCTCACCATGCCGCATAAGCAGTGCTGCTCAGAGCAAAAAGTTGTCCTGCAGTTCACATGCTTCAATCAATCAAAAAACCCAAAGTATTAATTAAATATGTACTATATCTTCAGCAAAGTAGGTAACTTACTCACACCTGGTAATTTTTGGAATATACATATAAGTATATATAATATCATAAAGAACTCCAGTGAGACTGTTTGCAATGATAGTTAATGCAATTTTATTCAGAAATACACAGCAAGACACTGAAGCAAGAGAAATAAAGTAAGCTTGAAATGTCAAAATCATCAAAACATATGCTTACATGGAGAATGTCTGAAAACATTTGAAGATTGTATAGATGAAATAATCAGCCTTTAAGATGAGCTTCACTTGGCCAAGAAAATCCTAGGTGACCAAGGGTAGTTTGTAGATAGCTGGTAGTCAGAAGTAGTTCAAGCAAAGGTTAGAAGTTAATAATAAGTTGTAGACTGGGTAGCATGCGGGCAGATCCTAAAAACACAGTTGATGGGTCTTGCTCACTACATCCTGAATGCTCAGCAAGTTGGGCGACAGTTGGATACACAAGGTCGTTCATATGTCCTGGTGATGCTGCAGGTTGGCTGGAAGACACTGGGGACACCACCACATGGTCGGCAGCTACTGGAGACAAAGGTGGATGGTCGAGTGATGGAAACCTGGAAGGGCCTGGAACAAGGTGGTGCTTGTTGGCAGGAAACTACTTGGCTGGTACCAGAGTTGCAGGTAATAGTTGGATAGCAACTTGGCTGACAGCTTGTAGGCTCACAGCAGGTTTCTCGACAATGATCTAGGAGCCAAGAACTACCTTGGAAGGAACTTGGTAAATAGATACCATTCTGGCACTCTGCCTCCCTTGGCACAGCAGAGACAACTGGAATGTTGCATTGGTCTCCACGAATCCTAGGTAGGTAGTTTCTAGAGGAGCAACTGTACTGCATGGTATCAGAAGAGAAGGTTTAGTTGAGTTAAAGAGAACAAGTACCCCGATATGAATGTCACCATTTGCACTAGGGCTTTTATACCTCCTTGCTAATGGGTGGAGTATATTATTCAGCTTCTCTTTCTCATAGCTCAAAAGAATTTACCTTACAACACCACATTAATCTATGGATTAATTGCCTGTAGTAACACTCATAAAGAAAGTTTAGTAGTTTGGTTAATAACTATGAGTCTCCTGTATTGAACTTTGTTCCAAGAATCAGAAGTTTATAGAGCTTCAAAGCTTAGGTAATTTAGACCCAAATTTCATCTCATAATACTCTTATTCATCAATATGACTGTACTCCCAAGAGTACCACAGACCTATGATTATACACTCTCTCCTTTCTGACTGGGAATAATTATATACATGAACCATATCATTTGTACATTTTAAATATGCTATAACTAGTCATTGTACTAGAGCTAATGGGACTTGTAGTAGAGATTATATCCTCTTGATAAATCAATATCTACTAGCAAAATACATGAAGGTAAGATTCTCAAGTGTATTCTGATTTTTAATATCAACCAAGAAAACTATTTTGTTTAATTTACTAGAAGTAAGACACTTAAGGGTGAACTTAGAGGATAATACAATTTTAGTGTGGGTTCATGATACAAAGCAAATTACAAGTAAGTTCCATGGAACTACATTTGTAACCAAGACTCGTTTTAATAATCTAGACATTATTTTCTATCATAAACTTTTAATCTAATAACTAAAAGTTGCAACAACTCAGAAAAGATATTTATATGTGATCTAAATAGGTCAAATGGATTTTTAAATTGCTACAATTGTAGCTTGAATTAATCGAGTGCCTTTATCTCAAGAAACAAATATTACTGAAAAGTTATTTATTCCCTACAGCTCTTTTGGAAGATTGGAAGTCTTTTAAACATGAAGGAATTTTTGTTTGTTTGTTTTTGTAGTGGGGAAGGCAAGGCAATTGGGGTAAGTGACTTGCCCAAGGTCACACAGCTAGTGAGTGTCAAGTGTCTGAGGCCAGATTTGAATTCAGGTGTTCCTGACTCCAGGGCCGGTGCTCTACTCACTGCGCCACCTAGCTGCCCCAAAAACACGAAGAAATTGATTGAGACAGTAACATCATAGTGCTGCCACAACACTGACATTGCAACATCATTATGCAATATCACAACGCACACTTAACAAAGTTGGAACCAAGAGCTGGGTGTGTGGGTGAGTGCATCACCTGCCCCCAGCATACTCTTACATTCCAGATGGATTTAGGACATAATAATAAGGGTTGGTATGTACACCACAGCTTTATTTGTTCTTCCTCTGATGGCTATTGGTGGGCTTGATCTACAACTCAGAGAGAAAAAATGAATAGCAAAGAAGGGCCTGAGAGTCTAAAGTAACATGACCTTTTTTTTAAGTAACATGCCAAAGTACAGCAAGGGCAGAAAATCCTTCTATTAGACATACTTCAAGACCTGCTTTTCTCAAAATTTCAAAACATGGGTCTTATCTTCAAAAATCCCTCACCTAGTCTTGTGAAACAGAAGTGGAAGAAAATATTTTTTCCTCTCATATCTTCCTACTATCCTGAATCTACCAACCTAGTTGCATTCTTGGATGCAGATTAATTTTGTCTCCTGAACTGCTATATCAACTTTTTCCTTGCTTTCAAAATATTTTGGTTATTTGCTACAAAGTAAAATTTAAATGCATGATATGGAACTAAGGATTCATTGATAGAGCCTTCTCCCAATCATACTTATCAACATAGAGACATTTTAAGAACGGGTGTTTATTACATATGCTTGGAGCACAGTCTCAGGGTTTCTAAAAAATGTGCACTGAACACCAGATAAAGTTTTCATAACTCTTATATAGTTACCACTTATACCAAAGGAAAAAAAAAGATTCAGTTAGAATTTACATCTACCAACAGAGAAAGGGAACATTTTAAAGAGAAATTTAAAAAATATATACCTGGCCCTTGGAGAGCAAAGAGGTTTACATGTCAAAAGAGAATGGAAGGAAAAAAGTTACGTCAGAGTGGTAAACTGATCAAAAAAGGAGTTAGTGTGGAATTTACAGCTAGCAGTGGTTATCTTAACACAGAGCCAGAAATTCTTTTACCTCTAATCAGTTAATCCTTGGAGGTCTTAGCTAAATTCCACACTATGAGGAAAGCTTTACTTGAATATGCAATTTTCCTTACAAATAAGCTGGTCATGCTGTATCTAAACAGAAAGGAAAATTGAAAACTCTTGATCATAGATAAACACGAAAACTAAATCTGTTACCATATTCTTATATATCCTGTCAAACTCCTCTCAAGAGGCCTCAGAACAAATTCTCTGACAAGCATTTCCACAAGCAGATATAAGTGTTGGGAAGCATTGAATACAACAGCAGAACAAAAATAATACGATAACAAGTATTGTCATATCATAATTTCCTTGGTCCAGCCTATTCCTAGTACCCAACCCCCCAAATGTTCATTTAAATAACACATTTCTTTTTTCTGTCTTCTTGGGATTACTGTCCTAGGAAGTCACTTACTTCTGGGAAACAGTTTACTTTGGAAATTCTGTGCCAAACGTATCTTTCCTAGACCAATGTTGACAAAGTATCCTGGTGTCCTTGATTGGAATATCAGTTGTTAATAGTATCTAGAATAGATCTTGTTTATAGAACAGTTTTGAATAGGTGTTTCTCCTACTAAGTCCACTTCCTAGGTACCACTCAATGTACAGAGGTTCCCTAGGTAATGCTGCTTGTTGTTTTCAAAGAGAACCAATGACGTCATGGGGTAGTGTTTTGACTTGCTTGTGAATTGGATTTAAGTGAAGCAGTGTTGCACAAAGTCATCAACCTCACTCTCTTCCAGAGTCATCAAAGTCCAGTGGCAAGACAAAAATCAGGATGACTGGTGATGGCCCAGAATGTAGTTAATGACTTCGGTATCTTCGATGTCTGACCAGATTCTAAACACTCCACGGGGCTTTCTTCAGCTGTCTTCATGGCTGTTGGAGCAAATTGTTCTCATTTGCCCATTCCCCTGGGAGAAGTCTTCACATGCCCTTAACTCATCTATGAGTTTGAGGCCTATTGGTTACCCTCAACCTGGTTTACCCCAGCTACCAAGATGGTTTACCAGGGTGTGGCTGTTATGAATACTGGAGCTTCTTGGAGTCACAGGGGAGAGTTGAGTGCCAAATGGACACCAAAAATGGATGAGCAGCCCTGAAAAGGGCTTGGTAAGCCATCATACCAGAGATGCTAGTCTTCCCTAGACATCCCATACACCTCGATGGTGCTTAAATGCTATTTAAACCTTCTAGCAATAAGACTTAGTATAATTTAGTAATTAATGCATGTGATGAAAGCTAGTTCAGGTTTTACAGAACTAATTTTATAAACAATAGAGTTACAGGATAAATATCATATTAAGCTACCTGGAATTCATCTGATGCTAACTAGATGGCTCAGTAGATAGAGTGCTGGGTCTGGAATCAGGAAGACCTGAGTTCAAATTTGGCCTCAGGCACTTACTAGCTGTGTGACTTTGGGCAAGTCACTTAACCTCTGTTTGCCGGAGAAAGAAATGGCAAACTATGTCAGTATTTTTGCCAAGAAAACCTCATGGGCAGTATGGTTTATAAGGTCATGAGTAGTCAGACATGACTAAATAACTGATCAACAACAAAAAGTTCATCTGAAAATTCAAATAATTTCAGTCTTCACATACTGCTTACCATTTCTAGCTTTATCTGAACCCTGTACATGATATGAATGTCACCCGTAGGCTAGAGGAATAATTAGACTTTGTAAAATAAGTCTCTTTTGTCTCCTGATATTATCAGAAAGACCTTAACCAGAAAAAAATATTTCATTTAGTAGCTGCTTACAAAATGAGTTTTTGATTAGTAATTCTCTGGTCTAATATGAAAACTGACCCTTTAATCTAGAAATTAGAACACACTACAGACTTCAATTTTTTTTCTTCAATAAAATGCTGTGAACAACTAGTCCACTTGACATACAAACTTCAACAAATTGCGATACAACTTTTTTTTAAAGCTAAGTTCTATTTCTGATAATACGAAGGACCACAAGTATTTTCCCTTTCTTTTCCAAATGTATGTGCATATATGTACTTCCAGATATAGTGATGAAAAAAAAAATTTCTTGGAAATTAAAACCAATTATGTAATGAGAGCCTCAATCCAACTTGAGATTTTTATCAGCAATAATGTAATTATATCTAAGAGAGTTGCTAAAAACATATCTAAAGGCTATTACTAAAACACATCCAAAAGGTATTACTAAACCATATTCAAAGCCTGTGTATTTTGGCATCTGTTTGGATAGACATTTATGAATATACAAATGAACCTAAAAGAAATTTAGTAGCTGCCTATTATCTCTGAGACAATTGAAGCTTTATCATTTAAGACCATCATCATTACTTGGACTTTTTCATTGTTTTTCATTTGAATAATAGCAGAAGTTTCGAGGCTACTAATGCCATTACAATTATCACAAGAAAATTTAAATATATCTTTTATCCAAGGAAACATTCATGGATGAGTCACATATTTCCAAGTTCTCAAATGGAAGCAATTTAAGGAGGACATGGATGGGTGGGGAGTATTTGTATTATGCAAACAAACATATCAGGGAAATTTAATGTACAATACCAAGAGGTACTTATAAGACATATTAGGGCAAGGGTAGGGATGAATTACTTATTGGAAGCTGAAAACCTCAGGAAACTTGATGAAGTCATCCTCAGAATTTCATGGGTTGGGGTAGTGGTGGTATAGTCTTGTCCACTTTTCCCGCACTGCTTCCTCCAAAGTGAAGTTTACTACATCACTAAAAATAAAAAGGATTAAAATTTTACATCTACAACCTTTTTTCCCCTATATTGCATCTTTTTTCCATATCCCCTTTGGGGAGATATAGATATAGATACCTACTTGTCTCTATCTCCTCAAATACATATATATGTGTGTGTGTGTGTGCGTGTGTGTGTGTATGTGTGTGTGTATATATATATGTGTGTGTGTATATATATATATATATCCTCAAGCATAAACATCCTCAATATATCTTCAAATATTCCCTCAAAGGATGCACATACACACACAAGCCTATATCACTTTGAGCATATATATCCTCAATATAATATCCTATATTATGTATAAAATCATCACAACATCTCAAAAAAGATGATAGTGAGAGAAATTATTATTATACTATTACATTAATAACCAATTACTAAATTGGGATCTAGGCTTTTCTCTTGATATTTCCTCAGTAAGCCGTAGCTTTTGTTAAAGTAAGCCTCTGAAGGATATGACCGGTTGATGAGATTACTTCTAGCCCTCAAGGAACATGTTCTTCAATCTTGGGTAGTATTCCACTCAGCTAGGAGACCTAATTTCTGTTTAGAGTATAAATAGACTCTAGTTTGGGTGAGTCAATACCCTGGGTAAAGGAGCACCTGTCCTTCTATCGCTCCATTAGAATTTAGGATGATCCAGCTCATGAGGGAGAAAACCAGCCAAATAGGTCTGGATTAAGATGGATTCCCCTGTCCAGATTGCTGGAGGCTCCTGAGTTTCATGATCAAGCCACAGTCTCAGCAGAAGAAGCTAAAGACTTCTAGCCCACTTCCCCATTAAATGTTCACCAGTTAGGGTTAGTTTTCACTTCTCAGGGGCATTGCCTTTTAGAAAGGTATTTAAAACTCTCAGAGACTCCATTGGGGATCTTTGGTTCCCTAGAGAAGTTGCTGACCATCAATTTATTGATTTTAGTCTAGCCTAATATATAAATTGATTATTAATTACCCAGAAACTCTGTCTCTCAGGGTTTTTCATTTGTAACAGTACCATACAGACTTAGTCTTATACATGAATGCTTTTAAACCAATGAACAAAGAGAAAGCAAGTCTGAGAAGTGATTTTTTCCCTAGTCACCCAGATTAGGAAATTGATACAGGCAATGATCACAAAACTGGAAGAGAGAGAGAGAGAGAGAGAGAGAGAGAGAGAGAGAGAGAGAGAGAGAGAGAGAGAGAGAGGTAAGGAAGAGAGAGAGGAAGGAAGGAAGGAAGGAAGGAAGGAAGGAAGGAAGAGAAAAACAAACAAAACCTCCCCAAAGTAATTGGTTCATTTATACTTGCACCTCAGTATAATGATTCAGATTACTTGCTGATTGTAACATTTGCAGTTCCTCTGCCACCATCAGAGATATCTGCTATGAAAGAAGGAAGGACACTGCCAGACAAAATCAGTATTATTTCCTCAGCCAAAGCCTAAAGTTACAGACTGAGTTTTCATAGTTATATTAGCAGAAAATTACATATCCTGAACATTTTTTTGTTAAAAAAAAAGGCTAAAATGCTAAACTATACAAAATGAAGGAGAAACTTCAACTGCTGATGAAAAGGTTTAACTGTAGCTCATTTATAGTTACTTTAAGATGAAATCAATGAGAAAGTTTGCTGAATTTTATTCTTTTTTTGTTTTATTTGTTTTAGGGATAGTTTTTTAATTAGAAGTTTTACAATTGAACCAGAAAACATTATATATTGCTTTGTTATGAAGGTCTCTGGTTACTGAAATATATGACAGTAATAGTTTCATATTCAAAGAATCATTGAATTTCAAAAGTTGAAACTTCTCTTAAATGTCCTTAGACCATGCTGCTACCTTTTTGATGCAGAAGAAATCAAGAAAATATTCACTTTCTGGAGGTTAATATATAGAATAAATACATAATAATTCATATATAGCTCAGACAATTCCTCATATTAATAAGAAACAAGTCACTTCTCATTGCAGGCCATGAGAGTTTTGGAGGAAAGGCTTAGCACCAGACCTCTATTATTCCTGTTGGTGGAAAACAAACCCCCAAACCTAAAAAAATTTTTAGAAAGAATTTTATTATCAGTTTAACAAGGGAAAGAACCAAAAAAAAAGATGTAGCACCATCCTCAAGTCTTTGGGAGGTTTATATTTTATTAGAATTTGAACAACAGTACAAACTACTGTATGTAGGCAATTTGCTTGATATATATATATATATGTATTATACATGTAATACATACATACACATATATATATATATATATACCCGCAGGAATGTGTAAACATTCAATAATATTGGCTCAAAGCCAAAACGCAAAGCAAGACCTGATAGGACCCAAAATAAACACTGGGTAGGATCTAAGCTTTCCTTACAGTGGTCTCCAGCTTCCTGGAGGGTTTCTAAAGTCAGGCTGACCTCTATGGTAAGCTTTGGATTACACAATTTTTAGCCACAATAAAGCTAGGTTCAAATAATATTAATAAATAATAAAGTATTTTCCCCACATTCTGCAGAATTCTTCTCACAAAAGCAAAAGTCCATTCCAATGTCTATTTTAGCTTGTAATTTACCTAGACAATTTGGCTGTGTTAAATCATTTATAATGGTTAGGTAAAAATTCTCCACCTAGAATCAAATTATCTATTTATAATTCAAGAAATTAAGCATGGTAATACAATATCAAGGACTCAAAATCATAGACTGAAAACAAATCATTGCTGGGCATATGACAATAATCTAGTCAATGCATTTCTGAATTATTTTATAGGAAAATAGCAACAATTCCATTAGTCTATGAAATAAGGTCTTCTATACCAGGTGCACCCAGAAATCAATATAGAGTAAACAAATATCCAGTTGCACTAATGGTTACAAAAGTGGCCAAATTACAAATTCATTTTTCATTGAAACTTGTTTTATTTAGAGAGGGTCAAATATTACAATCAAACTAAGAGAAAAAAGCAAAGCCTATCTCATTTTAAACAAGGCTGCATTATGACATTATTTCTAGAGTCCTTGCTACAGGTCAGCACAGGATTCAGACAAGTAAATTCTCAGATTATAGAGGAAAGAATTTTGTTTGATTAGCACAGTCATATACTTAAGACCAAAGGAAACAGAACTTTCTTCATCAGGTAGGATAAAGAAAAGAAAATGCACTATGTACCCTTAAGCCTCATAACCAAATTTTGGGGTACATTCTGAAACAAGGGAAACAAAACCTTTGTTACATAGCATTTTTATTTTCTCCCTCAGAGTAGGGAACTTCAACATACAAATTGATTCTCCCTCAAATCCCCTAGGCACTGAGCTTCTCAACTTATTCACCTCCCATGAGCTTCTCTTCCACCTCATCTAAGCCACATAACAAAGATGGTTAAACCCTTGATCTTGCCATCACCCACAAACATACCACCCCTATTCTGAAATCCCCTTATCTGACCTAATCCATTAACTTTTTAATTCTCCCTCTGCCTTCCCTTACATCACCTACTGTTCATCCACACTATGACCTCTAGTCCCTTAACCCTTTAATTTTCTCCCAAGCTTCTCCCTTCTGCTAGCCAGTCACTCTTTCTTCCTCTCTCCATTTTGACTTCTTGTTGAACCAATTATCATATCACTGATATGGCCCAGCCAAGCCTCAACTTTGAATCATTTCCACCATATGATGCCTTTGCATCTACATACGTGCTGCTGAAGAAGGTGGAGAAAATCACGTAACCATTTCGACTGATTCTACAATAAATTTATGTTGCATATTCTCAACTGGACCCTCACTGATAGTAAACAATTCTGCTATACCTGCCTTATGAACTCACTATCACACTTTCCACAGCAACTCTTCTAAACCTTTTCTTCCCTCTTCAAACCTCCTATGGTTCTCCCCTCCTCCCCCAGGTGAGAACCTTGACTCATATTTTATAGAACAAAATGAGGCCATTCTCTGTGAACTGCTGCAACCCTCTTCCTCATCTCCTGCCACTCACATGCCTTCTGCCACTCTTTTCCTCCTTCATCCCTGTTTCATGTAATGAAGAGGTCTTATTCCTTACCAAGACTGACCCTTCTACCTGTTCAAGTGATCTTGTTCCATCCCTTCTCCCCAACAGTTTTCCCCCTCTTTCATTCCCATGGTTTCACTTATTTTTAATCTCTCCCTCTCAATGGGCTCATTCCCTACTGCCTAAAGACATGCTCATCTCTCCCCTATCCTGAAAAAATCCTTACTTGGCCCTTCTACCCCCACAATGTCTCTCAAAAATGCTCTCTTCTCTCCTCTGACATTGCCACTACTCTAGTGCAGGCCCTCATCATACCACACCTTGACTATTGGGGCCCAATATAAGGGTCCAGGATGCCCTGAGGGGCATCTATGCTCAGAGGGCATGGAATACATGGACAATTGTGCCTGGATCTTTGCTATGATGCTGCTTACTTCAATTTTTTTAACCTTTTAGAACCTAAGCAAGAGGAAGCATTTAAACTTGAAATTATAATCAGTCCTAATTAAATAATCATGCAGTCAACTAAGAGGTAAAGAAGAATTCAGTGATAGATCAAAAACACAAATTATACAACTTACCAACACTTACAATCTAAAATCTCTTCCATCTGAGATTTCGTAAAACGTAGGATCACTGATTTAGAAGTGGATGCTACCTCAGAGATAATCTAGCCCAACTATTTAATTTTATGGATGAGGAAATAATGCCCATTAGGGTTGAGTGACTTGACACATAGCTGGTACGTAGCGCAGTTATTACTGAATCCAGGTCTTCTGACTCCAGATGCAGCATTTTTGCTTACAGTTAGAAATAGTCTGTCAAGCAGGTCTAAAAGATGTGCTCAATAAATGGTCTTATATTGAATGTCAATGTGGTAGACACTGTCAAGAATCTGAGATGAGTATGTGATAAGGAAACTAATAATGTCATCCATAATTAATTATGGTTGGTCTTTGAACTAGATTTACTTTGATATACATCTGTTTCGGTAGTCATGAAGAAAAACTCCTTGATGACTAGAGTTGTTATGTACAATTCCAATTCTAGAATTTTGCTAAATGAAATAAATGGACCATCTTCATTAGGACAAAGAAAAATAACAGATTATACAGCTAGCAAATATTACCACATAGTTTTAGGCTCTACCAAAGCCTCAATTATACAAAGATTTTTTTTAATCTACGAAACAAAGTATTAGAGGAGGACATGAGTAGTTTCCTGAGGTTGTCAGCTTCCAGTAAGTAACCCATATCTGCCCTTGCCTTCATATCTCTTACTCGAATCTCTTGGTGTTGAACATTGAATTTCCCCGATATATTGTTGTAACACAAAGACTAGCCCCAACCCTTGCCTTCCTTAGACTGCTTCCATTTGAGAAATAGGAAATATGTGATTGATCCATGAATGCTCATGAAGAGGTTAATTCTATGGAATTCATTTATAGTTACTTTAAGGAGAAATCAACAAGAAACTTTGCTGAATTTTATTCTCTGTTTTTTGTTTTGGGGTTGCCTTTTTAATTATAAGTTTCATAGCTGACCCTGGAAACATTACCTAATACTTTGTTATGACGGTCTCTGTGGTTACTGCGATATATGAAAGTAACAGTTTCATAATCAAAGAACTGTTGAATTTCAAGAGTTGAAACTTCTCTTAAATGTGCTCTAGGCCAAGCCACTACCTCCTTGATACAGAAGAAATTAAGAAAATAGTCACCTTTTGGGGATTTATAGATAGAATGAATACACAATAATTCGCACATAACCCAGACAATTCATTATATAAATAACCAATAAGTCATTCCCTATTGCAGGCTGTGAGAGTCATGGGGGAAGGGCTTAGTACCAGACCTTTATTACTCCTGTTGGTGGAGAATAAACCCCCAAAATTTAAAAATTATTTTGAAAGAATTTTATAGTAAGTTAAATAAAGGAGAGAAACAGAAAGGGTGTGGCACCATCCTCAAGTCTTTGTGTGGTATTGTGTTAGAATTTAAACAAGGGCATCAGTGTACAAAGTGCTGCATGTAGGCAATTTGAGACACACACTTGTATATGTATGTATGCATGTATGTATGTACGCATGTATGTGTATGCATACATGTATATACGCATGCATGAGCAGGCATGTATAAACATTTGATAATACTGAGTCAGAGCCAAAACATAAGTTTTGGGGAGACCCAAAGCAAGATATGAAAGGACACAAAATAAACACCACTGTATTAAAACCCATTCTTTGTCATTAATAGCTCTCTGGTTTAATATGAAAACTGGCCCTTTAACTCAACAATTAGAACCCAAAATATACTTTAATTTTTTTCTTTATTGAAATGCTATGAACAACTAGTCCATTTGATGCATAAACTTCAACAAATTGAGATACAACATTTTCCTTAAGTGCTGTAAGGTTGTCCTATTCTGGTAATACTGAGGACCATGAGTATTTTCCTTTTCTTTTCCAAATGTATGTGCATATATGTGTTTCCAGATACAGTAGTAAAAAAAATTCCTTGGCAATTAAAACCAGTTCTCTAATGGGAGTCTCAATCCAACCTGAGGTTTTATCAACAGTCACTAAATTATATCTAAGACAGTTGCTAAAAACATATCTAAAGGCTATTACTTAAACACATCCAAAAAGTATTACTAAACTATATTCAAAGCCTATGTATTTTGGCGTCTATATGGATAGACAACTATGAATTTACAAATGAAGCTGAAAGGAGCTTAATTGTTGCCTGTTATCTCTGGGACAATTTAAAATGTATCATTTAGAAGCAATTCTGGAGTAGAAGCAATAGTTATGAAATGGTTTACACTTTTACTCCCAGGTAGACAAAACACTCTCCAACAAGGTAGGGAATTATGTATTTTATCTGATCATTATAGCCTCTCAAAACTTCTCCAAAATAGGTCTTAGGCACAAGATGTAAAGAAATTTCAGCTGTCTCCCTGATTTAAGATACTAACAGTCCAAACAAGGTTAATTTAAAAAAAAAAACAACCATATGAACTAACAGCAGAGAAAGTCAATATTCCCTAATCCCTAAGTAGCAAGCACTTGGCACACCCTCCTCCACTGCTTATGCTCCCTACCACAAGGCTGCACAAGTCAATGCACAGTTTACAATAGAACTCAATTTCAGATCTTATCTTGCCCTACCCTCACTCCTCCTCCTCCTCCTCATCCTCCTCCCAGTGCCATAGAGATCCAAACTCCAAGTTGTATAAATTTTTTCAAGCTTTGATAGCTGTGTGGCAGTATTCTGAATGACAACAGAGCTCAGAACTGAGGAACAGAGAAAACTGGACAGAACATATTTATACTGGTATGCTCCTCTCATCCCTCTCTTCCCAACATATTAGTTCTCTGTGTCTGGGCCAGAGAACTGAGAAACAGAGGCAACAAGACAGGGCGTGTGTGTGTGTGTGTGTGTGTGTGTGTGTGTGTGTGTGTGTGTGTGTAGGGTTAGGGCCACTCCTGTCCCCCTAAAGTTACTTGGGGCAGAGGTCTAGGTTGGTGAACCATACATTGCTTAGCATGGGAGGAGGCTGAGACATTTCGAAATGCAGTCTACAGAAACTACCATCATAGGAGAAGGAGTAAAGAAATGAGCAATAGGGGCAAACAAGGAAGGGGAACCCCTAAACTTACCAAAAACCTCAGGAAGAAGAAAATTAAATGACTTTGAATATAAGCAGATAAATCAATAGGGAAGGCATTAACAGCAGGACTTATGGCCTCCAGATCTAGTAAAAGAATTCAGATATCTATGAATACACACTGAAAATAATAGAAAATGATTCAATATCTGATGAGAGAGAGAGGACCCTGTGGATTTGGAAGAGATCATGGAACACAACACTGTTCCTAAATGGTTTTAAAGAGAAATAGAAATTACAAAAGCACAATTTATGGTCCACACAGCAGAAATCATTGGCAGAATGGAAAATTTTGAATTCATGGTGGCAAGTTTCACTAAAGAAACAGAAGTGAAGACAACTTTTGAGAATACAATACATGGATGTGAAGAACAATCTGGAAGAAAAGAATTAATGTCATTAAAGAAAGCATGTTCTCCATTTAAGAAAAAGATACTGATATCAAAGACAAGATGCATAGAGATATCCTAAAGATTATGAGTTTCCCAGAAGAACATGACAAGGTAAAAAACAATTGAACAAGAAAACTGCCTAGAACTTCTGAATATAGAAAACAATGTGCTAACTGAAAAAATTAACAGATCACTTTCAGAAAAATAAAAATAAAAAAAAACAAAGCTGCAAACATCAAACACATAGTAGATAAATTGAACAATTCAATTGAGAAACAACAAAATTTCCAAATGACCAGAAGAGAGATTTTCAAATAAAAAGGAAAGGAAATTTGAATAATATGAGATTATTCTGTACTAACCAGAAAACATGAGATTGTAGAACAATGTGTTCCAAAGATCAATGAAATTCAAAATGAAGCTGAAGATGATGTACCCTAGAAATCTGAGCCTAATCATCAATGAAAAAAAAGATGGATATTTAATATTCAAGAATATTCAAGACATCCTGAGAAAGAAAACCAGATTTGACGAGAGCATTTGCTTCTCAAATAACCCCAGATAATAAAAACGCAACAAAAAGTAAACAAATATAGCAGCAGCAACAACAAAATGATAACAGAGAGATCGTTAAGAAGAGACTTCTTTCTGTAAGTCCATGAGGAGACAAGAGTGAAAGAAGAGGCCTGGTAGAAGTGATGATGGAGAAATAGGCCTAAAACATCATGGACTACACCTCACAACACCCCGACTATAGGTGAATCAATGTTTTGTTTTTGTTTTTGAGATCAAATAACAAAATGGGAGGATGAATAAAAAGAGAAAGGAAAGGAATGAGATAGAGAGGAATATGTGATTTACCCTTAAGTCAAAGTCTAACAGTGAAGGGAGAATAACTCCTGTAGTCTCTCAGGAAGAAGAAAGCCTATTGGAAAATGGTGAGGAAGCAAAAAGAGGTATTGAAAAAAGTGGGGACAAGGGAAAATCTTTTCAACAGTGGGAAGAGGGTTCCTGTGATAAAAGAGATATTCTTTAAAAAGAGATAGGAATATAGAAAGAATGCCACCATGGTCAATATCTTCTTTATCACCTGCAGGACTCGCTATTTCTATAGTAAAAGAGAAAGAGATGCAGGGGACAAGGTAGTAACAGAGGTTGTTTAGAAGAGAGAACTCAAAATAGGTACTTCAAAACTTCTAATTTCATGAAAAATAGAAATAACAAAGCACCAAATAGCCAAAGAATAAAAGTATAGAGCAGACAGAAATGGAAAATAAATAATGAAGAGAATGAGGGAAGGAAATATCTTATAGAACAAGGGGCAGAAAATAAACTTAAAAAAAACTAATAAAGAAAACAAGCAAAGTAAAGTTGATTCTACTTGACTGATTAGCTGAGGTAGGGAGGAAAGAGGGAAAGATTGAAATAACTAGATAAAAGCAAGCAAGTAAAAGGAACTAATAAGCAAAACTCCAAAACTAGGGAAAGGAGTAATCAAGAAGAGTGAGGCGGAAGTGATCCAGAAGGAATCAAGCCATCTTAAAAAAAGATTAATCTAAAATAAATGAAGAGATGTAGTACTGTGTTTACAATAATCATTTTTTTAATAATAGCAATAGCTAACACTTGTATAATGATTACCATGGGTCAGGCACTGTGCTAAGCACTTTACAAATATTATCTCATTTGATGTTTACAACAATCTTGGGAGGTAGGTGGTATATTATGGGGTTATCCATTTAACAGATGAGGAAACTGTGAGGTTAAGTAATTTGCCCAGGCTCATCCAACTTGTAAGTTTCTGAGGCCAGATTGTCCTCAGGGCTTCCTGATTCCAGGCTCGGTGGTCTATCTCTCTAGGGGACTGAAAAACCATAATTTGGGGGAAAACGATATTAGAGATAAATGGAAAAAACAATTAATCTGTCTCTCATAACTTTAAATTTGAATGGAATAAGCAATCCAATACAATGGTGTAGAGTTTGTGTTGAGAAAAAAGCCCTAAAATAAGTGAAAAGCCATAAAAACTTAAACTCTGTGAGATGTGAAAGCCTGGACATGGTGACCTGTTTATAATTTTATTTTAGATACTGAGTCAAAATGTAAGATACTATGACCTGCAAAAACCAAAACAAGAATATTGTGGCCCATTTGTTACTGGTATTTGAGCCATACACAAGCATGTTTGGGTATAAAATTGGCTTAACTCCCAAGCTCATTACTAAGAAGAAAATAAAAAATATCCGCCAGTCAGTAGTGATGCGCTCTCTAGGTCCTCCTGCCTTTGTCTGTTTTCTATAATTACCGTGGGGATTTCGGGGTTCTTCAGTGGGGATCCACAGAACTGCCTGGTTGCTGCCCCAGACCAAAGATTGCCCATTTATAAGTATTCATAATGAGTGATTAAACTACTACCTATTATCAATCTAAAACTCCATGGCCTCTTCCTTTGGTTTAAAAAAAAACACCCTGCAGTTATGGGGGAAATGCAGGGTTTTCCAGCAGGGGAATACCAGACTTCACAAATGGTAAAGTGACATATTGGATAAGAAAGCAAAACCCCACAATCTGTTTCTTATTTTTGTTGTTCAGTCATTTTAATCATGTTGGACTCTTTGCTACCCCATTTTGTTTGTTTTATTGTTGTCATTGTTCTGGGCAGATATTGGAGTGGTTTGCCACTTACTTCTCCAGCTCATTGTACAGATCAAGGACTTTTTCTTGTAAGAAATATATTTCACAGATATGCACAGATTTAAAAAAACAGGAGCTGCCATAGTGCTATCACACAAAGCAAAAACAAAATTCAAAACACAAAAAGGAGTAAATCCTTCTAGAGTACACTGAATCATTGGCAACACAACAATATCAATTTAAACTCATATGCTCCAAATGCCCTAGCATCTAAATTCATGAAGGAAACACTAATTCAGTTACAAGAATTCATAGAGAGTAATGCAATAGTGACATATGATCTCAATGTTTCTCTCTGTTTTGGTTACATCTAACAGAAAGATAAGCAAAAGGGAAAATAGAGAATTGAACAAATTGCTGGAGGAACTAGAGTTCAAGACTTGTAATGCCTTCTAAATGGGATTGCTGAAGAACACATTTCTTTAATTTTATATGAAACTTCTTAAAAATTGACCATATATTATGGCACGGACATATTGCAAACAATTGTAAAAAGGATCACATGTGAATTAGCAGCCATTGTTTTCAAGGAGCAGAGAGCTTAGCATAAAATATTCTAAAAGGCAAAGAATCAACAATCGAGAATAATTCCCTAGCAAAACTGAGTATAATTCTACAGAGGAAAAAAAGGAATTTTAATGAAATAGAAGACTTTTAAGAATTTCTGATGAACTGACCAAAGCTTCTTGGAAACTCTAAAGTGCAAACATAGTAGTGGAGCTAAACATAAAAGGTAAATATGAATGAGCAATCATGAGGGACTAAACCCCAATAAGCTGTCTACATTCAAATGTTGGAAGATTATATGTGTGACCCCTCTAATCATATCAGAGGTCACTGAGGAAGTTTAATTGACAGAAGGCCTTAGAGTGTTTCTGTTATGTTTTGATGGTTTTAGAAGAATAGAAAAGGGCCCCTCCAGACTGCAGTGGGGGAGGAAGGAAGAACAGCTATCTTACACAATCGAGGTGCACAATCAGAAGTCTATACAAACAAGGAGGAAAGTGTCAGGGAATGTTTGATATTTTAACTTCAATCTCATCTGAACTGATCAAAGGAGGGAAAAATACATGAATACAGTAGATACAGAAATACATTTACTTTAAAGGGGTAACAGGAAGGAAAGGAGAGGTGGGTGTGAAGAACAGGGAGGGCATATTAAGGGAAGGATTAGTCACAAGCACAACTAACTAAGGATGTACCAAACATTTTATAGCAGCCCTTTTTGTAATGGCAAAGAACTGAAAGCTGAGGGGGTGATTGAATGATTGAACAAATTATATTATATGTATTTGGTGGAATACAATTGTCCAATAAGAAAAGTTGAAGGGGAGAGTTTTTGGGAAGACATAGGAATTTATGTAGAGTGAAGTGAGCAAAATCAGGAGAACAATTTATACAGAGACAATGATACTGTAAAGACAAACAATTTTGAAGTGGGAGAGGGATTAAATTTTTATGTACTACTATGTAGTATGTAGTACTGTGTAGTATTATGTAGTATGTAATAAATTTCCAGGAACTGGGCTGTGTGCTTTACAAATAGTAAATCTGATCCTGTGAGTTAAATGCTGTGATCATTCCCATTTTATAGTTGGGGAAACTGAGATGTGTTAAGTGACTTGCCTAGGGTCACATAGCTAATAAGTGTCTGAGACCAGATCTGAACTCAGATCTTACTTACTCTAGGCCTAGTGCATTTTCCAATGTACCACCTAGCTATCTCAAAAGACTTAAGAACTCTGATCCATACAATGACTAACTAGAATCTCAGAGGGGATTTATGATGAGACTTACCTCCTGAAAGAGAGGTGATAGACTCTGAGTGCAGATTGAGACACTTTTTTTTTGGATATGGCTAATGAAGGCCAAACACAATATATGTTTGCGACAGAGATTTTGTTTCTTCTGTCTTTCTCAGTTGGTGTGGAGGGAGGTAGGAGAAAAAGAAGACAGATTTTTGTTCTTTGAAAAAAATTATTTTTACGAAAAGTTAAAAGAGAAAGTGTGTCTCTTTGACATAATGTAACTCCTGGCTCATAGGGCCATTTGCATGGGACTATTCTCATTGGTGGAGATTGTTTATGCAATGTGCCATATATTTGGGAGGCATGGAGTTGGAAAGATCTTGAGAGAAGAGAGATCTTGGCTTATGGCTTCCATCTTCAAGAGAGAGGAAACTTAGCTCCAAACTCTCTTCAGGTCTCTTATGGTAGAGAAAGTCTCTAGAGAGAAGCCTACTTGTAGAAGAGCCAGTAACCTGTATCATATCCCTATTACCAGGTTACTATACTAGACAATTTAAGGAATTTCCCCTTGGCTGTATTCTGGGACTCTTTTTTTTGATTGAGCTATCTTTCTCTTATTGAAAGAGTGCATCCCTTTTTGCGTACTGTCTGGTTTATATATTCTCATAGGTATACCTCCTCTTCTCTCTTGCAATCAATTTGGATAAATGGATTTGTTCATTATTTGCTACCATGTTCATTGTGGAACTGGCTTTTAGAGAAAAGGGAGTCAAGCTTTGGATACAAGACTTGGGACTCTCCTTTCCTGGTAAGAGATAGTGATTAGGAGGGCAGCTTGACCCTAAAAAAATTATTTCCTCTAGTTTAACAATATTTAAGGTAGCAAAGAGAGGAGGAAGATATGGGATAGAGACTCTAGAGATATTTGTTCATGCCTCCCTGTGAGCAACATCTAGACAGTTCCATGTGTTCCATATGACCTTCCTGGGCAAAAACATAACATACTATATGTGTACTCTTTACAATAAAATCTATAATTGATCATACTTGTCTTGTGCTGCATATCTATATGTTAATTCTAAGCTTGGGATGATATATAGAAGGTGTCAATAGAGAGTTGGAAGATCTAAGTCTCTGTCCAAAACACTAGGGTATCAGCTTGGCACTCTGTGAGCTATTAGTGAGAAGGGGACCTTTTGGTTTAAGATTTGTTTAATAATTTTATAAGCTCCTAAAGTAGCAAGTGAGTACTAATAATGATTCACCCTAAGTTAAAGTGAAGTGAGACATTGATTTAACTAGCGCCAAGTATCTTAGATCATGGGGTATTAGGCAAATCTCCTGTCTCAGATCCCAGTGGGGTGCGGTGGGGTGGGGGGTGAGATGTAGGTCAAGGATAAAATGTAATATTCTACTCCTGGGCTACCCAGTGGGAGGTTAAAAGCAGAGTCTGGAAGCAATCTGTTCCACCCCTTTTCTGTTGGGAGGAGAGAGTCAAAAGAGAATGAGCACCCAATCAGACTTTACTCCACAGTGACATTAGCTGGTTAAAAAGAGAATGTTTTATTCATATTTATTTGTAAAATTAAAAATTTTAATGCTGTTTTAGTTTAGCTAGATTTTAGCAAAACATTTGATAAAGTTAATCACACTAATATTGTGAAAAATATGACCAGATGTGGACTTGATGGTAATCCATTGGGCTGGCTCCAATAAGATTAAATTTGACAGGGATAAATAAATGTAAAACCTTACATTTGGGGTTTTAAAAAAACTCATCTTCAGAAGGTCAAATGGGGGAAGCATGTTTAGACAGCAGCTTGTCCAAAACTATAGGAGTATTCTAGTGAAATTCAAATGTAATATGAGCCAACAGTGTGATATAGCAGCTTAAAAAACTACTGTGATCTACTTCCACATTAAGAAGGACAGCTGTCAGGTCTTCCCTCCTCTCGCCAATCAGTTCAGTACCTAGTTCACCAAAGTTTTCTCCACTATAAAGCCTTTCTAGCAACATAGCATCTCTGTTCCTCAACCTCCTCAACTCCCATGACCCTGCTATCATGCACAGGCATGGTCATATCTTAACACTTTCCCATATTCCCACTCTATACTTATTCTGTCCCTACCCCTGCTACCCAAATAAATTTCTTCCACGTGCCAGAGTTTCTTGTTATAGCTCTGTGAGCCTGCACTAAATCAGTAGTGGGGACATACACAGGATGAGCCCAAAATAAAGTGCAAGGTTAAAACAAAACAAAACAAAACAAAACTTCTTTAACATCTGGGTGAGATCTGGGACTCTCTTGGTGGAACTTAGATGTCTGGTATATTCTCACTTGTATAGCATCTCTGATTTCTGTTTGTTATCAGCTTAGACAAATGTTATTTACTATTCACTCTGTGTAGTCTCTGCGTACCTGGCATTTGGTGGAAAGGGAGTCAGCCTTGCATATATATCTCTGGGCACTTCTTCCCTCTTAAGAGCTATTGATAAGGGGCACAGCTTGAAGCTAAAATGATTTTCCCTACATTAACAATATTTAGGGAAAGAGGAGGATAAATATAATTCTAGCCCAAAGCCCCCTCTCTGAAGAGAGCAGAGTGGCTAACCTCCTGGCCCCAATCTCTTCCTCCACTCCTTTCAGGAATTAGTCTCACTTGGAGAAGGATGGGCAGAAGAGACTCTAGAGAAATAAAGTAATGCTTCCCTGTGAGCCACATCTAGATGAATGCATGTGGACACCCATAACTTATATGAACAACACACACCCCTACATAAATATTCATTATTCTTTTCTGTTTACACACCCAACTCTTGTGTGTTTACAACTATTGATTTTTATAGTCATGTTAAGAAATACCAAAATAACAGAGGAGATTTTATTCTTCATGATGCTAAAAGAAGTCCAAAAATCCAGGAAATTCTCTTAAATAGTCTTTGATGTTCAATTTGAAAGTCAATTTTTCCCTACAATTTTAGCTCCAGAAATAAATATGGAATGATTTACAGAGAAAAGAAATTATCTGATTTAAGACATCATTGGAATAAGTCATCAAAATAATTATTCTTCATTGTAAAATGCACCAATTAAATGACCCCTTGCTAACCTTTCCTAATTCATTACTGCTTCAAGGGGTGTGAAAAAAGGTTCATGAAATTGGTTTTTTTTTCTTGACCTTTCCCGCCGAATCATTGTTTGGCCCTGGTTTGCTCAGAGATATAGTCATACTATAGAAATCTCCAATATGTTTTCTTTTAGAAATTATACTTTAAGTAGGATGATAGAATAAACTTCATTCAAAAAAAGCCTTAGAGCCACAAACACTCAAAATAACTTTTAGTTCATTGTGGTAACATTAAATTATGATAATTTAAAAATGGAAAATATGAGATGTGTACCTCAGGAATGGTATGAACTCTGATTTATGATTTGTAAAATACTTTGTGAATCATACATAAAAAAGTCATAAGAAAGCAAAGTGCCACCAATGATTACAATAAGCTTGTGTCCCAATTATTTTTAAATAGTGAGAGATGGGTATTCTAAGCTTTTAAAACAGAGTAAAGCAATGGTTTTATATGAGTGAATTTCATTAGCTGAAGTCACTGCTATAGACCAAGTTCTTTCATTTAGATTTCTAAATTTTTCTTCAGGGGTGCTGAGGGTATTGGATGTGTTCCGAAATAGATTTGCTTTGAAAATATGTGTAGTGAATAGATAATGATTTGAGATTTACCAGATAGAATGGAGTAATGAAGAAAGAATATGAAAGTTACTTGACACTTTCAGATCATATATAAAAACACTTCCTGCACTCTATATAACTACTAGACATTTTATATCAAATCTACTTCCCAAAGGCCTTTCCTGATTTCCCCTAGTTGCTAGTTCCCTGACTCTCTCATTACCATTTATGTTCTTTGTATATATATTACATTTATTTATTTGTGTACATGTTTGATGTAGGCTCCTTGAGATGTGGAGCTGTTTTGTTTTATCTTAAGTCAATCAGTATTCAAATATCCATTCTCTAGAGAGTATACCAATTAGGTACTTAATGAATGCTTCTTTTTTAGTTATACTCTTCCCCTCTCAGACCATGTCTCAGACATTGTTCTTCATTCCAACTCCCTCATTTATGGGAGAACATTGGCTTAAATTTTGACTCCTCCATGAATTTAGTTTAACTATTTGGTGGACTAGATAATCTTTAAATCTCCTTCTAGCTCTGAAAAAAAAATGCCAATATTCTTATGACTGTGAGATTTTGTAAAGACTAGACCACCCATAGGATCTGTTAGGTACCACATATTCAGATTATAAGCACAGTCCAAGCATCCAAAATAATTTTTATTATGTTGAATAAAATTGGATTTTAGGATAATTTAGAGTAAATTGGGAACAGAGACTTCAGACCATGGCTCTTGCCGAGTCTTCTATCTCCTGTCCCCTGACGAAAGACTATGAGTAGCCAGGTCAGGAATCTTCCAGTTGCCTTAAAGCAACTGCTTTCATTTATACTAGCAAAAGGCATCTTCCGCCTCCTGCTGTCAGCCTAATTTACCACCTTGGATGTGGAAAACCTCCAGTGTCAAGAAGAACAACCTTTTCTTTGACATTAGGTCTCCCATCTCTTGCTGCATCTGGTCCTTTGAGGGTAGAGAAGTGGCACTCTCTACTCCATAATGAACATTTTCGGTGACTAAATTCCTGTAGATCATCATCTCAATTCCCTCTGCTGCTCAATTCCTCATTCAAATCTCCCACAACCAGCCCACCCCACAGTTGCATTCTAATTTCACTCAGACCTTCTACTTTGCCATCTGGAATGCTTGTTCCATAGGCAACAAACTTCCCTTCATCTCAAATTTATTTCTCTCCCACTCCCTCCATCTACTAGCTCATACTGAAGCCTGGCTTCTCTGGCTACCCTTTCAAGTACAGTCTGGACCTTCACTCATTCTCCTAGGCTCAGTAGTTGAGGAAAGGGAGTTGGAATACTTCTTGCTCCCCATTGCTACTTTCAGGTTCTCCCCCTTCCTTTTTCACTCAGTAACCTCTCTTCCTTTGAGATGTATGCTATTCATATCTACCACCCAGTTAAAATCTTGGTAGCTGTTATCTATAGATCCCTAGGTCCCTCCCCATCCTTTCTCAATGACTTCAATACCTAACTTACAATTTTTCTCTCCTCCCCAACTCCAGCCCTCATAATATGGGACTTCAACATATATGTTGATTCTCTCTCAAATATGCTATCCACTTAATTCCTCAACCTACCCTCCTCTCATAACCTACTCCACTACCTTATCTCAACCCCACACAAAAATGGTCATACTCTGAATCTATCACCCTCAAATGTACCACTTCTATGTTCAAGATTTTTTAAATCCTCTTATCCAAATATAACTTATTGGTTTTTCACCTCTCCCTCTGCCTTCCCTTTCATAACATTACTCTTCATCCTTACCATGGCCTCCATTCCCTTGACCCCTCAATTCTCTCCCAGGTCATCTCCCCTACACTAGCCAGTTTCTCTTTTTCTCTCCATTTTGACCCATTAGTAAATCAATTTGACTCTGTATTGTCCTCTTCTCTTGAATCCCTAGCCCTCTTATCATACCATCAATTACAACCAGCCAAGCCTCAGTTTTGGATCATTCACACTGTATGATGCATTTGTACCTATACATGTTCTGCTGAACAAGGGTGGAGAAAATCATGTAATTATTCTGTTTGAGTCCACTACAAACATGTTACATGACCTCAACTGGGCCCTCACTGCTGATAGGCAATCTTACTATACCTCCTTTATGAACTCATTATCATCCTCTCCACAACGGCTCTTCTAAACCTTTTCAACCCTTCTCAAACTTTCCATGACTCCCCCTCCCTTCACTTTCTCATATGAGAAACTTGCCTCAAATTTTACAGAAAACATAGTGTCTATATTCTGTGAGCTCCTTCATCTCCTCTCTTCTTCATCTCTCATCACACAGGTGCCTTCTGACATGTCTCCTTTGTCTCACATGATGAAGTTGCCTCACTCCTAACCAAGACTAACTCCTCTACTGTTCAACTGATCTCATTCCAACACATCTCTCCAACAGATTTCCCCCTCTGTCATTGCCACTCTTTCACTTATTTTCAATCTCTCCCTCTCAAATGAATCATCTTTACTACCTACAAATATGCCCGTGTCTCTCATATCTTGAAAAAACCTTCACTTGATTGTTCCATCCCTGCTATCATCCTATATCTCTTCTTTGTAGCTAAACTCAAAAAAACCCCATTTTTCTTCTTATCTTAGGGTTAAGTTTAATTGAATCCAATAAATATTTATTAAACTAGTGCTGTGGAGTATGAGTGGAGATGGAGGTGCAAGGGGAAGTAAGACATAACTCCCACTCTCAAGAAACTTACCATATAGCTGGGAGAGTAGAAAGTACACAAACCACTGCTGTCCACAATAGGATGACAAAAGCAATAAGAGCAATATTAAGAAAATGTAATTATAGCTCTTTGCCTAACCATTTCCTATTATTCCTAATAAAGAAGACTTCATGAAGGAGGCAATATTTGAATTAGGTCTTAAAATATAGCTAGGATTTCAGAAAGAATAAATGGAGAGATAGGCATTACAAGATGAAGGAGTAGCATGAATGAAGGTTTGGAAATGGGAAAGCATGTTTGTTAGAAGGCAGATGATACAGTTTGGCTATGTTGCTCATAAAGAGAATGGTGGGAGAAGAGTGACTTCACAGAGAAGAATGGAAATGTAGTTTAGGGCCATCATATGGAGAATCCTGAGTACTGAGAAGCTTGGACTTTATTTTATGGCCAATGAAAAACCATTACAAGGTCTTTGAAGAGTGTGGTTTTACTATGCTTGATTCTATTTTATAAATTCGCAAAATGTGACTAAGCCACAAGTACAGAACTGAATCAAAGGCTTTGAGAGCTCCACAAAGGTAGTGAAAATATTACTACACTTGGGAGTAGTTTGTTCAGTAGTTGATGATGACTTGACGATGAATTGCTTATTTTTTGAAATCCCCTGGGACTTTCTGGCATATCATTTTTGTTCCTTAGCCAATATAATATGATTTGCCAGAAAGTCCCAGGGATGTGAAAAAAGAGCAACTCATCAATTCAGTGGTTTTTCGTTATTAATTTATATGCCACTGATGTGTCATTTTGTCATTCATCATATTAATGATATGAAATATATTTTTCTATTTTGTACAATTTGTGTTTTGCATTGTTGGTTTCTTTTAACACATAGATACTCAGGAATTTTCTGCATTCTCTTTCTTTAGGGAATCTTTCCTTTAATTCTTTTTTCGTTAATTTAAAAAATTTCTTTTAAACTTAAATAGAAAATGAGAAAAGAAAAAGAACCATCATGTACACAGTAGCACATAAGAGAGGATTCAATATAAAACCATAAATTTCTATTTCAACAAAACCTATATAACAAATATTACACATTTTTTTAAAGCTGCCAGCTTTTCTTTGCTTCATTGTAGGTTTTCTTTTCTCTGCTGTGTACTTTTTATTTTATTCACCGCCCCCCCAAACAAGGCTACAATTAAGCATGGGAATGTGTGTATACACATACATATATACACACATATGATTTTATATATGTATGTACACACATATACATAGATATCTATAAACATACATGTATATACACATATACACTCATTCCATTTGTCATCTTTGTCTGAAAAGGTAGATAATATCTTTCTTCATAAGTCCAAGTCTTTCCATGTTTTCCTAAATTAACCAATTCATCATTTCCTACACCACAGCAACATTCCAACCCAATCACATTCTATCTGAGAAATTGTCCATGACAGCTTTTTCTCAATTTTCTGCATTCCTTCTATTATTGGCTTCATAGGTTTTATTTATGTAAGAACATTTTAATTTAAAATAACCAAAGTTATCCATTTTATACTTCAACTATGCTTTCACCTTATAGTATAGTTTAAGGTATGATACTGCTGAATCTGCTTCCTTTACATCTTTTTTGCCCTGCTTTCTTTTAGGTTTCTGACCTTTTGTTCTTCCAAGTAAACTTTGTTATTATTTTTTCTAACCCAGCAAACTTTTTTAGTAATTTAATTGGGATGCCATTGCATAAATAGATTAGATGGGTAAAATTGTCATTTTTAAAAGTTGTATTGGCTTTACCTACTCATGAACGATAACTATTGCTTCAATTATTTAGATTAGACTTTATTTGTAGAAAGAGTGTTTTATGTTTATATAGTTCCTGTGTCTGTTTTGGTAGGTATACTCTCAGGTATTTTATACTGTCTAATTATTTTAAATGGTCTAAAACAATATTGAATAATATTGCTGACACATAGTGTGGTTTCCCTATTTTTCTCTTTTGATTAAATCTATTTTGGCTCTAACTTTGTCTGAGAGCATGATTACTACTCCTGCTTTTTTTAACATAATATATTCTGCTAATGTCCTTTATTTTATCTTGTGTATATCTCTCACTTTTATAGTATTCCCTGAATGCAACTTATTGTTGAATTCAAATTTTGTATCTGCTATCAGTTTCCATTTTATGAGTAAATTCATCCCATCCACATTCTAAGCTATCATTACTTGTGTATTTTCCTCCTTCTGCTTTTCCTCACTATCCTTCTCACCCTATTTACCCTATCCCTCCTCACTCCTCTGCCTTACTTCTACCCCCTAAATTGCCTTCCTATTCCTTAACCTATGCCCAGAGTCCCTCCCTTATCCTCTCCCCCCACCCTATGCTCTTGCCCTCTTATTTCTTTCTGAATTTAAAAGACTTTTATACCCTTCTAGAGATATATGTTCTCTCTTCAGCCCATTCCTACTGAGAGTAAGGTTCCAGTACTACTTGCTCTCCCCTTACTAGTTTCTTCTGTATCATTTTTTTTCCTTTTATGTCTTATTTGTATTAGATAATTGCTCCTTTTCATTTCTCCCTACATAGTTTTATTGTTTTTAGAATCTCCCCATCATACTCAGCTCAACCCATGCCTTTCTTTCAAACTAACCAAATAACGATGACAGTCATTAGAGTATTGATAGTATATTCACATAAAAAAGTAAATGATTTGACCTTATTGAGTCCCTTATAATCAATCTTTAATGTTTACCTTATATTTTTCCTGGATGCTATATGTTGAATTTTCCCTTGGGTTCTGCTGTTTTGGTCACAAATACCTAAAAGTCTTTCAGTTTGTTAAATGTCCCTTTCTTTTCATTCAGGATTATACTTAACTCTGGGTAAGCTACCCTTGGTCATATTTCACTTCTTTTGCTCTATGAAATATAATATTCCAAGATCTATGGTCTTTCAACGTAGTAGCTGCTAGGTCTTCTCTAATCCTTATTAAAGCTCCAAGATATTTTTTTCTTGTTTCTAATATTTTCTACTTAACCTAGGAGGTTTGAAACTTGCCTATGATATTCCTGTAAGTTTCCTGGGTTCTCTTTCAGGTGGATTTTTTTTCCGATTTTAGCTTTGCCTTCTTGTTCTAGAACTTCAGGGAAACTTTTCTTGATAATTTCCTGTAATGTTGCATAAAGACTTTTTTATCATAACTTTCAGGTTAACTATTCTTATATTATTTCTCCACTATCTGTTCTCTAGATCAGTTGATTTTCTGATAAGATGTTTAACTTTCTCTTCTATTTTTTCATTTTTTTTTAAATGCAATTTTTTTATTTAACATATTTGGTTTTCACCATTGATTTTCACAACATTTTGAATTACAAATTTTCTCCCCATTTCTACCCTCCCCCCCCACTCCAAGATGGCTTATATTCTGGTTGCCCTGTTCCCCAGTCAGCCCTCCCCTCTATCACCCCCCTCCCCTCTCATCCCCTTATCCCTTCCTTCCTTGTAGGGCAAGATAAATTTCTACGCCCCATTGCCTGTGTATCTTATTTTTTAATTGCATACAAAAACTTTTTTTGTTTTTGAACATCTGATTTTAAAACTTTGAGTTCCAAATTCTCTCCCCTCTTCCCTTCCCACCCACCCTCCCTAAGAAGTTGAGCAATTCAACCTAGGCCACACATGTATTATTATGTATAACCTTTCCACAATACTCATGTTGTGAAAGGCTAACTACATTTTGCTCCTTCCCAACCCATCCCGCTTTATTGAATTTTCTCCCTTGACCCTGTCCCCTTTCCAAAGTGTTTGTTTTGATTACTTCCACCCCCATCTGCCCTCCCCTCCATCATCCCCCCACCTTTTATTTTTTTTTTATCTTCCTCCCTCTTCTTTCCTGTGGGGTAAGATACCCAACTGAGTATGTATGGTATTCCCCCTCAGGCCAAATCTGATGAGAGCAAGGTTCACTCATTCCCCCCTCACCTGCCCTCTCCCCTCCTCCCATAGAACTGCTTCCTCTTGCCACCTTTATGCGAGATAATCCACCCCATTCTATCTCTCCCTATCTCCCTCTCTCAGTATGTTACTCTCTCATCCCTTAATTTCATTTTATTTCTTTTAGCTATCTTCCCTTCATCTTCAACTCACCCTGTGCCTGCTCTCTCTCTTTTACATATATATCTATATATATATATATAGATATATATATATATATATATATATATATATATATATAAACACACATATATATATACACATACATACATATACACATAGATATATACATACATACACATTCACTTATATATATACATAAACATATATATATATATATGTATACATGCATATTCCCTTCAACTACCCTAATACTGAGGTCTCATGAATCATACTCATCATCTTTCCATGTAGGAATGTAAACAAAACAGTTCAACTTTAGTAAGTCCCTTGCAATTTCCGTTTCTTGATTACCTTTTCATGCTTCTCTTGATTCTTGTGTTTGAAAGTCAAATTTTCTATTCAGTTCTGGTCTTTTCACTGAGAAAGCTTGAAAGTCCTCTATTTTATTGAAAATCCATATTTTGCCTTGGAACATGATACTCAGTTTTGCTGGGTAGGTGATTCTAGGTTTTAATCCTAGCTCCATTGACCTCCGGAATATCGCATTCCAAGCCCTTTGATCTCTTAATGTAGAAGCTGCCAGATCTTGGGTTATTCTGGTTGGGTTTCCACAATACTCAAATTGTTTCTTTCTGGCTGCTTGCAGTATTTTCTCCTTGATCTGGGAGCTCTGGAATTTGGCAACAATATTCCTAGGAGATTTCTTTTTGGGATCTATTTGAGGAGGCGATCGATGGATTCTTTCAATTTCTATTTTGCCCTGTGGCTCTAGAATATCAGGGCAGTTCTCCTTGATAATTTCCTGAAAGATGGTATCTAGGCTCTTTTTTTGATCATGGCTTTCAGGTAGTCCAATAATTTTTAAATTATCTCTCCTGGATCTATTTTCCAGGTCAGTGGTTTTTCCAAGGAGATATTTCACATTGTCTTCCATTTTTTCATTCCTCTGGTTCTGTTTTATAATATCCTGATTTCTCATAAAGTCACTAGCTTCCGCTTGCTCCAATCTAATTTTTAAAGTAGTATTTTCTTCAGTGGTCTTTTGGACCTCCTTTTCCATTTGGCTAATTCTGCCTTTCAAGGCATTCTTCTCCTCATTGGCTTTTTGGAGCTCTTTTGCCATTTGAGTTAGTCTGTTTTTTAAGGTGTTGTTTTCTTCAGTGTATTTTTCAGTATTTTTTTGGGTCTCCTTTAGCAAGTCATTGACTTGTTTTTCATGGTTTTCTCGCATCCTTCTCATTTCTCTTCCCAATTTTTCCTCTACTTCTCTAACTTGCTTTTCCAAATCCTTTTTGAGTTCTTCTATGGCCTGGGGCCAGTTCATGTTTTCTTGGAGGCTTTGGTTGTAGGCTCTATGACTTTGTTGTCTTCTTTAGGCTGTATGTTTTGGTCTTCTTTGTCAGCAAAGAAAGAATCCAAAGTCTGAGACTCATTCTGGGCGCGTTTTCGCTGCCTGGCCATATTCCCAACCAACTAACTTGACCCTTGAGTTTTTCAGTGGGGTATGACTGCTTGTAGACTAACGAGTTCTATGTTCTATGTTTGGGGGGGAGGTGCCAGCTCTGTCAGAGCCGCACTCCTCCTTCCCCAAGGACCCCCAGTCCAGGCTGGGCTTAGATCTTCAGCAGGCTGTTGCTCTCCTGCTCTGATCCGCCACTTAATTCCTCCCACCAGGTGGGCCTGGAGCCGGAAGTAACAACAGCTGTAGCTGCCCCCCCTCCGCTGCCCCCGGGGCTGGAAGCCGAACCGCGAACTCCTTCCACTCCCGCAGCTTTTCCCACTAACCTTCTCCGCAGTCTTTGGTGTTTGTGGATCGAGGGGTCTGGTAACTGCCGTAGCTCACATATTCAGGGCGCTAGGGCCCCCTCCGCCCGGCTTCTGGTCTGGATCCTCCACGCCGCTCAGGCTGGGCTCTGCTCCACTCCGTTCCCAGCTCCCAGCTCCCAGCTCCGTGTGGAATAGACCTCACCCAGAGACCATCCAGGCTGTCCTGGGCTGGAGCCCTGCTTCCCTCTGCTGTTCTGTGGGTTCTGCCGTTCTAGAATTGGTTCAGAGCCATTTTTATAGGTTTTTGGAGGGACTCGGGTACGGAGCTCACTCTAGTCAGTGCTTACCAGCCGCCATCTTGGCTCCGCCTATTTTTTCATTTTTTTAAATTTTGTTTTATTATTTCTCAGTGTCTTATCATGTCATTAGCTTCGCTTTGCCCAATTCTAGTTTTCAAGGAATTGTTTTCTTCCTTAAAGTTTTTATTCTTTCACAATATTCTTGATTTTCTTGGATTTCTTGTATTTTTTTTTCTAATTTTTCCTCAATCTCTTATTTGATTTTTTATTATTTATTTAATATTTTTAGTTTTCAGCATTGATTTCCACAAATTTTCTCCACATTTCCACCCTCCCCACCACTCCAACATGGCATATATTCTGATTGCCCCATTCCCCAGTCAGCCCTCCTTTCTGCCACCCCACTCCCCCACATCCCCTTTTCCCTTACTTTCTTGTAGGGCAAGATAGATTTCTATGCCCCATTGCCTGTATAACTTATTTCCTAGTTGCATGCAAAAACAACTCTTTTTTGAACATCTGCTTTTAAAACTCTGAGTTCCAAATTCTCTCCCCCCTTCCTTCCCAACCACCCTCCCTAAGAAGGAAAACAATTCAACATAGGCCACACATGTATCATTATGTAAAACCCTTCCACAATACTCATGTTGTGAAAGACTAACTGTATTTCCCTCCATCCTATCCTGTGCCCCTTTATTCAGTTTTCTCCCTTGACCCTGTCCTTTTTTAAAAGTGTTTGCTTTGATCCTCCCCCTATCTGCTCTCCCTTCTATCACCCCCACTTTTTTATCCCCTTCCTCCTTCTTTCCTGTGGGGTAAGAAACTCAATTGAGTGTGTATGGTATTCCCTCCTCAAGTCAAATCTGATGGGAACAAGATTCACCCATTCCTCCTCACCTGCCCCCTCATCCCTTCCAATGAACTGCTTTTTCTTGCCACTTTTATGTGAGATAATTTACCCCATTCTACCTCTCCCTTTCTTCCTCTCTCAATATAGTCCTCTCTCATACCTTAATTTGATTTTTTTTAGATATCATCCCTTCATATTCAACTCACCCTGTGCCCTCTGTCTATCTATATATATGTATATATACATATATATATATATATATATATATTCCCTTCAGCTAGCCTAATACTAAGGTCTCATGAATTAGACATATGATCTTTCCATGTAGGAATGTAAACAAAACAGTTCAACTTTAGTAAGTCCCTCCTGATTTCTCTTTCTTGTTTACCTTTTCATGCTTCTCTTGATTCCTGTGTTTGAAAGTCAAATTTTCTATTCAGCTCTGGTCTTTTCACTGAGAAAGCTTGAAAGTCCTCTATTTTATTGAAAATCCATATTTTGCCTTGGAACATTATACTTGGTTTTGGTGGGTAGGTGATTCTTGGTTTTAATCCTAGCTCCATTGACCTACGGAATATCATATTCCAAGCCCTTCAATGCCTTCATGGAGAAGCTGCTAGATCTTGTGTTATTCTGATTGTGCTTCCACAATACTCAAATTGTTTCTTTATGGCTGCTTACAGTATTTTCTCCTTGATCTGGGAGCTCTAGAATTTGGCAACAATATTCCTAGGAGTTTTCTTTTGGGGATCTTTTTGAGGAGGCAATCTGTGGATTCTTTCAATTTCTATTTTACCCTGTGGCTCTAGAATATCAGGGCAGTTCTCCTTGATAATTTCTTGAAAGATGATGTCTTGGCTCTTGTTTTGATCATGGCTTTCAGGTAGTCAAATAATTTTTAAATTCTCTCTCCTGGATCTATTTTTCACGTCAGTGGTTTTTCCAATGAGATATTTCACATTGTCTTCCCCCTTTTATTTCCTTCAGTTCTGTTTTATAATATCTTGATTTCTCATAAAGTCACTAGCTTCCACTTGCTCCAGTCTAATTCTTAAGGTAGTATTTTCTTCAGTGGTCTTTTGGACCTCCTTTTCTGTTTGGCTAATTCTGCCTTTCAAGGCATTCTTCTCCTCATTGGCTTTTTGGAGCTCTTTTGCCATTTGAGTTAGTCTACTTTTTAAGTTGTCATTTTCTTCAGTACTTTTTTGGGTCTCCTTTAGCAAGTTGTTGACTTGTTTTTCATGGTTTTCTCACATCCTTCTCATTTCTATTCCCAATTTTTCCTCTACTTCTCTGACTTGCTTTTCCAAATCCTTTTTGAGCTCTTCCATGGCCTGAGACCAATTCATATTTTTCTTGGAGGCTTTTGATGTAGGCTCTTTTACTTTGTTGACTTCTTTTGGCTGTATGTTTTGGTCTTCTTTGTCACCAAAGAAAGATTCCAAAGTCTGAGACTGAATCTGAGTCCATTTTCACTGCCTGGCCATGTTCGCAGCCAACTACTTGACCCTTGATCTTTTTGTTGGGGTGTGACTGCTTGTAGAGTATAGAGTATTTTGTCCCAAGCTTGAGAGGCTGTGCTGCTATTTTCAGAGCTACTTCTACACAGGAAGCTCTGCCACACCAGTGCTCCTTCTCCCCCCAAAACTGCCAACCAGGATTACAGTCCACATCCAGGCAGGGCAAAGTAGGCTTTACACTCCCACTCAAATCTGCCACTTAATTCCTCCCACCAATGGGCCTCGGGCTGGAGGCAACTGCAGCTGTACCTCTGGAAGCAGCCTCAGAGCTGCACCACCTCTGCTGCCCCGGCAGCAGTGACTGACCATGAACTCTTTTCACTCTGTCCCAGCAGCTTTTCCCACTAACCTTCTCTGTTGCTTTTGGTGTTTGTGGGTTGAGAAGTCTGGTAACTGCCACAGCTCACTGATTCAGGGCCCTCTGACTCTTCTGCCCAGCTCTCAGTCTGACTGGTCTTGGCACAGCCCATGTTGGGCTCTGCTTCGCTCCACTCCCAGCTCTATGTGGTAGACCCTTCCCAGTGACCATCCAGACTATCCTGGGATGGAGCCCGGCTTCCCTTTGCTATTTCGTGGGTCCTGCAGCTCTAAAATTTGTTCAGAGCCATATTTTATAGGTGTTTGGAGGGATCCAGGGGAAGCTTCAGCAAGTACCTGCTTTCCAGCCACCATCTTGGTTCCACCCCCTCTTATTTGATTTTTAAAGTCCCTTTAAAGATCTTCCAAGAATGCTTTTTGTGCTTGGGGCCATTTGATGTTTCCCATTGAAAATAGAGTGTCTTCTTAAAAATAAATTAGTTAATTTATTTTTAGTTTTCAGCATTCACTTCCATAAATTTTAAATTTTCTCTGCTTCCCTCCCCTCACTCCTCCCCAAGACTGTATGTAATCCAATATAGTCTCTACATATACATTCTTATTAAAAGTATTTTTCATGTTAGTCATGTCATACAGAAGAATTAGAATGAATGGGAGGAACCACGGGAAAGAAAAAACAAAACTAAACAAACAAAAAAGATCAAATAGTATGCTTCGATATGCATTCAGATCCCATATTTCTTTCTGTGGATGTGGATGGCACCTTCCATTATGAGTCTTTTGAAGTTGTTTTAAGTCCTTGCATTGCTGAGAAGAGCCAGGTCTATCAAAGTTAGTCATCACACATTGTGGCTGTTACTGTGTCCAATGCTCTCCTGCTTCTGCTCACCTCACCCAGCACCAGTACGTATAAGTCCCCCCAGGTCTTTCTGAAGACTGCCTGCTCATCATTTCCTATAGCACAACAGTATTCCATTACATTCATACACCACAACTTGTTCAGCCATCCCCAATTGATGGGCATCCCTCCAGTTTCCAGCTCTTGACCACCTCAAAAAGAGCTGCTATAAATATTTTTGTACAAGTGGGTCCTTTTCCCATTTTTATTATCTCTTTGGGATACAGCCCTAGAAGTGGTATTGTTGGGTCAAAGGATATGTACATTTTTATAGTCCTTTGACCATAGTTCCAAATTGCTCTCCAGGATGATTGGTGCAGCTCACAACTACACCAACAATGAATTAGTGTTCCAACTTTCACACATTTTCTTCAACATTTATCATTTCCCTGTTTTGTCATGTTACCCAATTTGATAGGTGTGATATGTTACCTCAGAGTTATTTTGATTTGCATCTCTCTAACCATTAGTGATTTAGAGCATTTTTTCATATGATTGTAGATAACTTTAATCTCCTCCTCTGAAAACTGCCTATTCATATCCTTTGACTATTTATCTATTGGAGAATGACTAGTAGTCTTCTAAACTTGACTTAGTTCTCTATATATTTTAGAAATGAGATCTTTATCAGAGACACTAGTTGTAAAAATTCTTTCCCAGTTTCCTGCTTCCCTCCTAATCTTGATTGCATTGGCTTTGTTTGTGCAAAACCTTTTCAATTTAATGTAATAAAAATTATCCATTTTGAATTTCACAATGTTCTCTATTTCTTGTTTGGTAATAAATTCCTCCATTCTCCATAAATCTGGCAGACTGTTCCTTGCTCCCCTAATTTGTTTATAGTATCAGCCTTTATATCTAAATTTTGTACCCATTTGGACTTTATTTTGGTATATGGTATAAGTTGTTGGTCTATGCCCTGTTTCTGCCATACTATTTTTCAGTTTTCCCAGCAGTTTTTGTCAAATAGTGAGTTCTTGTCCCAGAAGCTGGGGTCTTTGGGTTTATCAAACAGTAGATTACTATAGTCATTGACTACCGTGTCTTATGTATCTAACCTATTCCACTGATCCAGCACTCTATTTCTTAGCCAGTAGCAAATAGTGTTGATGATTGCTGCTTTATAATACAATTTAAGATGTGGTATGGCTAGGCCACCTTCGCTAGCATTTCTTTTCATTAATTCCCTTGATATTCTGGACCTTTTGCTCTTCTTATTTTTTCTGGCTCTATAAAATAATTTTTTGATAGTTTGATTGGTATGGCACTGAATAAGTAAATTAACTTAGGTAGAATAGTCATTTTTACTATATTAACTCAGCCTACCCATAAGCCACTGAGGTTTTTCTAATTATTTAGATCTGACTTTATTTGTGTGAAAAGTGTTTTATAATTATATTCATATAGTTCCTGAGTTTGTTTTGGCAGGTAGATTGCTAAATATTTTATAATGCCTACAGTAACTTTAAATGGAATTTCTCTTTCTGTCTCTTGTTATTGGGCTTTGTTAGCAATATATTGAAATGTTGACGATTTATGTGGGTTTTTTATGTCCTGCAACTTTGCTAAAGTTGTTTATTATTTCAAGTAGTTTTTTAACTTGATTCTCTAGTACTCTTTAAATATATCACTATATCATCTGCAAAGGGTGATAACTTAGTTTCTTGTTTGCCTATTCTGATTCCTTCAATTTCCTTTTCTCCTCTTAATGCTAAACTAATGTTTCTAGTGCCATATTGAATAATTGACCTTATTGGCAATGTTTCTCGCTTATCCCCATTACATATAATGTTTGCTGATGGTTTTAGGTAGATGCTACTTATCATTTTAAGGAATGCTCCATTTATTTTTATGCTCTCTAGTGTTTTTAATAGAAACGGGTGTAGTATTTTGTCCAATGTTTTTTATGCACCTATTGAAATAATCATATGGTTTCTCTCTTTTATTGTTGATATCAATTAGGCTGATAGTTTTCCTAATATTGGACCAGCACTGCATTCCTTGTATTAATCCTAACTGTTCATACTATATTATCCTCATGAAAAGTTGCTGTAATCTTTTTGCTAATGTTTTATTTAAAATTTTTGCATCTATATTCATTAGGGAAATTGGTCTATGATTTTCTTTCTGTTTCAACTCTTCCTGGTTTAGGTGTCAGTACCATATTTGTATCATAAAAAGAATTTTGTAGGATACATTCTTTGCCTTTTTCCCAAATATAATATTGGAATTAATTAATCTTTAAATGTTTGATAGAATTTGCTTCTAAATCCATCTGGCGCTGGAGATTTTTTGCTAGGGAGTGTGTGGATGGTTTGTTAAATTTCTTTTTCTGAGAGGGAGTTATTTAAGTATTTTACTTCCTCTGTTAATCTGGGCAATTTATATTTTTGCAAATATTCATCCATTTCACTTAGATTGTCAAATTTGTTGGTATATAGTTTGGCAAAATAGTCTGTAATTATTGCTTTAATTTCTTCTTCATTGGTGGTGAATTCACCCTCTTCATTTTTGATACTGGTAATTTGGTTTTCTTCTTTCTTTATTAAAATAAAATTAACCAAAGGTTTATCTATTTTATGGCTTTTTCCCATAAAACCAGCTGTTAATTTTATTTATTAGTTCAATAATTTTCTTAATTTCAATTTTATTAATCTCTCCTTTGGTTTTCAGTATATCTAATTTGGTATTTAATTGGGGATTTTTAATTTTCTCTTCTTCTAGCTTTTTTAGTTGCTTGCCCAATTCATTGGTCTCTTCTTTCTCTATTTTATTCATGTTAGCATTCAGAGATATAAAACTTTTCCTAAGAACTACTTTTGCTGTATCCCATAAGTTTTGGTTTGTCGTCTCATTATTGTCATTCTCTTTTATGAAATTATTGACTGTTTCTGTGATTTCTTTGTTTGAGCCACTCATTCTTTAGGATTAGATTATTTAGTTTCCAATTAATTTGTAGTCTGTCTTTCCATGACCCTTTATTACATATAATTTTTATTGTATCATGATCTTAAAAGGATGAATTTAACATTTCTGCCTTTTTGCACTGGTTTTTGAGGTTTTTCTGCCCTAGAACATGGTCAGTTTTTGTGTGGGTGCTATGTATTGCTAAGGAAAAGGTATATTCCTTTCTATCCCCATTCAATTTTCTCCAAAGGTCTACCATATCTAACTTTTCTAAAATTCTATTCACCTCCTTAACTTCTTTCTTGTTTATTTTGTGGTTAGATTTATCTAGTTGAGAGAAGGAAATGTTGAGGTCCTCCAGTAGTAGTATAGTTTTGTTATCTATTTCTTCCTGTAACTCCCTTAACTTCTCCAAAAATTTGGATGTTATACCATTTGTACATATATGTTTAGTAATGAAAGTACTTCACTATCTATGGTGCCTTTTAACAGGATATAGTTTCCTTCCTTATCTCTTTTAATTAGATCTACATTTGCTTTCTCTGAAATTAGGGTTGCTACCCTTGCTTTTTTTACTTCAGCTGAAATATAATATATTCTACTCCAGCCTTTTACCTTTACCCTATGAGTATTACCGTGTTCCAGATGTGTTTCTTGCAAACAACATATTGTAAGATTATGTTTTTTAATCCATTCTGCTATCTGCTTCTATTTTATGGGAGATCTCATCCCACTCACATTCGCAGTTATGATTACTATCTGTGTCTTTCTCTCCATCTTATTCCCCCCCATTTATGCTTTTATTTCTCCCTTCCCTTTTTCCCTCCTCAAAAGAGTTTTGCTTTTGACTACCTACCACCTCCCTCAATCTTCCCTCCCTTCTATCAGCCCTCTCCCTTTTCTTTCCCTTTTCCTTTACTACTTCTGCTCTCCCTTCTAACCACAACCTCCTTTTTCTTTCACCTTTCCCCTCTTACTGCTTGTAGGGCAAGTTAAATTTCTATACCTAACTGAGTATGTTATTCCCTCTTTGAACCAAATCCAATGAGAGTAAAGTTCAAACAATGCTCAACTCCCTCCTTTCTTTCCCTCTAATGTAATATGTTTTTGTGCCTCTTCATGTGATATAATTTACCCTTTTCTGCCTCCTCCTTTCCTCTTCTCCCATTGCAATTCTTTTGCAGCCCTTAATTAGGGTTTTTATCATCACATCAGTTAATTTATACCTACACCCTCTGTCTACGTATATCCCTTTTAAATGTCATAATAAAGACACAATTCTCAAGATTTACAAGTGTCATCTTCCCATGTAAGGATCTAAACAGCCCTTATTGAATAATGTAGTTTTTTCTCCTTTCCTGTTTACCTTTTTATGCCTCTCTTGAGTCTCGTATTTGAAGATCAAATTTTCCATTGAGCTCTGGTCTTTTCATCAGGAAGGTCTAGAAGTCCCCTATTTCATTGAACATCCACTTCCTTGCCTGAAAGATTATGCTCAATTTTGCTGGGTAGTTTATCCTTGGTCATAATCCAGGCTCCTTTGCCTTATAGAATATCATATTCCAATCCCTCTGACCTTCTAATGTAGAAGCTGCAAGGTCCTGAATGATCCTGACTGTAGTTCCACAATATTTGAATTATTTCTTTCTGGCTGCCTGCAATATTTTCTCCTTGACCTGATAATTCTGGAATTTGGCTATAATATTCCATGGCATTTTCAATTTGGTGTCTCTCTCAGGAGATGATTGGTGGATTCTTTCAATGACTATTTTATCCTCTGGTTCTAGGACCTCGGAGTGATTTCTTTGATGATTTCTTGGAAAATGCATGCAGGATCTTTTTTTTTTATCATGGCTTTCAAGTAGACCACTAATTCTTAAATTTTTCTCCTGGATCTATTTTCCAGGTTAGTTGTTTTTCCAATGAGGTATTTTACATTTTCTTCTATTTCTTCATTCTTTTGATTTTGTTTGACTGATTCTCAATGTTTCAAAAAGTTGTTAGCTTCCACTTGCCCAATTCTAATTTTTAAGGAATTGTTTTCTCCAGTTAGCTTATGTACCTCCTTTTCCATTTGGCCAATTCTACTTTTTAAGGAGTTGTTTTCTTCAATGTACTTTTTTTCAATTTTGTCAATTGCATTTTCAAAGGAATTATTCAATTTTTCTTCAACTTCTCTATTTTGACTTTTAAAATCCTTCTTGATCTCTTCCAAGACGGCTTTTTGAACTTGAGGCCAGTTCATATTCCCCTTTGAGGTTTCAGATGTGGTTATACTGACAATGCTGTCCTCTTCTGAATTTGTGTTTTGGTCTTCCCTGTCCCCATAATGAGAATCTATGATTTTTTATTTTCTATGTGGCTTCTTGCTCATGGTGTTTGCCTTTTTCCTGACTTTTAAAGTTTATCTCTGCTTCTGGAGCACAAGGGGCACTGTCCCATGCTTCTTATGCTGGGGTCTAGGGGCCTGGTTACTGACTTTGTGTGCTGGGGCCTCAAGTTCTAGCAGCTGAAAGCTGTAGAGGCTGTAGCTTACCTGTTGCTGAGCTGGTGGTGACCAGAGTGTGCCAGTGCAAGGTGGGATTTTATTGCATTTCCCCCAGGTTACACTGAAGTTCAAGGGGAGAGGTGTGGGGATAGGGGTGGTCTGGCCACTAGAGGTCATCTCTTCAACTAGTGCTGCACTCAGCCATTGGTGGACACCCACCCGCCACACAAGTGGTGGTTCTCCACTCTGGTGTCTGCTGGTTCCCCTGTCTGCATGAAGGCACTCAGGGGTCCTTGTTGGTGCTTGCCCACTCTACCACCTGGGGCTCAAAATCTCCCACTGGTCTGCTAAGGTGGGGCTTGCTGCTGGCTTGCCAGGATGTCTCCCATCTTGTACTGGTCCCCTTCAGCCACAGCAAGCAGGACTTTTCCCATTAAGAAACTAGCCTCAAGAGCTAAAACACTGCTGTACCCCATCCTTCTGCTGGCTCCACTGTTCCAGGATTTTTCCTGGGATGGTATTTTCTGGGTTTTTCAAGGTCAGTAAAGGGGAGTGAGAGTGACTTACTGCTTACTCTGTCATCTTGGCTTCCAGAGAAAGGAGTGGCTTTTTAAGCTCCATTATCTTCCTCTGAATATGAACCTAGATCTTCTCTATCTCCATAGTAGCTCTCTGTGGTTGGGTTCTTTCTCCTTTGCTTACTCATTTTTTTTGTTTTATTTTGTTTTCTAGCATATTAGTGTAATCAAGTTCTAGTCCTGAGGCATGGGAAATGATTCCCCAAGCCTCAGGTCCTTCTTACTATTATTTTCTGAGGTCTGTCCTAGGGTTTAAACTTGAACTCTCCTCTCCACTCCTAAGCCACAGCTAGGGCCCCCAGCCACACTGTCCTGTAAATTATCTTGCTCCCTGATGACTCTCTGCTGGCTGCAAACTACAGCTATCCTCTCTGCCCTGGAAGTGAAACCAGGGACTCTGCTCTCCTGCAAGTGCCCTCAACCAGTAGGGTCCCTGCCTCTCTGCTACTCCCCTTACCAGGTGTGTACTAGCTTCTTCTACCCCATAGTGGCAGCCCAGGATGTGTTTGGTCAGCATAGCTGTGCTTGGTATCCTTCAATGGTAGAAAGTCCTTCAGTCTTCTCCTACTCAGCCATCAGACCCCCACACTGTCCATGCACTGAAAGTTTACCTAAGGCTGAGGCTGCTTTCCAACACCAGTTGCCCCCAGGGCTTGTTGTTTATTCATTCTGCAGAGTAGTCCTGGAGGTGTTTGCACTTCACTTTGACTGAGCCTCTGGCCCTGGAGATCAGGTCTTTCCTGGGGTCTTCTCAAGTTGTCTTAGGAGAATAACTATTTTACCCTGACTTTTCTTTATTTCTGCAGTTCTATGTTCTCTCTGGGGTGATGTTCTGTCTCTTTTTGTGGAGGAAATTTGGAGAGCCAAAACTTTTCTGACCTACTCTTTCATCTCCCCAGAATCCTTTCTCTCCTTTAATTTCACTGTTGTTTAAGAATCTAAAATATAATTTTTGATTATTGGTAAATTGTTTATTTTGTTCTTTTGATGTTTTGACTTCTTGAATTTCTTTAACTTTTGGTTTTCATTTTTAATTATTGATTTTATATATATGTATATATATAATATATACATATATATTATGTATTCTGGTATAATTTGGTATAATTTTCTTTTCTAGAATCCATTATATAAATTTCTTTTTCAGTCCCTGTTAGTAGGTGATACTGTGTCCAAGTTTTCTGCTACATATGCTGGTTTTCTGCAGGTCTTCAAAATTTTTTTTCCAACCACTTCCCCATGATAGCATTTGATGCCTTGGGAGTATTCCTAAACAGCTTTTCAATATCTCCCTATATACTGGCTGCTTTGCTACTGCCTGCAGGCATGTCCATGTCTCTGCCATCCTCAAAAAACCCTAACTTGACCTGTCTACCACTGTTAATTGTAACCCCATATCTCCCTTCCTTTATATGGTGAAACTCCTCAAAAAGGTGCTTCTACTTCCTTTCCCTCACTCTCTTAACTGTACAGTTTCACTTTTGACCTCAACATTCAACTGAAACTACCATCTCCGGTTAATATCTTAATTGCTGTTTCCAATGATCTTTTCTCAATACTTAACTTTCTTCACCTTTTTGTAGCCTTTGACACTGTTACTCATCAGCAGCAGCTTTTTCTTCTTCTTGTCCTCCAGTCCCCCATATGGATGCTTTCTCTAGTCTCTATTCCAAGTCCATGAATAGCCTCATAAACCAATCTGTCCTCTAACTCACTTTCCCCACGGTCATGACTGGTGTCCCCATTCTGTTCCATTATAACGTAAGTATGGAGGTCTAAGGAGTCTTCTCCTTCCTTCTCCATTTTAGATTATGAAAGTGTAGAATGAAGCAAAGGGAATGGAATCTCCAAGGCACTTGGAAATATATTCCAAGAGAGGGTCTTATTTGAGTGTATGACTTTGGCCTCCCTTAGAGGAATTGTGTGAAGGTTGCAGAGTATCCCAAATTCCCCTGCAAATGCTCTATGGGACTTAGAGATGTACCACTCCACTAAGTCATAAAAAATAAAATGCACTTCTAGACACCCTTAACTCATCCTGAAATCCTGTAGAGATCCTGAGACAGGCTAGATGCCCTACAAGGCAGGTCAAGACAGACTTTAGGGAGTTCTGGACAGGTATGACACATGGCTCTCACTGACCAAGCAGGGAGCCTGAGTCTTTTCCAAATCCTTAGTGTAAAAGAGCAGCTTCAATGTGTTCTGGGTGGCTCTAGTACTGCACTCCTGGAAACAGAGCATGAGAAGAGTATGAGAAAGGTAGGATAGATAAGGGAATAGTTATAAACAAAACAAATTTTGATGTTGGCTAGAAGAATGTGAAAGAAGGATTAAAAAGAAAGGAAGAAAGAGAAAAACCTGATATGAGGAAAGGGCCAAGAAGAGAGGAGCTACAAAAGAGAGGAAACAGGTTGTTTTAAGTATAAAATATAAAGTATCAGGTAAATTCTCTCTCTTTTACCTTCTTTTTATTTGTAAAAACTGAGACTAGAATAATGAGAGGGGAAAGTTAAAAAGGACAGGATAGAAAGAAACATGTAATAAACAATAATAACTATGAATGGGAATGGGATGAACTCATCCATAAGAGTTTAGTGGAATGGATTAGAAAGCAGAATTTGGCAATGAGTTGTTTACACGAAAAACATTTGAAATAAAAAGATTCATGTAGAATGAAAATTAGGCCCTGGAACAAAATCTATTATACTTTAGCTTAATTCAGAAAAGTAAGGATAGCAATTATGATTTCAGATAAGGCTATCTTGTGCATGTGAGTGTGTATGTTTGAGTGCATGTGTGTATAGATAAAAAAAAAGAAATAACCAGGGAAAATACACTATACTCAAATAAAATATAGATAATGAATCAATATTAATACTTAATACACATGCATCTAATAAAAAACTAGCATTAAAATACTTAAATGGAAAGATAATTTAATTGGAGAAAGAAATAACTGATAAAACTATGATACTCAGAGACCTTTATGTGGTCCTTCAGAAATGGACACATCCAACCAAAATGTAAGCAAGAAAAAAATTAAAGAACCTGAATAGCATTTTTAAAAATTTAGATATGATAGATCTCTGGTGATTATTGAATGGGAGAGAAGGGAATGAGAATACTTCTAAACTATAAAATCACTTTTACAAAAATTGACCTTGTGCTGGGGCATAAAAACCTCACCCCAAAAGTAGGAAAGCAGAAATATTCAATAAATAATTTCCTGATTACAATTAAATAAAATTACATTCAATAATGGGCCATTAGAGAAAGAATTAAAAAATAATTGGAGACTAAATAACATAATTCTAAAGAATTGGTAGATCAAAGAAAAATTTAGTGGCACAATAGAAAATTTTCTAAACATTTGCCCTACTCCAATCTTGTGGTAGCTGTTACATTTTCCATGATCTTTCAAATAATATGACAGTGGTTTAGCAGCTCTTTGTTCCAGTTCTTTCTGAACTTGAAGATATAGTCAACTGAGCAACATGCCTTGAATTCATCAAAGACAGCTAGTTGATCTCTTCTTTCTTCTTTGGAAAATAGGTTTTTTAAAAAATTCTGAACTTCACAAATATCCACAAACTTGAACATTTCCAAATACAAAGAACAGTAAAGAGGGATGATACGTGAAACCACCAGTCACATATATACATATACACATACATAAAATTTACATATGCACATACATACATATATACACATATATGTATCCCATAGTTTTAAAGGTGTTTGCTGATTCAGCATATTAGATTCAAAGCTATCCTGCTTATTTGGGTCATCTTCTGGTCTCCTTTGTGTTCTCTTAATGCAATTTTTAAAGTGCTTAAATAAGGGTCTCATTTTTTTTTCTTTTTCATTTGACATCACTGACATCACATTATGAGTTTTCCTTCCCCTTGAAATCTACTCCCCTCCATTAAGAAAAAAAAAAAAACTTTTACTTGTAACAAGTAAGCTTACTTAGGCTAAACAAAGCTACACATTGGCCATGTCTGAAAATACATGTTCTATGTTGAGTCCATACATTCTATGTTGAGAGTCTCTCTTTGAGAATGTGGGGAATATATTTTATTTTCTGTCTCCTGGAGTTATGGTTGGTTATTGTATTAAGTAATGTTTTTAAAATATTTGAAAGGAGTTTTTTCTTTATAATATTGTATTTCTTCATTTTGTTCAATGTTTTCTTCTATTTCCTTATATTTGCAACCTTAATTTCTGGACTCAGACTCTGGGCTTGGCTAAGATTCCATTTCCTCTTGTATTCTTGGATGAAATGGTGAGGCCCTGCTTGGTTCTTATCCCCTCTGTTGTCTGGAAGTCACAGATTTTGTTCTTCTGTATATGATGGCCAAGACGAGGCTCCATCCACTGTGGAAATCCATAGATTCTTGCTCAAGTCTACTGTGGCTTGATTCAGTTTTTAACTCATCCTCTTATCTGTTCCCTCTGAGACAAATCTTGCCTTAACTACCACTGACACCACTCTGGATAAGACAGGACTAGGTCATACCCTCTCCTGGAATCTCCAACTTTTTCTTTTGGCTTCTATGTCTTCCCCTAGCACAAAATCCCAACTGGGACTTAGCTCTATCCCCTGCTGTGGTCCCAATAGGTGTCAACTCAGTGTCATTAGATTATGCTGGTCAGATGCCTTCTGCAAGTTACTGGAATTAACTTCTTATTTTTTTTATTCCTAGTATCTAGAACAGTAGCTTATATGTTATAGGAATTTTTAAAATATTCATTGATTTTAATAGAACTGAAATATTTGAGAGGAATCAATAGATAAATTTTTATTAAATGCCTACTATATGCTTGCTGAGGCTGCCAGATGGTTCAATGGATAGAGTGCCAGACCTGGAGTCAGGAAGACCTGAGTTCAAATCCAGCCTCAGACACTTATGAACTGTGACCCTGGACAAGTCACTTAGCTTCTGTTTGCCTGAATGCATTGGAGAAGGAAATAGCAAACAATTTCAATATCTTTACCAAGAAAACCCCATGGACAGTGTTGGCGTGCTATAGTCCATGGGGTCATGATGAATAGAACACATGAACAACAACAAATGTGTCAGTCACTGTGCTAAGCCCTGAGGTTACAAAAAGAGGCAAAAGGCAGTCATTTCCCTCAAGGAGCTTACAATCCAATTGAGAAGACAACATGCAAATAAAAAGTCAAACCTCAACTTTTGAACAAAAGTAAAAAAAAAACTTGAATGTTGATACATTGAACCTATGGGAAATAAGGGGTTAACTTCTCACAACCCCTAAAAACGTTTGCTAGAAATTGCTGAAAATACACTTTACTGCATACAATTCTTTATAACAAAACATTAATTCTGATAAAATATAGTTTTCCTAACACAGTAATCATGTAATAACCCATAAAATGCAAGGGAAAAGAGAGGCAATGCTGGATGGACAGGATGGGGAGGGGCAGGGGCAGGGGAAACATTATCAGAAGGACCCCAAGGTAAAAAAGGTAAAGAGGCGCCCTGCCATCTCTAATCTCCCTTTCGACTCTGTGGTTGAATTGTTGCCAGATTATAAGCAGAAGTCTTACGGTGAGTCCTGGGCCCATTCCAGCTCTGAACTACAGCCAGGGGTCATTCAGCAGGGACAGCTGGGGAGCAGAGAGAGGGTGAGGGTGACCACCATCTTATATGCCTACTTTTATTAGCCACTTTTCCATTTTTTCACTGCCCTCAACTTGCACTGAAGTGATTACTTTAGCACTTTCTGGAGAGGATTTACAAATACTTTTATGAGTATTTTCCTCCTTTTTTCAGATATACCAAATCATTCATTAATACCAAACTTGCCTCAGAGAGAGGCTGCACATTCTGGCATGAAGTTTATCCCTCACCTTTATTTTCTCTTTAAGCCAGATCACTGACTTTGCACCCTTGGGTTTAGAGGCCAAAGGACTTGCACTATGCAACACTATGCAACACAAAATTTGTGTTTTAAAGGCAAACAATGAAAATATTCAATGAATGCATGGGGAGCTCTTTACAACTGTAAGGTGAACAAGACCAGTGAAGTTCCTAGCAGGATACCATTAGCTCCACAAATTGGTACTTGCTTCTCATTTTTTTCTCTACTGTTCATAGCTGGGAATATGTACAGTTGCCAAAAAAAGTGAAAATGAGGTTACTAATAAAATCATGCCAAAGCTTGAAGTTAGGAAAGTTAAATGTGCAAATGTTGACAATTGACTGTACATACCAAGCAGTCTGTATACAGGATAAATAGGCAATAATTAACAGAGGGAAAGCACTAGAATTAAGAGGTGATGGGAAAGGCTTCCTGTAAAAGATGGAATTTTACTCGGGAATTAAAGGAAGTCAGAGAGGTCAGAAGATAGAATTGAGCAGGGAAAGCATTCCAGGTATGGAAGACGGCCAGAAAGAATGCCCCGAGCTGAGAGATAGAGTGTCTTGTTCATGGAATAGCCAGGAGGCCAGTGTCGGTAGATTGAAGAGTACATGTGAGGGAGTAAGGAGTAAGAAGACTGAAAAGGTAGAAAGGGACTAGGTTATGAAGGGCTTTGAATATAAAACAGCATTTTGTATTTGATTCTGCAGGTGATAAGGAGCCACTGGAGTTTATTGAGTAGGAGGGTAACATCATCAGACCTGCTCTCACTTTGGTGGCTGATTGGATGATTGATTGGAATGGAGAGAGACTTGAGTCTGACAGACCTACCAATGGTCCAGATGTGAGGTGATGAAGATCAGTACTAGCAGTGTCAGAGGAGAGAAAATGGTGTATTGGAGAGATGTTGTAAAGGTGAGATTGACAGGTTTTGGCAACAGATTGAATATTGGGAGTTAACAGATAGTGAGAAGTCAAGGATAACTCCTAGGTTGTAAGTCTGGTGTTCTAGAAGGATGGCGTTGCCATCTACAGTAATAGAGAAGATGGGAGAAGGGGTTAAGAGAAAAGATAATGAGTTTGATTTGGGACATGTGGAGTTTCATATGTCTACTGGACTTCCAGTTCAATATGTCTGAAAGACAGTTGAAGATGCAATACTGGAGGTCAGCAGAGAGGTTGGGGCAGGATCAGTAGATCTGAGAATCATCAGCAGAGAAATAGCAATTGAATCTGTGGGAACTAATGAACTCACCAAGTGAAGTAGTATAGAGGGAGAATAGAAGAAGGCCCAGGACAGATCCCTGTAGGACACCTAATACTAAAGGGTATGGTCTGGATAAGGACTCAGCAAAGGAGACTGAGAAGGAAAGATCAGATTGGTAGGAGGTAAACCTGGAGAGAGTGGTGTCCCAAAAACCTAGGGAGAGGAGAATATCAAGGAAGAGAGAATGATCAATAATGTTAAAGGCATTTGAAAATGAAGACAGAGAGAAATGAAGGAGAATAAGGATTGAGAAAAGGCTACTGGGTCTGGCAACTAAAAGATCATTAGCAACTTTCAAGAGAGCAGTTTCTGTGGAAGTTTAAGAAGACAATGAGAGGAGAGAAAGTGGAGGCCTTTTCAAGGAGTTTAGTATAATGGTAATCAGGGCAGGACTTTTTGCTGTTCTTCTCTTTTGGGAGGCTAAAGCTATCAAGGGCCTTTAATGCATCTCACCTTGGATTAAATGGGGCAGGTAAAGTGAGATCTTTTTGTTTTGGAGTGTTTCTCAGCACTAAGGCAATCAGGAGTCACTGATACGTATATAATATGGTGCTAGTGATAGAACTTTCCCATACCTCAATGCTAAGTTGGCCCCAACCCACAGGGTCCTGAACAGGGTATAAGAGCTCTGAGGTTGGTGTTTTGCCTTTGGGGGCATACTCGTTGAAACAGTGTGGGTGACCTGGGCAAGCTGTTGAAGAAGCACCTCCTGCTTTGATAATCCAGATGTTGTTGCTTCTCTGGTAACTGTATTGCTATGGATAGAATGATTTGTGTTATTTGCTCTGTTTATAATATATGCTTGTAATTTCTGTTTGTATTTGCCCTGAAGTTCAGGGGGCTGATCTTTTCCCCTTGAACTAAGTGAATGACGTATGTATGTTTAATTAAAGTGAGATTGTAAACTCCTTAAAGTTGCTTTCCTTAGAAAAGCAGATCAAAGAATCTGTGCTAGCAGCCTTCCTGTGTGCTGATGTTATTGGCCTTACAACCCACAGCAGCTGCTGGAAATGTTGTTACATTTAGCTACAAAGGGCAGAACAGAAATATAGAATGATAGTTCATGGGAATGGAAGGATGAAGTGAGGATTTTTTGAGGATTAGCCAGTAGACAAGGGGACTGAAAATAAGTGAAAGAGTGGGAATGATAGAGGGGGCAATCTTTTGTAGGAGACAGGAAGGAATGGGATCGATTACTTGAACAGGTTTAAGGGTCAGCCCTGGCAAACAGTAAGGCCACTTCATCATGTAAGACAGGCACAATGAAGGAAAAAGTGGCAGAAGGCCACTGAGGGATAGCAGATGAAGAAGAGATAAGAAGAGGGAGCTCATGGTAAACAGCCTCAATTTTTTTCTGTGAAATATGGGGCAAGGATCTCAGCTGAAAGGGTGAGAGAGGAGAAGCCATGGGAGGCATGAGGAGGGATAAAAAGGTGGGGAAGAATTGCTGTGAAGAATGGGATAATGAGTTGATAAAGCAGATTTGCTCAGCAGCAGTGAGGGCCTAGCTGAGGTTGTGTAATGTAAATTTGTAGTGGACCCAGTCAGAACACTTGTGTGATTTTCTCCACCTCTTTTCAGCGGTACTATATCATCTCTAAGGACCTTTACAACCATAATGATTACATGGTTATAAATTAGTGAACTAGTCATCTACAACACTTTTACCTCAAAGTAAAAAAAAAGTTTAAAAAATTTTACATCAAACATTTTGTAAAATCCATTGCAAAACCACTACTTTTTTTGCTGTACTGTGAATATGGTTGGGTAAATGGTGGCTCTAGAAAGCAAACTAATTATAGCTATTTAAAATTATATTTATCTAGTACAGTGGCTAGCTAGGCAATACTAAGCAGAGGGCACAAGGACTAGAAACTTTTGTCATTCATTGTCCTTAATCTGCCTTGATAATTTGCCCTGGATTTATATGGAACTATGCTCCACAGTGCTCCAATTCAAAATTTCTAGTTTTATAAACTCCATTGTAATTTTATTGGTATGGCAATAAATCTGTAAATTAATAGAAATAGGAAGCTTCTCTATCCTCTATTCTATCCTTTATTCTTTACTTCAGATTCCTGAGGAACAATTCTGTTTTGGGCTCTAGTCTAAGAGGCTCTCCACAGCAGGAGGGGAGGAAGTCAAAAAAAAGGAAATAGTGCCCAGAATACAATATAAATCAGGTACGGAATAGTCAGTTTTATTTTTACAGAAAGGAAATACTAAGTAATAAAAATTATCATCTGTTGAAAGGCATTTGAAAATAGGATTGTTCATTAGCTACTTTACATTTTACCTGCACTAAGTAAAGATCATTGTCAAATGAACTCCTTTCATTACAGTGGTTTCTCTCTGTGGCAACTCTTTCTTGACCAGTATGCTGCTATTAACGTTATGACTAAAACTGATTCAACACTGCTTAGGTGCCTAGAAAGGGAAGAAAGGTAACTAGCTGCCTTTTGAGATTTCACAAGGCCCTACACCAAAGGAAGCACAAACAGGAAGTGGCTTGCTTGGGAGGCTATGAACTATGTGGCTTGGCCCAGTGGATTTGGGAAGTAGGGAGAGCATTCTCCCACTGGCTATCTGCACCTCTAAGAATAAAACTCCATGCTTTAAGATTCAAGGCCAGCAAGAAGGAGAGGCCTGATTATCAGAGACTGCCCCTTTAACATATCCACTGAGTTCTGGTTCAATACCCAATTAAAGATGTCATCAAGGCTGATGGAGACAGAGGATATTTGTTCTGAAGTGAAAGGAAAGAGGCCCTCTCACAAATCCTTAAGCAATGCTATACTCAAAGAAGTCAGTGACACTTCAGTGTATTTTTACACAATGTTTAATTTGAGGATAAGTACTGAGACTATGATAAAAAAATATTAACCTTCCTTTATTCTCTGGTCTATAGGTATATATCCTTTCTTTTGATCTGACTCAAGTAATGCTACTGGCAAGTTGTTATATCTTTAAACATATTATTGAATGTTGACCTTATAAACTGTATATAAGTTCACACACCCCCATGTTTCCACATTAATAATGACTAATAATCTATAAATTATGTCACAGTGATGACTCAGAAGTTTGAAGCCCTCTCAATAACTGACCCAGCTCTATATTTATGAGCTATATTTATGGGACCTCATTAAAAATTCCCCTATGGGAAACCTACCTAAAGTGAGTGGAATACACAAGTTTGTTTGGTTTTTTTTAGAGAGAAAAAATGACAATAAAAGGAGAAAAGAGATGGAACAATTTAAAGGAGGGGGATCATAAAAAGTTATTTTCATAATACAATGGAAGTGACACAAGAGTTCTCAAAGGCTATGATGATAGAGTACAAACTCTGGTAGGTTCTACCGTACATGAAAACTTTCAAGTACAAGATGGGGCAACAAGCTGTGATTGCTTTCTAAGAACCACCCTAGCATAATTAGGCTGGCTACTTGGTAATGAATTTTTAGGCCAGCGCAATTTCTGAAACAAAGAAAAATGCAAACTGTCCCTAAATCCTATGCAGCCTCCTTCTGTTAATATAAAGATAGTTGGTGTAAGAGGGGTAGGAAAAAAGAAACAGCATGTTAGGAATCACAAAATTTTGACCATCGATAAATATGAACTCTCCATATTCTAAATGTGAGATTCTTATACAATGATATCCTCATCCAGTGACCAATAAGTGGGAAAAATGACAGTAGTGAAAGAAGTGATTCAATTTAATTTTGTTAAACAAGCATTTATTAAAGCACTACATGAATGAGATTATTCTAGGTGCTATGAATATAAAGACAAAGTTTTGGAAATAAAATAGGTTTTGACATGTATTAAACATTAGGCACTTATATGAGATGTAAATGTCTCTCACCCTAAGTGAAGGAAATAACAATTAATCAGATAAATAAAATTTGAGGAAGAAGAGAGCACTAACAACTAAGAAGAATGATATCACTTTTGTTGTTTTCACCACAAATGATATTAATATATTGTCTATACCATTTTCCAGCAAAATGTAGTTTCCTTTTTTATCTCTTTTAATTAAGTATATTTTTGCTATTATTTTGTCAGAGATCATAATTGCTACACTTTTTAAAAAATTCAACTGTAGTACAGCAGATTCTGCTCCAGCCCCTTCTTTTGACTGTAAGAATCTTTGAGTTTCAAGTTCATTTCTTACAAACAACATACTAATGGATTTTGCATTCTAATCCATTCTTCTATTTTCTTTTTATAAGTGAATTAATTCCATTTACATTGACAGTAATGATTATCAATTGTGTATTTTCTGCTAAACTATTCTTTTATAAATTTTATTGTCTTTACCTCTAATGCTTTTTTTACAAAGAAGAAGAGGGTGGTGGGAGAGTAGCATGCTCAGCCACAGTTCTCAGTGCTTCATATAGTTAGCTTTTGTTGTCCTCACCCTATTCTCTTCCTTTCACATTGGGTATACCCTAATCACAGATACTTACCTTTCTTCCTTTCCTATTATACTTGTTTTTAGAATACCCACTCTGAGCTTAGAGTTTGTTTTGCTTATGACTCTGAATCTATCCTCCTTCTTATTCCCTGTTCTTGTCTACCCTTGTTCCCTCATGTTTGTCTGTTGATTTGAATGGATCAATGCACCAGACTCTTTATGTGTGTGGTATGGTTTGTGCTCATATATAAGTTCTACCCATCTTGGTCCAGTTTGAATGACAGGGAGTTTCAAGTGCTACTCATTATTATGTATCATAAATTCTTCCACTCTTCATCCCTTTTTCTTCCCTAATGTATCCTTTCCCTCCTCCCTTTTTCCTCTCTCTCTCTCTCTCTCTCTCTCTCTCTCTCTCTCTCTCTCTCTCTCTCTCTCTCTCCCTCCCTTTGTCTCTCTTTCTTTTTAAAGAGTATCAAAATAAAATGAAATCACTCCCAAGCTCTTTGTCTTTTTTAACTTCCTTTATGACCCACGATGAAATTAGACTTCTAAGGGTACACTTGTATTATCCCACCCATTTAAATGTAAAAATTTCATCCTTATGTTGTCTCTTCAAAATGATCACTTGCATTTACCTTTTTATGTTTTTTTTCTTGACTCATGTTTATATATCAGAATATGTATTTAGTGCTAGTTTTTTCTTCAGGAATACATGGAAGTCTATTTCAATAAAGGTCTATTTTCTTCCAGTAGGATTACACTACATTTTGCTGGGTAAGATATTCTCATTTGTAAGCCTATATCTTTTGTCTTTTGCAATATCATACTATACACTCTCCATTCCTTTACAGTGAGATTCTTTGGTATTCTTTTATTCTGGCTGCTTATAGCATTTGTTTCTTCGACCTAGATACTCTGGATTTTGACTATGATATTTCTGAGAGTTTTCATTTCATTTCTTTTGGAAGATGATCAGTGAGTTTTTCTATTTTCATTTTGCTCTATTATTCTAATAAGTCTGGGTAGTTCTCTTTTGTGATTTCTTCAAGTATGATACCAGCTCTTTTTTTTGTTCCTGGCTTTCAGGTAGTTCAGTAGTTCTTAAATTATCTCTCTTTGATCTCTTTTCCAGGTTGGTTGTTTTTGATAAGCAATGTCTTTCATTTTCTTCTATTTTGTGCAATCTTTTGACTTTGTTTTAATATTTCTTATTGTCTCAAGCAATCATTAACTCTTCTTTGGCTCATACTAAATTTCAAGGAGTCTGTTACTTGGGTGAGATTTTGTATTTTTGTCCTTAGATGTTAATCTTCCTTCTACATCTTACCTCCAGATGTTCCATTTATTTTCTAATTCTTTCTGCTAACACTCTCCCTTAATTTGTAATATTGTTTTAAACTTTTTTAAACTCGTGCTTCCTTGGAGTTGTTTTGGAGTTGGATTTTTTGGCCTCTTTTTGTATCCCCAGGGTTTGGCACAGTGCCTGGCACATACTAAGCACTTAATACATGTTTATTGATTGATTTATTGGAGTTATTTTCATTTTCTGGATTTGTGTCCTGGGCATCCCTATCACCATAATACTTCTTTACAGTGGGATTCTTTTTTGTTTACTCATGCTTCCAGCTTTACTTCCTAGATTTGAACTTTGTGTTGTCTAGTCTTTTCACTCTTCCAGAAGGACAGGATGGTTCCTGGCCTGTATTATCTAGGATATTATTGATATATACTCTATGTATTAAGTACTGTGTTCTTCAAGTATCATACGGCAGCTCAGCACAGGGAACTGAAAACTTTCATTGGAACCTATGTAGTCTAATCTAGAGCATGTTCTGTTCACTGCCTTCTGGACTATTCCAGATCCAGAATCTGGTTTGGGCCTAGGCAGCACAACTAAATACTTGTCTCAGTTGGAGATCCAATAGATTGATACTGGTCTCAGCCCATTATTGACTACACAGAAATCTGTGCAGGTTCAGAATGACAGAGTTCATGATATAGTTCTTGTCTAAGCCCAGGTGCTCACTCAAAAAAAGGAAAAGATTGGCAAAGGAAAATAGTTTGTACCTTATACTGAAACATTAATCTTAATCCTTCAGGGAAAAAGGGGAGGAGGGATATGTGTGTATTCTAAAATCAGAATTGATGATTTCTAAGAAATTATGTTGAGAAAACCAGAGACAAAATGTCTTTGAAAAAGTAAACATTGTTGACAGTTCCAGTTAAGACAGCAATATGAAAAAAACACACAAAGGCCCAACTTTCTCATACATATCAGCAGTGATATAAAATGGGTACCAGATATGAAAAAATAATCAAGAAATTTTAAAAGATATATTAATAACTTCCTTTTAAAGGCCCAAGGTTGCCCAAAAGACAGTTGGAATCCCAAATACCAGAATGGTCCTTCTAAGAAAGCCAACAAAAACTTAGGTGAATATCTGGAAACCAGTGGCACACGCTTGATCAGGGAAAACATAAAGGCAATGGGTATTCTGCTCCAACCAGGAAAGCCCCAGAAGGGCCCAAAGACTGTAGCAGCTCCCTAGCTAGGAAAACAAGCTGCTACAGAGCTCAGAGGAGAGGTACTGAAAATACCCTGAGCCTATATATGTATATATATACATATATATATATCAAAGTGAGTGAATGTAAGCCCCGGAAGTTGAGATCAGTAGGAACAGTACTTTATCATTCTATCTAAGAACAAGTAGGGGATAGAGACACAGGGATGGGGAACCTGTGGCCTCAAGGCCACATGTGGCCCTCTAGGTCTTCAAGTAAAGCCCTTTGACTGAATCCAAACTTCACAAAACAAATCTCCTCAATAAAAGGATTGCTCTGTGAAGTTTGAAGGATTTGTTATGTAAAGTTTGGACTCAGTCAAAAGGCAGCACTTAAAGACTTAGAGGCCACACATGGATTTGAGGTCTCAGGTTCCCTACCACTGGACCCTACCCGTGGCTCAAAGTCCAAAATCAGAAGGTGAGACTGGAGACATAGGTAAATAAAAGAAAACACCAAATTTCAAAAATATAGATTCAGAGAAGACCAAGAGACAAATGAAGAAGAGAATAGTACAAGAAAGGTTCAGGCCTGCGCAGGGGTGGAGAACCTGCAACCTCGAGGCCACATGTAGCCCTCTAGGTCCTCAAGTGTGTTTCTTTGACTGAATCCAAACTTCACAGAACAAATCCCCTTCATAAAAAGATTTGTTCTGTAAAACTAGGATTCAGTCAAAAGGCCTCACCCAAGGACCTAGAAGGCCACATGCGGCCTCAAGGCTGAAGGTCTCTCCCCACCCCAGTTCAGGGAAAAGATAGCTTTGTCACAAAGAATATGAATACGTGGAAAAAATAAAACAAAAAATTAAAATGAAATAAAATCTCTAGAGAAAAAAAATGGAGGGATAATTAAAAGTTTAGAACAGTATCCATCTAGTGGTCTCCATGAAAAACATTGACTTCATGAGACAAAAAAAAAAATCTACATTAATGTAGATTTTAAAATAAAAAAATATTTGGATTCTATTTTCTTCTTGCCCACTGGCTCTAGTAAGTCTGGGGAGTTTTTATTTATGTTTTTTTGAAATATGATATCAAGGATTTTTTTGGTCATGGTATTCAGAGAATACAATGATTCTTGAATTGGTTTTCCATGATCTATTTTTCTAGTTGTTTTTGATAGTTTCTTATTTATTGGAAAACCAATTCAAGAATCATTGTATTCTCTGACACCTAGGAATAGTATAGTCAAGCATTAGTTTTGAAATTACCTCACAAATTGGGATTTTGTGTTTTGACCAATCTCTGTGAATTCATTGAGGTCTTCACCTTGTTTAGCTTTGTTTTCTATTTTCTTGGGACTTATTTCTTCTTTTTTTGGGTGTTTAATGCTATATTCTTCAAGAATCTCAGATGTGGGTCAGGCCTGGGACCCATAAGCTTGTAGTACACTTAAAACCATCTGATTTAGGGCTAATTGCTTCTTAGACCTCTGCCTCCCCACCACCCATCTCCCAAGATTTGCAAGTTTCTGACCTGGATTTGGATCTGTGTAACACAACTGTGAGCTGATCTTTGTTTGGAGCTCCAGTAGACTACTGCTGACCTTATCCATTATTAGCTAGCTGGAAAGCATCGCATACCTTTATATTTCTTTTCAACAGTAGAACTGGAAGCTTTGTTTTGATATGAGATTCATTGAACTGTGGCCTTTAGGCAGGACTGAGGACTAGATCAGAAATCTCATTCCAGATCCAAAACCACAAGGCTTTTGCTCACTTCTCTCCCTCTTCCTTGCTCAGAACAGAGCTTGCACAGGATTCTGGGAAGATGGAGGAGTAGGTCAGAAAATTCCAAGCTCTCAAGATTTTCTCCCATAAAAGAGATAAAATAGCACCTTAGGGCAAAAAAAAGTGAGGGTAAAAATAAATAAGAATGGGGCAGAACAAGGGTCTTTCTGGGACAATTTGACAAGATCAGAACAAAAATCCCAGGACCCTGTGAAGAGTAAACACCTCCAGGTGCTTTAACAACAAGTAGCAAGCCCTGGTGTTAGTTGATTTGAGAGGTTGCCTTGGCCCCAGACACAGGAACTTTTACACTTGGGATGGTGACAGGAGTTGGGCATCTGAGCCTGGGAAAATCGAGGGAACCTCTGCCGACAAGGAACACCAAACCCAGCTGTGCTGCTAAGAGCAGCGGGGGGTGAGAAGGAACCAGCACACCCATGGAGAGTGCAGAAGCAGTGGGGCAGAAAGCCCCTGGCTGTGTGCACTTACAGGAGGTTGGAAGTTTGGCTTTGGCTCCGGGCTAGAGGGGAGAACTGAAGATCTGGGGCAAAAGGCACCATCCCCTGTGCCCCAGGACTAGAGGTGATTACAAAAATTAAGCTATCACCACAAAAAAAAATGCACAGGCAAAGGAGAAAGAACTTAACCATAGAAAGCTATTATAGGAATAAAGAAGACCGAGGTTTATCTTCAGAGGAGGATATTGAAGTAGCGAAACCCCTTTCTACCCCAAAGAGTAACATCAAATGGTCACCTGCCCAAAAAGAATTCATAGAAGATCTTAAAAAAGACTTTAAAAATCAACTAACAAAGTTGGAGGAAAAACTAAAAAAAAAAAAAGAATAATCCAAGAAAAACAAGAAGATTGTGAAAGGAGAGCCAACCAATTAGAAAGGGAGATCCAGAATCTTAAGGAAGAAAATGACCCTGGAAAATTAGAATTGGGCAGAGCAAAGCCAGAAAAATTATAAGAGATCAAGTAATAAATAAACAAAATATGAATAATGAAAAAAATAGAAGAGAAAGTGAAACATCTTTTAAGAAAAACGACGGATTTGGAGAATAGCTCAAGAAGAGAAAACATAAAAATCATAGGACTAACTGAAAGCTATAATCAAAAAAAGAAGTAAAAACTATCAGGGTTGCATTGATAGGGACAATTTAATATCCCCTTAAGGGCTTCAGTAGAACTCTGGAATGACCATTGTGGAAAAATACTGATTTTCTATTTTGAACACATTCGTCACTTTCTGATTCATTTGACGAACTGGGTATGGGAAGCTGATCACTGTGTCTTCTTTTCAGGCTGGAGCTTGAGGTACTCATGTCCACTGCCAATCTAGCTTGTGGCCTTCACTTCCTTCTCTGAAGTATCTAAGAAAGGATTGACTTCAACTAGATCCAGGGTTGACAGCAAACCTGAGGGAGAAGAGATACACAAATTATGTGAAATAACCCTCACATATAATTTCATAGAGTATATTACTACTAAGGAGGTCAACAGGGCTGGAAAAAGATAGCAAGCCTTGAACTGTTTATTTTAGTGGTGAAACCCACATGCAACCTAAAGCAATGGGTTGGCTGCTATAGTTTACATCCCTCTACTGAAGAATGTGTTATCTAGAAAGCAAAAGTAAGTTTAGGATTTTTAAATGACTAAGTATTTCTCTCTACTCATTCTCTTCACTGGTTGTATTTCCACCAAATGGAGGGTGGCTAGTCAGGCTGAAGGGAAATGGGGTGGATGGGAGGGAGGCAAAGGCAGTTGTAAAGGTTGCTAACCTAGTCAGGTTCGTGAATATTTAGAATAGTGCTTATTTCTGGGAATTATTAGTACAACCTCCTTTGTTTAAATACTTGTAGCTCAAGTCTTTTGATTCCTACTTCATCTTAAACAAAACATGATGTCATTGCAGTTACTACAAGAAAACATATGTAGAAATATTGGATGAATCATTTTGTAGGCCCTCATCACCTAATGTCTGGACTGATGCAAAAGCCTGCTGGTTCCTCTGCCTTCTATGTGTCTCTTCTCCACTCAGCTGTCAAAATGATCTTCCTAAAGTGCAAGTCTGACCATATCACTGCCTCACTCAACAAATGCCAATGGCTTCCTCTCACTTCCAAGAGCAAATATACGTTTGCTTGTGTTTGGTTCAAAGTCCTTCATGACCTGTGCCTCTCCTCTCTTTTCTAGTCTTCCTATACCTTACTCCACTCCTTGTGCTCTACTATCTGGTGACAATGGCTTCCTTGCTGTTCCTTGAATAAGACACACCATTTCCAAACATTGAGCATTTTCACTGGCTGTCTCCCATCCCTGTAATTCTCTCCCCCCTCATTTCTCCCTCCTGGATTCTCTGGATCCCTTTAAAGCTAAAGTTAAAATCTCACATTCTACAGGAAGCCTTTCTCGATCCTAAGAAGGATTAAGAAATTCTAGGGCCTTCCCTTTTTTGGTTATTCTAATTTATCATATACATAGCTTGTTTTTACATACTTGTTTTCATTTTGTCTTCCCCACCAGATGGTGAGCTCCTCAAGAGAAGGGACTGTCTTTTACCTTTCTTTGTATGTCTAGCACTTAGCACAGTGCCTGGCACATAGTAGGTGTTTAATTAATGTTTATCGATTTATTAGATTGGTGATTAGACCCAGTCTTCAGTGTCTTCAGAGTTGTCTGTCTCCTTGTGCTGATAGTCTAGAAAAATGATTCACTACAATTTCCATTTGGATTTCCCAATCATTACTTGATCTGGTTCTTTTCTAGATCTCAACTGGAATAGCAGTTAGGACTGTGTGTGTGTGTGTGTGTGTGTGTGTGTGTGTGTGTGTGTGTGTGTATGGAGGAGGGGAGCTGGGCTGTGGGCTGTACTTCCTCCTATTCCACCATCTTGGTGGTTCTCTCCAAACACCACCTTCTTCTGTAGATGCCGAATAGATACTTTCATCTCTACCTTGTCACCAGAAAGCAATCCACTTGTCAGCAATGATGTCTCTTGGTTCTCTAAGCCCTCCTTGGGGATCTAATGACCGTTTGGTAGTGTCCTGGAAACAGAAATTGCTAATTAATACTATGTAAGCAAAGGGCTAAATCAAGCATGATTTTAATCATGCCATTTCCTATTCTTCTAGCACCTTTTTCTCTGCCCATTCTTTTTTTTAAAATTAATTTTTTTATTTAACATATTTAGTTTTCAGCATTGATTTTCACAAGAGTTTGAATTACAAATTTTCTCCCCATTTCTACCCTCCCCCCACTCCAAGATGGCGTATATTCTGGTTGCCCTGTTCCCCAGTCAGCCCTCCCCTCTGTCACCCCACTCCCCTCCCATCCCCTTTTCCCTTCCTTTCTTATAGGGCAAGATAAATTTCTACACCCCATTGCCTGTGTATCTTATTTTCTAGTTGCATGCAAAAACTTTTTTTTTGTTTTTGAACATCTGTTTTTAAAACTTTGAGTTCCAAATTCTCTCCCCTCTTCCCTTCCCACCCACCCTCCCTAAGAAGTCAAGCAATTCAACAAAGGCCACATGTGTATCATTATGTATATCCTTCCACAATACTGTTGTGAAAGACTAACTATATTTTGCTCCTTCCCAACCCATCCCCCTTTATTGAATTTTCTCCCTTGACCCTGTCCCCTTTCGAAAGTATTTGTTTTTGACTACCTCCACCCACATCAGCCCTCCCCTTCATCATCCCCCCCTTTTTTTATCTTCTTCCCTCTTCTTTCCTGTGGGGTAAGATTCTCAATTGGGTATGTATGGTGTTCCCTCCTTAGGCCAAATCTGATGAGAGCAAGTTTCACTCATTCCCCCCTCACCTGCCCTCTCCACTCCTCCCACAGAACTGCTTCCTCTTGCCACCTTTATGAGAGATAATCCACGCCATTCTATCTCTCCTTATCTCCCTCTCTCAGTATGTACCTCTCTCATCCCTTAATTTCATTTTATTTCTTTTAGATATCTTCCCTTCATCTTCAACTCACCCTGTGTCCTCTCTCTCTCTCTCTCTCTCTCTCTCTCTCTCTCTCTCTTTCTCTCCTTCCCTCCCTCTCTCCCTCTCTCTCTCTCTCTACATACATATATATATATATACACATAGATATATACATACATACACATTCACCTGTATATATACATAAACATATATATATGCATATTCCCTTCAGCTGCCCTAATACTGAGGTCTCATGAATCATACACATCATCATTCCATGTAAGAATGTCAACAAAACAGTTCACCTTTAGTAAGTCCATTGCAATTTCTTTTTCTTGTTCTTTTTCTTGATTACCTTTTCATGCTTCTCTTGATTCTTGTGTTTGAAAGTCAAATTTTCTATTCAGTTCTGGTCTTTTCACTGAGAAAGCTTGAAAGTCCTCTATTTTATTGAAAGTCCATATTTTGCCTTGGAGCATGATACTCAGTTTTGCTGGGTAGGTGATTCTTGGTTTTAATCCTAGCTCCATTGACTTCCGGAATATCGCATTCCAAGCCCTTCGATCTCTTAATGTAGAGGCTGCCAGATCTTAGGTTATTCTGATTGGGTTTCCACAATACTCAAATTGTTTCTTTCTGGCTGCTTGCAGTATTTTCTCCTTGATCTGGGAGCTCTGGAATTTGGCGACAATATTCCTGGGAGATGTCTTTTTGGGATCTATTTGAGGAGGTGATCGATGGATTCTTTCAATTTCTATTTTGCCCTGTGGCTCTAGAATATCAGGGCAGTTCTCCTTGATAATTTCTTGAAAGATGATATCTAGGCTCTTTTTTTGATCATGGCTTTCAGGTAGTCCAATAATTTTTAAATTTTCTCTCCTGGATCAATTTTCCAGGTCAGTGGTTTTTCCAAGGAGATATTTCACATTGTCCTCCATTTTTTCATTCCTTTGGTTTTGTTTTATAATAGCTTGATTTCTCATAAAGTCACTAGCTTCCACTTGCTCCAATCTAATTTTTAAAGTAGTATTTTCTTCAGTGGTCTTTTGGACCTCCTTTTCCATTTGGCTAATTCTGCCTTTCAAGGCATTCTTCTCCTCATTGGCTTTTTGGATCTCTTTTGCCATTTGAGTTAATCTACTTTTTAAGGTGTTGTTTTCTTCAGTGTATTTTTCAGTATTTTTTGGGTCTCCTTTAGCAAGTCATTGACTTGTTTTTCATGGTTTTCTCGCATCCTTCTCATTTCTCCTCCCAATTTTTCCTCTACTTCTCTAACTTGCTTTTCCAAATCCTTTTTGAGCTCTTCCATGGCCTGGGACCAGTTCATGTTTTTCTTGGAGGCTTTTGGTGTAGGCTCTTGCACTTTGTTGACTTCTTTAGGCTGTATGTTTTGGTCTTCTTTGTCAGCAAAGAAAGAATCCAAAGTCTGAGACTGAATCTGGGTGTGTTTTCGCTGCCTGGCCATATTCCCAGCCAACCAACTTGACCCTTGAGTTTTTCAGTGGGGTATGACTGCTTGTAGACTAGAGAGTTCTATGTTCCACGTTTGGGGGGGAGGTGCCAGCTCTGCCACACCAGCATTGCTCCTTCCCCAAGAACCCCCAACCCAGACTGGGCTTAGATCTTCAGCAGGCTGTGCACTCCTGCTCTGATCTGCCACTTAATTCCTCCCACCAGGTGGGCCTGGAGCCGGAAGCAACAACAGCTGTAGCTGCCCCACCTCCACTGCCCTCGTGGCTGGAAGCCCAACCGCGAACTCCTTCTACTCCCGCAGCTTTTCCCACTAACCTTCTCTGCAGTCTTTGGTGTTTGTGGGCTGAGAAGCCCGGTAACTGCCACAGCTCACTGATTCAGAGCGCTAGGGCCCCCTCCGCCTGGCTCCTGGTCTGGTTGGTCTGCGCCGCTCATGCTGGGCTCTGCTGTGCTCTGCTCCACTCTGCTCCCAGCTCCCAGCTCCGTGTGGGATAGACCTCACCCAGAGACCGTCCAGGCTGTCCTGGGCTGAAGCCCTGCTTCCCCCTGCTGTTTTGCGGGTTCTGCCGTTCTAGAATTGGTTCAGAGCCATTTTTTATAGGTTTTTGGAGGGACTCGGTACGGAGCTCACGCTAGTCCCTGCTTACCAGCCGCCATCTTGGCTCCGCCCCTCCTTCTCTGCCCATTCTATTACCACGGACTATACTATGCTAATATCTCAGGACATTCCATGTCTCAGAGCCCAAGGGTTCAAAAAACATTGCTTTTACTAAAAATGTATCCCAGTGCCTGCAGGTAAAAGCAGTTCTTAAGAGAGTTAAAAGCAACTCAGGAAGATTAAAATAGATAAAAGCTGCTGGCAAGAAGGCTAAAGGCGGTTGAAAAAAAGGTTCCCTGTCATCACAGAACACTGAAATCCTGAGGACTGTTTTAAGATTCTTCTTGCCAAAAAGGCCCATAGCTGGGTTCCAGATCCATTCACCTGGCGGCAAAGTTAAGCCAAACCATTTCAAGTTCGCACCACAGCAGTTCTAGATCATGTTGTGGGAGTGTGGGGAGTTAACTCATGATGCTCCAGTTCCACCAGTGTCCTTACCCATAGCAGTTGCCCATTGCCAATGCCACTATAGACTGCAATCCTGTGACTGCCAAAGGGACCAGCACTACTCCTTACTGCCATTGTTAAAGGCAGTTAGGTGACACAGTAGATAGAGTTCTGGACCTGGATACAGGAAGACCTGAGTTCAAATACAGTCTCAGAGACATGCTATCTGGGTAAGTCAACTTCTGTTTTCCTCAGTTTCCTCAACTGTAAGGTGGGGATAATAATAGCAATTGCCTCTTAGAGTTATTGTGAACATTAAATCAGATAATATTTGTAAATCACTTAGCAAGTGCCTGGCACATAGTAGACACTTGATAAATGCTTTTTCCTTTCCTTTCCTGCTGATGGGATCTGTATTCCTTGCCATTCTTCTGCCTGCCCCAATACCCACTTTGTTGGGGTAAAATAGGGCCTAAGCCACTGCCCACTCTGAGGCAGAAAGACTGCCACTACTGGATCCTGATTCTGTCCCTATATTTGGTAACCCCTTTATTCTGGGACTTGAATTACCCCTACCCCCATTCTAGGGTTTGATTCTGTCACCATTACACCATGATTAAGTGTTATACCCTATTTCAAGGCTGCTTCCCCCACTTCCTCATACCAGAACTTGCCTCTGTCCATCCACCCATGCTGGCTCAGAATACTGTTCCCTCCATTTCAGACAAAATATTTCCACCCCCACCTCTTATGCTGAGTCAATGCTCCCCCATCTGGATTCTGAAGACAATTTCTGGCATTGTACTCAAGCCCCATTTTTTTCAGGTTTTTTTTGTAGTTTTTATTAAAATGGATAAAATCCAGGGGAAGAAAGGTTCTCTCACTCTATGCTGACTCAAAAAATTATCTAGGTGGTGAGATTGGGGTATGGGTGGGGAGCAATGAGGCTCTGGGAAGGAATAGGTGAGGGCATGCTCTCAGGTCAGGACTCCCCAAGATCCTTGGACGATGAAAAATGCCCTGAGAAAAAAGCGTCCATGAGAAGGGTCAACTTGGAAACAGGGGGACCCTGTTGATTTTCACAAGTAACTGGAAACATACCACCACCCCAAACATAAAGACAAGGGAACCATACACCCTCCTGGGGACATAAACTGGAAGAGACCTTTTGAGGTCTGCTGCAATCCATTCTGCAGATGAGTAAACTGAGGCTTCAGAGGTACAGTGACTCAAAGGTCCCACACATTAGGTCAATGACCTAACCTCCCACCCCCTTCCAGTCTTATTCAGTTTGTCCTTGAAGATATTCCATACTTCCAGCTCTCCCTTGGCCCCCACTTTGTGGCTTCCTTCAAGACCTAGCCAAGACTTTGCTTTCTACAAGAAGCCCTTTCTTAGTCCTTGTTTCTAGTACCTTCCCTACTTATCTTCTCTAATGTTTGTACCTAGTGGTTTCTTCATTGTCTCCCCAATTAGACTCCTTTCTTTGTATCCGTAGCTGTTAAGAGCATAGGGCCTTGCACACGTAAAGTCATTTCTCAGTCATGTCCAACTCTCCATGACCGCATTTGGGTTTTCCAGACAGAGATACTGGAGCTGTTTATCATTTCCTTCTCCAGATCATTTGACAGATGAGGAAACTGAGGGAAATAGGGTTAAGTGACTTGCTCAGGGTCACATAGTCAGTATGTGTCTGAGGCTGGATTTGAACTCAGAAAGATGAGTCTTTGTGACTACAGGCCTGGCACTCTATCCACTGGGCTACCTAACTGGCACATAGTAGATGCTTAATAAATATGATTGCCTCCAAAAAAAATAGCGAAGCAATGAATGCTGGACTTCCTTAATGTTTCCTGGCTGTCTGTCTCGAGGGTCTGTGGAGAGCCTGTTGGACTGAGCTGTCCTGAAACACCCCACAGTTCTAGGACTACTTATAGTTCCCATTAGAGGGTCAAGGTAGGTGATTGTCTTGATGGGGCTGCCTACAGCTGAGCTGCTCCTTTGAAGTTTGCAGTATGGATTCTGTGGGCTTTTTTCCAGGTTGGGAGGATTTCTTTGAAGGATTCCATGTTACCTACAGACATTATAGATTTGGTTTTTTTTTTTCCTAAGCATCATTTCATGTAATTTTGCTATTTTAGAAGTGGAAGGGGGACCATGGACACCATCGAGTCCAATCCTCTAGCTTTACACATGAGGAAACCAGAGTCTTTAAGAAAGCAGGGACTGACTTTGCCCAAGGTAACACATGCTCCAATATCTGGATTAAGGAGGGGAGGGGCTGGCTCCAAAAACCAATATTCCTTCTGCTGCAGCACCAAGGAGAGAGGCAAATTGCCAAAATTCTATGAAAATCAAGTCCTTTCTTACTTGGTCAAGGGGAGGGTTTGGTTGGTCATCTAAGTCCTTTTGGGGGTAGACTCCATTATTTTTGAATTTTCATTCTTCTAAATCGTAGCGTGGTAGGATGTCCAAGATCACAATGAGCCAAGATTCAAAACAGATCCTTGTCTCCAGCCAAAACCAGACAGACTTTTTCCTTCCATTATAAATTGCTAGTAATGACCTTGGGGGATCATCTAACTGCACCCCCAAAATTATGGAGGAATCTGAAACCCAGAAAGGAGAAGAGAATTGTTTAAGGTTACAAAGGTGATAAATGGGCAACCGGGGTCCTGGATCCAAATTGAGAGGTTTTCTTTCTCCACAAACCACCTATCTCCTGGCTCAGAGAGAAGGAATCTTGGAAGGTTCAGCAGGGAGAAAGGAAGGACTTCAGTTCTCCCTTCTCTCATCTATAACACCTGGAATTTCCATGAGCCCTGATCTTTGTAATCCAGGCAACCAGCTATCATGCTAAAATTGAGTTTCCACGTGTTGCTGGGGTCTTTGTAATCCAGGCAGTCCACAGGGCTGAATCCTAGGCCCCCAGCCCCAAAACTCTGACCTGACAGGGAGGCTGGAGACTGGCCCAAATGGGGCCCCATGCCAGGAGCAGGAAGGGGGCTGAGGGAAGAACCAGGTCCACCCAGCTGGGACCCCATGGGTGAGAGGTAGGGGCTGCAGTCTAGACCCCCCAAAAAGGAGTTGGAACTCCCGTAGGGCGAGGAAGAGGCACTGAAGGCTGCTGGGGCTGGAGCGTAGGTCAGCGCATAAGAAGAGGAGGCAGCAACAAGCCCCAGGCCCACGCTGGGTGCAAACGGATGAGCCCCCTACAGCCCCCATTGCTGCCAGGGGGTCCGGCAGTGGAGAGAGGGCAGGGCTCCAGATGGATACTGATGCTGGAGGAGGAGTGGCCGAGGGAGCGGGTGCTGGGCTGTAAGGGCCTGGTGGTTCTGGCCCAGGCTCTGCTCCACCTCGGGGTGGGGAGATGCCCTTCTTCTTGGCCAGTCGGGCCTTGGATGTTCCCCCACCTGCTGGCTGCTGCTGCTGCTGTTGATGTTGGCGACACTTTGCACGGCGGTTCTTGAACCACACCTGGAATTGGGATTCTGGGATGTTGATTTTGCCAGCCACATCCTCTCGCATGAAGACATCAAGGTATCGGACCTTGGCAAAAAGGCCTTCCAGGATGTCAAGTTGGGCCCGAGTGAATGTGGTCCGCTCTCTGCACTGCTTCCTTGGTGTGCCTGAATAACCAGCAGTGGTGCCGCCATGTAGAATCTCCAAGGCAGGTACTGCCAAGGCCAGTGCATTGACTGAGTAATGGGGTGAGGGTGACTTGAGGTAAGAGGACATCATGCTCCTAGGACCAGGGACCCAGGGGTCCAGGCTGAAGGGATGGTGGGAGTGGCCAGTCAGGGTGGCTGTCAACCACCCAACTCCAAACAATCAGGACAGAGAAGAAAGCTGGAGAGGAGAGGTAACACAGTACAGTCCCTCCCTCAGGAAAAAGATCTGGGAGTGGTAAAGAACCTCGCACTCACACAGATCCAGAGACCCAGGGAGGAAGAGGAAGGAGAGGCACCTGGAAAGCTACATACAAAGGAAGAGAGATTCAGAGTCCTAGGGTGAGTCAGAGACATGAGGAGGAATTGGGAAGGGATGAGCCAGAGTCAGAGTGAGAAAGCCTCTGGAAGAGATAAGAACACAAGGAGAGAAATTCAGAGATATGGGGGGGAGAGACTCCCTCAAAGAAAAAGTCATGCCCCATTTTTAAAGGGAAAGCTATCATGGGATGGGTACTTAAAGGTGTTTTCTTCCCCCTTCTATAGCAGGAGTTTAACTCTTCGGGAAGGGGAAGAATGTTAATTACTGAATTTGATTATGAATTGTGCAGCATAAACTTTTCTTCAAATCAGATAATGAAGAATCTCTCCGAGGTAATAAAGAGCTATCTAAAATTTGATCTTTGGTTCCTCTTCTCCCCCACCCCCGCCCCACCAAAAAAAAAAAAGAATTACAGTAGATATGCTCTGGACAGAACATTTTAAAACATGGAAGAGAGTGTAAGGTTAAGGTTTTAACCACCCCCATCATAACTATAGTGTCTTAACTAGGTAAGAACAGTTTTTGATTGAATCAATCAGGACTGAGAAGAGGTCCTATACTTCTTGTTGAATCAATCAAACTAATTATGTCATGTAGGGTAATACTTTAAGTAATTTCAACTAAAGGAGAAGTTATCTCAGAGCTGGATGAGAGATTCTGAGGATCTGGATTCAAGTGATTGGAACAAACATGGAATTTCCAGCAAACCTTTGGATAATAATGTAGCAAAGGGAAAACTGAGCTATGTCAGAGAAGGGAGATGTTCAGGAAAGACATCGGTTCTATGGACATTATGGAGTAGAAGACAAGCTGTAGAAATTCTCAGGAAAAGTTCAGCTCTTTCCCCAACTTCCCTTCCCAATGCTTGTCTATCCACAGCTGTTTCATAACTCAAATACTTCTAGGAAACTAATTTTTGCCTCAGGTTAACTAAAAATAGAAATAAACAAAAGTTTAGGCAGAGAGCCCAAACTCTGCCAAGGTGTTAGTAATTTTCCTAAATGTAGTCTTCAAGCAATTGTGACTGAACTAAGAACTTTTCATCTACAATATACAACCTAAAACCAGAGAAGGAAACCAAGTGGATTTTTAGGGGCTTTCAAATGAACAAATTATTGAAATAGAGCATTATGTTCATACCACCCAAGTTCTTCTCTTACCCATATCACATGGGAACTAGAGATACAATTTGGAGGTCCAGCCACTGGAAGACGCCTTCCTGCTCAGGGCTTCACTGAAGAATGTGATGTTTCTTCAAGATGGAATCTGCCAGTTCCCCTGGCTGTGCTAAGGCATGTGGGGGTGGAAGGGTCTTGGTTTTAGCATTTGCCTGCTCCATCACCCTGGGGCTCAGGATCTCCCACTGGTTTGCTGAGGTTGGGCTTCTTGTTGTCTTGCTCTGAAACTTCCTTCCAGCCCAGGTGGGACAGGCATCCTCCAGCTGATGGGCATCCCCATGCTTCAGCACAGCCCCAGGTGGGCAGGCATCTTCTAGCCGCCAGACCTCCACTGGCTTCAGAACAGCCCAGGGCAGTTGGGCATCTTTCAGCTGCCAGACCTCCAGGTGCTTCGGCTCAGTCTGGAGCAAATAGGCATCCTCCAGGAGCCAGACCGCCACATGTTTCAATGTAGCCCCAGGGAAATGCAGAAAAACCCCATCTGGCCTCACACATGCCAGACATCACCACTAGGATCCCAACTCAGCACCAGGTAAGTTGCCAGACCTCTATAGCCTCCAACTGCAATCACCTGAGGCCTCAGCACACAAAGCCAGTGACCAGGAGCCTGGCCCCCAGGATGAGAAACTTGAGGCAGTTTCCCTTCTGCTCCAACAGGCAAGGTCAACTTTAAAAGACAGAAAATAGGCAAAAAACATGAGCAGGAAGCAAAAACAAACCTTGACTATAGAGAGCTTCTATGGTGACAGAGAAGATCAAAACACAAACTCAGGAGAGGACAACGTCAATATATCTACATCCAAAACCTCAAAGGGAATAGGAATTAGTCTCAAGCCCAAAAAGCCTTCTAGGAAGAGTTCAAGAAGGATTTTAAAAGCCAAATAAGAGAGGTAGAAGAAAAATTGGGGAAAGAAATGAGAGGTATGAAAAGAGATAAGGAAGAAAACTTTATCATGATAAAAGGTACTATAGACAATGAAGTAATATCATTACTTAACATCTATGCACCAAATGTTATAGCATCCAGATTCTTAGAGGAGAAGTTAAGGGAGTTACAGAAAGAAATAGACAGCAAAACTATACTAGTGGGGGACCTCAACCTCCACTTTTCTTTTAACCCATTGGTTTGCAGGGTCAAGGACAGGAAAAAGCAAAGTTGCCCTATTCCTCTTACCTAAAGTCAATGACAGATTACATATTGATATTTTTACTGCAGCCTAGGATGTTATCTATTTTTCAATTGTAGGTTAATCTCTCTCATGGAGTAGAAAGTTAAAGGACTTGAAGATTGCCTCTCCACACTCCAGATTGTTTTAGAGAATGAAATGCTTCTACTGTAAACCAGAGAATGGCTTCAAAGGGATAAAAGATGATACAAGATAAAGGAGGAAACATTTAGCATTTGTCAATATGTTGGTGAATGGAAGAGTGTTATACAGGGAGGAGAGTGAATGACTGGAAAGCTGTAAAATTAGAGCTTCAAAACAGATTTGAGGATCTTCCAGAAAAGGAGAGAAATTGTTTCTTTGAGGAAAAAGAAGCTGTTTGTTTTCTTTTTCATTTTTCCCCTTCTCATTAGATCTTAATTTAAAAAAAATTATTATTAATTTACTTGTAATATTATTTTCTTTTTAAATTTTGAATTCTAGGTTCTTTCCCTCCCTCCCTTCCACCCTCCCCCACCCATTGAAAAGGCAAATAAAATGAAATAAATTATACATGTGAAACAATACTTCCATATTAGCCATATCACAAAAAGCAAGAAAAATTAAGAGAGTGAGAAAATTATACTTCAGTTTGCACTCAGAATCCATCAGTTCTCTCTCTCTGGATGTGGATAGTACTTTTGCATCATGAGTCCTTTGGAATTGTTTTAGTTCATTTTATTGGTTAGAGTAGCCAAGACTTTAACAGCTGGTCATCATTACAACATTGGCATTACCATGGACAATGAAATCACAGTTCTTCTCACTTCACTTTGCATCAGCTCATATAGATGTTGCTATGGTTTTTTTTTCTGAAACCACCTCCCTCATTCCTTACAGCACAAGTGCTGCAACTTGATCAGCCATTCTCCTATTGATTAGTAATCCCTAAACTTTCAATTCTTTGCCAGCATAAAAAGGGCTGCAACAAATATATTTGTATATGCAGGTCCTTTTTTTTATTTGATCTCTCTGGGGTACAGACTAAATAGTGGTATTGCTGAGTCAAAGGGTGTTCACAATTTTATAGCTCTTTGAGCACAGTTCCAGCAGAATGATTGGACCAGTTCACAACTCCACCAACAGTTTATTAATCTATCTATTTTCCCTCATTTCCTCTAGCATTTGTCATTTCTGATAGGTGTGAAGTGGTAACTCAGAGTTGTTTCAATTTGCATTTTTCTAATCAGTAGTGATTTAGAGCATTTTTCGTATTACTATAGATAATTTGGGGGCAGCTGGGTGGCACAGTGAATAGAGTGCCAGGCCAGAAGTCAGGAAGACTTCTCTTCCAGACTCATCTTCCTGAATTCAAATCTGTCCTCATACACTTACTAGTTGTGTGACCCTGGACAAGTCAGTTAACCCTGTTTGCCTCAGTTCCTCATCTGTAAAATGAGCTGGAAAGGGAAATGACAAACTAATCTAGTATGCTTACCAAGAAAGCCCCAAATGGGGTCACAAAAAGTCAGACATTACTGAAATGACCAAACAACAAAAAACAAATAGCTTTTGATTTGGCTCTTATTTTTATACATTTGACTCAATTCCTTATGTATCTGACAAATGAGGCCTTTATCAGAGAAATTTGCCCTTAAATATTTATTGATATTATTATAGTAACTTTTTAACAAAATGGAGCATCCCTTCTTATTTCTTTTAAAAAAAGTCAATTTTTCTTTTGCTTTTTCTGAGATCATGATTGCTATCCCTGCCTTTTTAAAATTCAGCTGAAGCATAGTAGGTTCTATTCCAACCCATTATTTTAACTCTGCATGTGTCTTTCTGTTTCCAGTGTGTCTCTTGTAAACAACATAATGTTTAATTCTGGTTTCTAATACATTCTATTATCCACTTTCATTTTATGGGTGAGTTCATTCCATTCGCATTCAGTTATGATGGCTATGTATTTCCTTTCATCTTATTTTCTTCTATTTATCACTCTCTCAGAAATCTGTTTTGCTTCTGACCACTGCCTCCCTTAATCTGCTCTCTCTTTTATCTCTCCCTCCTTCCCCAATATTTCTTATTTCCTTCCCCATCTATTTAGTTTTTGGGTTGTTATTATCCTTCATTTTCAAAAAGGACCAAAGGAGATCATGATGTTGGAGTCAAGGTAAATTGTGTCTGACTATGGCTGATCAAACCAACATGAGCTCAGAATGCTCTATCACAGGTCAGACACAAATAGCCCGTATAAACATTTTGGATGGAGATGGCTCTAAATTTGTGTGTCTTACATTTCTTTTTAGCCATTGCAATTATGCTTTGCTCGTACAGCATAGCATCTTCTTTGATGAAAGCACACCATGCTGGGCAGTCCTTTGCAAACATCTCTCATGTCACTCAATCAATCCCAAAGTTCCTTAGAGAGACTTTGAGAGTGTCCTTGTATCACTTCTGACCACCTTGCCTTGCCTGAATGCTTTCCTTGTGCAAGTTCTCCATAAAATAATTTTTTGGCATTTTAGCATTCAAACAATGTGACCAGCTCATTGGAGTTGTGCTGTCTATAGTAGAGTTTGAATGCTTGTCAGTTCAGGTCAAGAAAAGACCTCAGTGTCTCACAACTTATCTTGCCAGGTGATCTGCAGAATCTTTCTAAGACAATTCATATGGAAGTGATTTAGTTTCCTAGCATGGCCCTCATATACTGTCCAGGTTTCACAGGCACACAGCAATGAGGTTAGCACAATGGCTCTATAGACCTTCAGTTTGATAGGCAGTCTAATACCTCTTCTTTTCCACATTTTCCTTTGGAGCCTCCCAAACACTGAGTTAGTTTTGACAATGTATGCATCAGCCTCATCATCTGTGCGGAACTCCCTGGACAGTATATTGCTAAGTAAGTGAACCTATCCACAGTGTTCAAAATTTCTACATTTACAGTAAGCCATGAGTTCCACACATGAGTGGCATACTACAGGCTGGTGGCGAACCTCTGTTTTCTTGGTGTTAACTGTTAAGCTAAAAATAGCACAAGCAGCAGAGAATCAATCCATACTTTGTTTCATCTCAGCTTCAGAGATTGCATTACATGCGCAAACATCTGTGAAGAAAAGCCCATGCACCAATTCCCCCTCCACTTTAGTCTTGGCCTGTAGCCTTTTCAAGTTAAATAATTTACTATCAGTGTGGTACCTGACCTTGATGACACATTCATCCTCATTAAAGATGTCTGACATTGCTGAAAACATCATGCTAAAAAAATGGGAGCAAGCACACAGCCTTGCTTCACTCTATTGGTGACGGGGAAAGTGAGAGCCTTGTTCATTATTCACCAGGTACTTTGCCACATGAGAGGAGCCTAATGACATTCACAACATCTTCTTCAGTTGAAAATTTGGCTAGAGATGGATCGACTTCAACCTGAGGTATATGGTTAACGGTTTCAGGATTGATTAATGATGGTCTGTGTTCACTGAACACTATGGAAGTGTTCAGCCCATCTCTCCAGTATCGTGTCATTATCACTGATCAATGTGGCTACATCAGGACTGAGTAGTTGAGATGTACCATAGGTCTTTGGCCCATATGATACCTTCAGGGCATCATAAAAATGCTTTGGATTATTTCTATCAGAATAAAACTAAATTTCATCTGCCTTCTTACTGAGCCAAGAATCCTGCATCTCTTTAAGCTTTGCTTGCACTTTACTTTTGATGGAGTTACATGCTGTCTTCTTAGAGATGGATGAACTATTCTGCTGTTAAACACTGTGGAGCTTTTTGTTTAGCAGCTTATGAACTTCCACTAATTTTTGTCAAACCAGTTTTGATGTTTGTGAGTATTCTGACCCAGATGAGTAAACACACTGCTATACACCAAATCTCTGAAAGCTGCTCACGCTTTTTCTGCTCTGTTGCCAAGCATCTGTTGGCTCAGCTTTCCCTCCAAGTTAGCCACAAACTGTTCCTGCTCAGAGAAGTGCTCTAATCTCTTGACATTAAGTGTTCTGGTACTCATATTGCCTTAGGTCTGCCATTTTTGTTGAATATAAATATTTAGCTTGGGGAGGATAAGTCTATATGATTAATCCAGCACTCTGCCCCACATCCTGTCTGTTTCTTCTCCTCACAATGGCATATTGTATTAAATAATGACATGTTATATTCTATATTCATATTCATCTTACAATGACAGTTTATTAAATGCCAATCTTTGTTGCATGGGTGTATTCATGAAATTTGATTGTGTTTAGGTATCTAAGAAAATGTTGATGATAAGTAGGTCATGAGATGCACAAGTCTTCAGTAGCAAATGACAATTGCTGTTGCTATTTCCAACTCCATTCCTCCCTAGGACTCCCTGCCATGTCTGGTAATCTGTGCCTACTCTAATTTTTAAGGAATTATTTTCTTGAGTGAACTTTTATACCTCTTTTTTCCATTTGGCCAGTTCTGCTTTTTTAGGTGTTCTTTTCTTTAGTGAATTTTGGTGCTTCTTTTGCCATTAGGCCAATTCTTTTTAAGATGTTATTTTCTTCAGTATTTCTTGTGCCTCTTTTACTGAGGCGTTAATTGTCTTTTCATAATTTTCTTACATCACTCTCATTTCTTTCCCAATTTTTTTCCTCTCTACTTCTTTTATGTGTTTCTTTAACTCTTTCAGGAATTCTTCTTGGGTTTGGGTCCAATTAGCATTTTTCTTTTAGGCTTTACTTATAGCTATTTTCACATTATTCTTTTCTTCTGAGTTTATGTCTTGGTCTTTCCTACTACCATGGTAGCTTTTATGGTTATTTTGTTGTTATTGTTGTAGTTTGCTCATTTTTCTAGCTTATTTCTTAGCTCTAAATGTTATGTTAAAGTTGGACTCTGCTGACCTGAGGGTGGGGAGGTACTTTCACAAGTTTCAGACTTCTTGATGCTGCTTTTTTTCAGAGCTAGTTTTGGAGATCTGGAAATTTTTGGTGCTTCCAAGGTGGTGTGATCCAGGGAGAGGTGTGGCCACTGCTCTCCAAGTCTGTAGACTGGTCTTTACCCTGTTCCCCTGAGGCTGCAAGTGTTAGCACTCCTCTTGCCTGTGGAACTGTGACCAGGTCCCCTGCTCACCTTCAGACACAAATGCTAGTGTTCTTCTTCTCTGTGGAACTGGGATCAGGCCCTCTGCTTCCTTGGACTGACCAGCAGTACTCGTCTATGTCCTGGAACTGTGACCCAGAACTTTGTATGTGGGTAATAGTGTTTTCAATCAGAGCCAGTTGTACCCAGCGCCAGCAAAGGGTGCCCTGTAATCTGTTTCTGACCAGTTGTCTAATACGTTTACTGTCTCTTGGCTGAGAGATCACGAAGCTGCTGCTGCCATTGCTGCTACTGCTGCAGCCACCTCCAAGGCCCACTCCTGGTGCTCCTGCAGTGCCCCTGGCTAGCCCCCACCCCACTGTCACATACCTCTCCTGTATACCTCCTAAGTTATCTTCAGCTGGAAAAATTTCTTACTTTGACCTTTTATTGACTCTGACACTCCAAAATTTGATATGAAGATTTATTTTAAAGTTGCTTGGAGGGGAATGTTGGGAGAGTTCAAATGAGTGGATGCCTCTAATTTGCCATCTTGGCTCTCAGCTGTTTGTTTTCTAAAGAATCATACTGTAAATTACCAAATGTCATCTGTGATGGGTCAGCTAGTAAATGGAGGAGGGACAGGAGAGGGGACAAGCATTTATTAAATACTTACTATGTGCCAAGAACTGTGTTAAGTGTTTTACAAGTATTATATTATTTGATCAATAAATGTCAGATGAGCAAGACTAACAAATGTCTGTAAGGATATATTCACCAGACTCCTTGAAAATCTAAATCAAATGGCTTTAAACTAAAAAAAAGGTTCAGAAAACAAATTAATTGCTTATGTAAGTTCCCAAGTGATTTACCATAGAGATTAGCTACAGCGAAGGAGATAAAATGGTAGTTAAAAAAAAACAGCAATTGACAGGAGACAGAATTTCAGAAAGGAATCAGGAACAAAATCCATGGCTACAAATATCTTTACACAAACGGTGAAAATTTAAGCAAGAAATGAGTGAAACAGAGATCCTAATGCAAGGAGATATTTGACCTAATGGGCATCCTTGACACTTCATGGGATTAATCCATGGCTGTACTGTGTCTCTGAACATGTATATCCTCTTCAAAAGAAACAGGATCACTAACAATAAGGAAGAGCAATATTATATGTTAAGAAAGTATACTCACGGGGGCAGCTAGGTGGCACACTGAGTAGAGGATCGGCCCTGGAGTTAGGAGGACCTGAGTTCAAATCCGGCTTCAAACACTCGACACACTTACTAGCTGTGTGACCTTGGGCAAGTCACTTAACCCCAACTGCCCTGCCTTCCCCCCCTGCAAAAAAAAGTTAAAATAAAAAAGAAAGTTTACTCATCAGAGAAAATCCAGGAACCAGAAGATGGTAGCATGATGGAGAATATTTCAGTGAAGATAATGGTGGCAGAAACAGAAATGATTTTGTCATTGAGTTTACTACAGAACTTTGAACAGAAAGAAAGTAGGTGAAAAGTTTAGAAAATAGAATACACAGAATAGCACAGAGACAAGACATAGTAGCAGTTAGGGGCTTTAATCACCCAGACCTCTGCTGAAGCAGAGCAGCTAATAACTTTTTGACATTCTTCAGTAGTAATTTCAATTTTCTGAACATGGAAGAACCAACAAGCAGGAAATTCTACTCATGTTCTGCTTCTTACAAAAAGGAAGGAACTGGTTACTGAATTGAAAATTATGGGAACACTGGGAGGAAGTCACCATTCCTTGCTAGAGTTTTTGATGGAAGAGAGAGAATCCATGCACAATCTGACATTTTGAACGTTAGGAAAATAGATTCCAAAAGGTTCAAAGGAATAATAGGAAAATCCCTTGGACTAACATGCTACTATAGTGACAGTACTTATTTTCCCAGCACTCTCCTTTGCCCCATACATACACACTAGTAGATCAGGTTCTCAAAATGATGCTGGCTACTTCTTCTCATCAGGGTTCTAGGGAGTCACTGAGGGTTTAAGGGTGCCTTTCTCCTATGAGATCAGCTTGGACAACCATTCTGGGATATTTTCCTCACTGTTAATTGCCAGTGACTAGCATACCAATTCCATTTGAGCAATTAATATGAAGTAGCTTTTTACAAAGGAATGTGTCCTGAGATGATATAGCAAGAATACTAGTATAAACATTTCTCCCCAAAGCCTGGGGGCACACTCTCCCCCATACCACCTTGGTCCTTGGGAAAAGTAAATTAAATGGAACATAGTATCTAGATTATGCCAAGTTCACATCCAAAGATTAAATCAATGTAGCTTCCTCTTGACTGCTTTGATCTGTGCTAAGTCAAACGAATCACTTTAGTTGGTTACATTGCTTCTCAGTATCTGTGCTAGCAGCAAAATTCAGTCTCTGGGGCCTCTGTTGGTTCAAATTCTGGTAGAGACTCTGCCTCCTGGACCTCTGGTGGCTCACCATTTTGACTTCCCAAAGTTTACAAGATCATAAGCATCCCAATACTTCCTTCACCTAAAAGCAGATGGAAATGGATAAAACTTAGACAAAAGCAGCAGCAAAGTCACATATTGTTGTCCTTACTGGTGAGTGAGGACCTGAGTCCACTGTCCTGGAGAGGAGATCCATAGCAGCTCAAATCCTAGCCACACAGGAAAGAGCTAGACTAAGAAATGTGATTTGGCTGGTTAATACCCTTTGAAAGTAGCCCAGATTTTGCTCCACAGTAAGTTAAAAAGGGTCCTCCTAACCCTATGGTAAGTAGACCAGAACTAGTACAGAATGTACTCATGCTCTAGGTTGTGGAACAGGACCCTTGAATTTCCCAGAAGCAGACTCTTCAGCCTCTTTGCCATTGGGATTGCATCTGATGAGCATACTGTAAGGCCAATCTGTAAGTGAAAGAGTTTTCCTGCTCATTGAATAGGCCTCAGGTGGGGCAAGGAAGGGAAGCCTGATTAGAGGCAGGCCCATAGCTTTGTGATGCTGATTAGGGATTAAAGATTCTTCCCAGATGCTGGTGCCTCTCTCTCTGGTAACCACGAAATTCCCTGGTCAGACAGAGAGAGGCCAGTCTGTTGATTTCTCTGTGTGTTTGCTCTCTTTATATAATGTATACTTGTAATTTCTGTTTGTATTTGCTCAGAAGTTCAGGGTGCTGGCTTTTCCCCCTGAACTAAGTGAATGGTATATGTATGTTTCATTAAAGTAAGATTGTTAACTCCTTAAAGTTGCTTTCCTTTGAAAAGCAGATCAAAGAACCTGTGCTAGCAGTCCTCCTGTGTGCTGGTATTAATGGTCTTACACCTCCACAGCAGCTGCAAGCAACATTGTTGTTAAACACACCACTGATGCTCACCAGCCCAGCTCCCCATGCCACTATAAGAGAAGTCATCCCTGTGTGGCTATGAAAGGCCCTGGACTGAAATTCTGATGACAAAAAGGAAAGCGGTACTAATGGTGAAGAAAAATGGAATTTGTGAAGTGACTGGTATGGATGTATGAAAAACTCACCAACCAATTGAGTGAAAAAATAAATGTGCAATAGATGGAAGCAGGGCCAGATAATAGAGGATAAGCACCAGAGTGTCATGTGGTCCTCAAAAGATTGTCTCAGCAGTGCCAAAATGCAGAATGACCTGAAGCTGAGGAAAGCAAAGGATAACAGGAGAGATTAGGTACTTACTCCTTGGAATTCAGGAGAATAAGGAAAATCAAAGAAGGGAAAACGTTTTTGCTTAATTGGATGAGAACAGGGTAGCTGATGACAAAGGGAAGTCAGGGCTGCTCATTGCTTCTTTTGCTGCAGTTTTCCATGATGAAGAGGATGACCTTTGCTCAGGAAATAAAAGTACAAAATTACTCATAGGAGGGAAGTACTTCGGGTAAATAGCCATTAAGAGAACATCTAGCTGCTCTTGATGAATTCAAGGTACCTGGGTGGTTGAACTACATTTCTTATTACCAAAGGAATTTGCAGAGAGGACTGATGGACTTCTGTAAGTGATATTTGAAAGATCACAGAAAATGAGAGAGATGCCACAAGACTGTAGAAGTCCAAACTATAGGCCAACGAGACTGCCTTTAATTCTTAGGAAAATTCTAGAATGTATCATTAAAGAACTGAGGGAAGCAGTGATTACGAAGAGATTATGGCTACATCATGCCATGCCAAATTAGCCTCATTTAATTTTTAAAAGGATTGCTAAACTAGCGTATCAAGGGCTTATTGTAGATATAGTTTAATTAGATATTACCAAAACTTTTGATGTGATCTCATGTTATTCTCATGGAAAAAAACAAAAATGTAGATTAGACAATAGTATAATTAGATGGATTCATATCTATTAAGATGGAAAACTTCAAAGAATAACTCTTAAAGGTCTGATGTGGGATGGGGCATAGTCAAGATAGCATTATACCACGTTGGGAGCACTGAAAAGCTACAGGTTCCCAGAATTGAGCTGCAAGACCTCAAGCCAGTCATCTCCCCCAAGATGTGAGTAGAGCCTAACTCTGACATAAAGTTAAAAGTCAAAAATATAGACTGGGAAAATGAATCAATCACACACACAAAAAAAATTACTTGGCCATAAAATGTTTCTGTGGTGACAAGGAAGCTCAAGGCACAAACTCAGAAGAAGACAACAATTTGAAAACATCAGTAAGCAGAGCCTCAAAGAAGAATGCAGATTGGTCACAAACTAAACAAGAATTCCTAGAAAGGCTAAAGAAAGTCATAAAAAAGAACAAAAAGTTATTTTCAAAATTAAAAAGAGCAGTAGAGGAAAAATTGGAAAAGGAAATGAGAGTTATGCAAAAAATAATTATGAAAAGAGAATTAATATCTCGGTAAAAGAGGCATAAAAACATTGAAGACAACAACCCCTTTAAAATAAGAATTGGACAATTGGCAAAATAGGTACAAAAATACTGATAAAAGTAACTCCTTAAAAATCAGAATTGGTCAAGTGAAAGGTAATAACTCTATGAGAGATCAAGAAACAATAAAACAAAGTCAAAAGAATTTAAAGAAAATGTGAAATATTTGTGAAATATTTGTGAAAATAGATCAAGGAGAGATAATTTAAGAATTATTGGATTACCTGAAAGCAATGATTAAAGAAAAGAGCTTAGACATCATATTTCAAGAAATCATAAAGGAAAACTACTCAGATATCTTAGAACCAGAAAGCAAAATAGAAATTAAAAGAATCCACTAGTTACCTCCGGACAGAAATCCCAAATGAAAACTCCCATGAAAATTATAGCCAAAATCCAGAGTTCCCAGCTCAAGGATAAAATATTGCAAATAGCCAGAAAGAAACTGCAAACAGCCAGAAAAAAAAAAACCACCCTAGGTAAACCACTGGCTAATTTGATTTTTCAACCTATTTCCTGAGGGGTGAAGACAGTTTACAAGATTTTATGTTTTACTTACTTTGCCTTCCAATCTTCTGTCAATGTACCACATCACAAAAACTAGTCAAACTGGAGATGTTGGGTGTTCTGGCAAGTTGACACAAGATTGAGGCTACATTCACCCAACCTAATGAAGAAAATGGGCGTTGGGTATCCCAGCCCTAGAAGCCAAGCATTACAGGTAAGATTTGGCTAAGACACCATATAATTATGTTCTAATGTAACAAATAACAAATGAATGCTATTGTAAAACATTTTGCGAACAGAGAATTCATATGTGTTTATTATACATGACAATAGTAATGTTAAATTAATAATTATATCTGATGAGCAATTTTAAAAGCAGCAAACTATGTCTGGCAGTTAGAGATGGTCTTCTAGACTGTCTATAGATTTGAAGATATCTGCACTGACTAGAAATTCAGAAGCATGTTTTGCCATGAAAAAAATATAAAGCTGTCATGAAAAGACTATAAAGCTGAAATGCTTCTGACCCAGTTTTTATCAAAGTTTGATCACCAAGATACTGAATAACATAGGGGAAAAAATGGCTTTTCATTCTCTCTGAAGGTGTACCTACATTGTATGTCATTTGCGGCTTGGCAAAAATAACATTTTTCAAAAGCCACAAAAACATCTCAGTGTCTTCACTGGTACAATTGTCTGTAATGTGTCCTCTGCACATTTTTTCAGCTTCCCAAAGCCAATAATGGAAACATGCTGCTTCCCTGGAAAATGCCAATCTACTCCAGCAGTGAAGAGCTTGGGTTTTAACAAACATGAGCCCTACTGTGTTTTGTTTCCCTGTATATTGTATACCTAATCTGGCCCAACAATAGACTTATTTCTTAATAAGAACCAAATAATTTTGATTACTATGTCTTTTTTTTTGGAAGCACCTAGTCAGTGGATAGATCACTGGACCTGGAGTCAGGAAGACCTGAGTTCAAATCAGGCCTCAAACACTCACTAGCTGTGTGACCCTGGCCAAGTGGCTTAATCTTTATTTGCTTTGCTCCCCTGGAGAAGAAAATGGCAAATGACTTTAGTATCTTTGCCAAAAAACAAACAAACAAATAGACAAACAAACAAACCAACCCACACAGGGTCATGAAGAGTTGAACATGACTGAATGACTGAACAAACAAAAATATTGTAATTTTTATTACACTGGCTCAGTTTGCTCATAAAGAATTACTATTTCTCCAGTGATTTAGGTCCATGATCATAGTGTTGTATAATTCTATTCCTGTGTCTATCCTGGCAGGTAGATTTTCTATACATATTCTACATGGAATTTCTTTTTCTATTTTTTCCTGCTGGGCTTTGTTAAAAATATGCAGAAATGTTAATGACTTGGAAATTTATTTCATAAATTCTGCAACTTTACTAGTTAGTTTTTTCTGTTAATTTTTAGTTGCCTAACTAGGGTTCTCTAAATAAAACATCATATCAATGCTGAGAGTGTTAATTTTGTTTCCTGTTTGCCTATGCTTATTCTCTCAATTTCTTTTTCTCTTCTTATAGCAATAACTAGAAATCCTATTACTATATCAAATAGTAGTGATGATTATGGATTATGCTTTACTCTTGATCTTTTTGGGAAAGCCCATAATTTTTTTCCATTAAAAATAGTGCTCATTCTTGCTTTTAGATAGATATTACTTATCGTATTAGGCAAACACTCATTTATGCTTAGGTCTTCTAGGTTTTTTGTCTTTAACAAGAACAGATACTATAACTTGTCAAAAACTTTTTCTGCATCTATTGATAGAATCAGGTGAATTTTGCTATTCTTGTTATTAACATGTTCTATTGTATTTATAGTCTTCCTGCATTCCTGGTATAAACTCAACCTCATCATAATGTATAATATTTCTGATATGTTGTGGTAGCCTACTTGCTTTGTCTCTCCCTGGTTTAGAAATCAATCCCATATTTTTTAATGAAAGAATTTAATATGACCACTTCTTTTTCTATCTTATTCAAATAAGTAATATAATATTAGAATCAGTTCTTCTTTGAATGTTTAATAGAATTCCTTATAATTCCTTCTGATCTTGTTTTTTTTTTCTTTCTTTGGGGCTTGGCAGTTTTGATATTTATGCTAACTTTAATATTCAAGAATATTAATGGTGATGTCCCTTTGTTTTATGTAACAAGTTTTTTTAATTAATTTGTCCTCATACCTCTCTTTCCCTTAACAAACAAATAAACAAATAACCCCCTCAATACATATCTGCATAGTTCGGCAAAACAATGTCTGAAAATATCTTCCTCTATATTTTAAGTTTATTATCTCTCTGTCAGGAGGTAAGTGGCATATTTTGTTGAATTTTTTTTAATTTGTGGTTTTATCTTTGCTTTGATCTGAGTTCTAAAGTCTTTCAATGTTGTTTTTCTCAGAGGCAATACCAAGATAGAAGAGTATAGGAAGAGGCACAGTGAACTCTCCACAAAAACTCCTCCAAAGGGATCTAGAAAATATACCACATCATGTCTTGATGGGGAAATCCTAGAAAAAAAATCACAGTGAGTCATTTTTCCACTCCAAGTTGGCATAGGGAGACAGAGAGATCTGTGGACTTTGGGGGAAGGAGTCTGGCCAGGTGTACTCCATGGAGCACTCCAATGTGAGAGAAAGGCTGTGAGCCAGGGCATAAGAAAATAAAAAATCCATACCAAGTCATCATGATGGAAACAGGTTCCAAGAGGCAACTCTGTTGCCTACTACCCAGTTCTAGGTCACAGATCCAGGGCATACTGAGGAGGGGACTTGCATTTTGGGTTGAAATGCTGGGGAAGAAATAATAGCAGGGGTTATCCTGAGAGAGGAGCAAGTTCAGAAGCAAGTAGCTGTGGTATCATCCAGATACTGGGAGCAAAACAGGCTCTTAGTTTAAGCTTGTAGCACAGAGGAATAAGCAGGACAGGAATGCCAAACCAAAAGGAATTCTACAGTTCCATCCATTTGAATGAGCAGATTCACAGCTGGTTGATAGTGGTTGAATCCAGCAACAGTCTGCTGTTGTTCAGATGCAAACCTAGATCAGGGATTTATAGAGCTCAGATGAGGAGGAAGGAATCAGATTTTGCTCTGAATGAGATCGCTTTGTGAGCAATTAAAGCTTGCAAGTGCCTGAGCTATTCCTAAGATCCTTAATACCCCAAAAAGAAGCAATAAGACAAGCTGAGGTTTTCCCTACAGGAGTGTACAGAGCCAAGATCCAACATGAAGTCCAAAGTCACACACACACACATACATGCACACATATACGCATGTACATACATATATAGTGACTACATCATATATGTGTGTATGTATATGTATATATATATGTGTGTGTATATATATATGTGTGTGTGTGTGTATATATATATATAGACAGAGACAGAGAGGAGAGAGACAGAGAGAGGGAGAGGGAGAGGAAGAAGGAGACAGAGAGAGAGAGAGAGAGAGAGAGAAAAGAGAATGACTCCCAAACATCTATGAACAAATACTCAAAAAAAATACAGTTTGGACACAAATTTAACTAGAATTCCTGGAAGAGATAAAGCAAGAGTTAAGCAGAATTTAAAATGTTTTTATAAATGGAATGAGAGTGCTAAGGGAAGAAAATAACAAAGAAATGAAAGCAAGGAAAGAAAGAATTGGAAATGGAATTAACAGTTTGGCTGTAACTGTTTTGTAACACATACAAAACCTTGCCCAAACAATGAAGTTGTTGAAAATTAAAATGGACCAAATAGGAGATAATGACTCTAGATTTATGACTCATGTGACCTCCAAGATCAAGGAATACATTTTTTTTCTGATCCCCATAGCCTTTCAAACCTTTCCAAAATTGAAATTATGCTCCAAACAAGGCAACTTCATCTGTCTTCATATCTAGGAACCTGGAATTCAAATGGAGTTTTTAAAAATGAACTGACATCTATCTTGAACTCACTCAACACCCATCCCCTACCTCTCACACTGCCAGTAGTGAGGCTGCACTAGCTGACCCAAAGACCTAACACAGTGGCCTGCAACAAAACCCAAGTACCAGACCACAGGTTTTCAACAAAACCCAAAGACTGGGCACAATCCTACATCTCAGTTCCTTTCTCTTTATCCAGTGTCATGGAGGCCTAGGCTCCAAGCTGTGAAAGTCTATTCAGGTTTTAATAGCCCATCAACACTATGGCAGAACTTGAGGGACAGAAGCTTGATGGGACTTTGACAAGCAAGCCAGCATTGCAACAGCCCTGGTTGCAGAAGTCTGGTTAAACTGCTACTGACAGCTAACACTGAGGCAACACTCTAGGCCACAAAAGCTTACTGGGGCTGAGAGAGACTATCAGCACTGTATCAGTTGTCTTTTATGTTACAAAAAATTTGCAGGAGAGTGGAGGAAAAGGGAGAAAGGAGTAGGGACAGGACTGGGATTGAAATAGAGATCTATCCTACCCTTTACTTCACTCTTCCTCCCAGATCCTCAAAGACCCAAAGCAACCTCATAACAGCATGACAGTTCTATGACCTGCTGGTGCCAGGCCAGAGAACTGAAGAACAGAAGAAACAGGACAGGACAGCAGGAGAGGACACTGGATGTGGGAGTGAATACTGTACTCCACTGAACCGAGGGAAAGAGTCCAGCATCCAGCTGGGGCCAGTTCTGTCTCTCTAAAAGTCACTTGATGCAGAAATCTAGGCTAATGAACTATGAATTACTCAGCACTGAAGGAAAGTAAGAAACATTGATATATAGTCCCCAAGGAAACAACCACCAGAGGAAAGAGAATCAGAAAGTGAGCAAGAAGGGAAAATAAAGGGGGAAAGATTGAAATTACCAAATATTTTTCAAAAAAAATCAAAGACCTCGAACATAAGCAGATAAATCAATAATGAAAACAATAACAAACAAAGAAATACAGCCTCCATATCTAGTAAACAAGTCTAGGCCTCTGAGTAAATACTATAAAATGAAGAAAAATAATTGAATGCTACATGAGACAGAGGACCCTATTAATGTGAAAAGAACATGGACACAGAACACACTGTTCTTGAGTGGTTTAAAAGAGAAACTAAAATATGAGAGCAAAGTTCATGGCTTGCCCAACAAAAACAATGGTTACTTTAAAAATGGAATCTGTAATGGCAAGACTCACCAAAGAAACAAAAGAGCAAACAATAAATTAGGAATACAAATACACAGGAAGAAGAAGAAAGAAGAAGGAGGAGGAGGAGGAGGAGAAACTACAACGTTAAAAGAAAATATGCTTACTAAGCAAAACATACTAACCTTGAAGACAGTGTGTATAGTGAAAACCTAAGGATTACAGGTCTCCCAGAAGGAAAAGATAAGACAAACGATTTGAACATCCTGAGGCAATAAAACAAGAGAACTGCCCAGAATTTCTGGACACAGAAAGTGAAATACCCATTGAAGGAATAAAAGAATGCATAGATTGCCACAAAAAAGGCTGAAAACTCTAAGATACACTGTGGCTAAATTTAACCATTCAATTCAGAAACAAGTTCTGCAAGTGATCAGGAGAAAAATATTCAAACAAAGAAAAGAAATTAGAATAATATAAGACTTTTCTGTATCTAGCAGAAAATGCAGGAGGGAGTAGAATAATGTGTGCTGAAGTTCAATGGATATACACTGCAAATCTTAGCCTAACCATAAATGAAAAAAAAGATGTATGTTTAATAATAAAGAGACATTTGAAACATCCTTAGAAATAAAACCAGACCTGAAGAGATTTTGCTTCTTAAACACCCCAAACAACAGAAATGCAAGGAGCTTGAATAAATGCAGCAGCAGTAGCAACAGAGTGAGACTTGGGTTTGATTCTGAGTAATACAACTATGGGCTTGCCCCTGGTTGGAGCTCTAGTAGATGGCTGTTGACCTGTTACTATCAGCTAGCTAGATAGTATTGCAAATTCAGAGAGACAGAACTATAGGCTCTTGCTGCATTTGAGCTCCCTGCTTTGTTCATTCGTCTGTGGACTTCAGCATTGTCAGGGGGCATGGATCTGAAATTTTGCTCCCTGGATCAGAAGCACATAGCTGCTGCTGGTTTCTCGTCTTCTCTTTGCCCAGTACCTAGCCTCAGGCACACAACCACTTCTTGTCCTGGACTGTCACTCCCTGGTACAGTTTCCCTCCTCAATCTTCACTGGAGTTATGACCCAGATCTGAAATATAATTTACTGAATTGCCAGTTGGCACCTGTTAGTTTCCTTTAGGGTCAGGTCCTTCTGTGGTAGAGTCATTACCAAGGAGGTACTATTATTATTGTCCTATTACACAGGTAGCAACACCAAGAATGCTTCTCCCTTAGCTATTTGGGCAGCCCGGATGTCTTTCATCCTACCTGGTTGAGGTTGAGTGTAAACTCCTAGAAATATTGAGAGAATTGAAGCAGAAAGATGAGAGAATAGGACTCTGAATGGGACACCAGAGCCACTGAAGACTAGTGGAAGGAGAAGTACTAGAACTTGGGGGTAGGAATTACTGGTGGCCAGTAGGGCAAATATGCTTTACTATTCTGTGTTAATTAAAGCTTTTGCTTAAAATTAATGTATAATTTGGTCTGATCTGGAATAGTGGCGCTGGAGTGCTTGCCAGAGCCAATTACTACCTTTTCAGTATGAGCACTTAAACCTCGGAAATTGGCAATTGCCACAAATCAGGGTTTGATCTTTTGCTTTGTTGATTTCTAGACTTAATAAAGCAATAGGGAAAATGTTAATAGTGCAGATTAAGTTTAAAAGTGTGTTGTACATACATGTAAATATGGAGAGAGAGAGAGAGAGAGAGAGAGAGAGAGAGAGAGAGAGAGAGCAGTTATAAAACATTTATTCAGCACAGGACCGGACAAAGATGTACTTTAATGGAAACTAAGAGATACGTCCAATCAATCCCTTCATTTTACGTGTAGCCCAAGCTCAATGCTAGAACATTTCCACAAGACTCTCTTCATTGACTGAGAGAATAAGGCATTTCTATGAATTAAATTACAGATACATTAATTTAATTTTGAAGTATGTAAAAAGTAGAAGCAGCATGGTCCAGAACCCAAGAAACCTTTCTAGTCCTGACAACACCACTGATTCACTAAATAACTTTAGGCAAATAATTAAACTTTTTCTCAACTGCAAAAATGTGTGGGTTAGACTAGATGATCTTTAAAGATCTTTCTAGCTCTAACCTTCTATAGATTCTGTGAATTATTTTTTGAGGATCTTGTGGTATTGCCATATTGATGGTGACCAGTAGAGGGCACTAAGAGTATGTGTAAAACTCGTGAACCAGCATAACTTCCTATGAATGTGAGATCAAGGATTTGCTTTTCACTGTCTCTTACAGCTAGAAAGGGCTTAGAGCTCATCTTGTTCAATCAATCCCTTTATTTTACATGTGGCCCAGGCTCGATGCTGGAACATTGCATAAGGCTCTCTTCATTGACTGAGAGAATGGTAATTCTATGTGTTCTTGCCTGAAAGGCAGAGTTATTGAAAAAACTTTGGTGTTATTCTTTTCTGACTGGGGAGAAAACATATGGTTCCAGACTCTCTTCAAGGAGAAATCCTAAGGAGAGAAATAACAGACTCTGGAAAACAAAAAACAAACATATAGGGTATTACAGATAGTCCTAATGCCAGAATTCTCTTAGTTCAAGTTCAATGTTGGGACAAAGTGCAGCATTTTGCACATCATTGAATAGTTGACAAAAGGAGATTTCCTTTGACCCAATATAGCAAGCATATGTTTATCTGGATGTATCCATATTGAAACATATATATGGACAAGATAACGTAAATTACGTGGTCTTCTGAAATCCACCAAATCAGAGAGGTTCTGACTGCACATGGCTGGGACTTTTCATGCCTTTCAGAGATCAGAAACTTACATCAGGGAAACAGGGGCCAATCAGGTCCCTGGAATACTTTCTCCTTTTAGGAAGGTGAAGGGGAATCATGGACCTAACCCTTGTTAGAGGAAAATACTAGTAGATATTAGTCCTATCACCTATGGAAAAGTCAGCTAAACATGTCCTTAATTTCCAGCTTGCCTCCATAGAAGATTTTAGGGAATTTCCCTTTTGATAAGATCAAAACCTCCCTCTCTTGCTTTTCCAATGGAAAAATTCATTTATTCTGTGTATTTTCTGGCATATTCTCACTTGTATAACTTCTCTAATTTCTGCTTTGGTAAACGGATTTGCTTATCATTTACAGTTTGTAGTGTATTTAGAAGTAGTCAAGCCTTTAGATATTAACTTGGGTTACACATTTAAGTTGTAGTTACCAGGAAAGGACCTCGAAACCAAGAAAAAAAATTCTCCTAGACTAACAATGGGCAGCTAGATGGTACAGCGGATAGAGTGTTGGGCCTGGTGTCAGGAAGACCTGGGCTCAAATCTGACCTCTACCTGCATAACCCTGGGCAAGTCATTTAACCCTGTTTGCCTCAGTTCCTCATTTGTAAAATGAGCTCGAGGAGGAAATGGCAAACCATTTTAGTATCTTTGCCAAAAAAACCCCAAATGATGTCACAAAGAGTCAGACATGACTGAAATGACTGAACAACAACAACAAAGACTAGCAATATTTAGCATGGCAGAGAGATATACTCCTCTAAAGAGAACAGAATTGCCAACCATGTGGCCCTATCTGCCCCCCTTCAGTAAGCAATCAAGGTTTTCTTTGGAGAGGTGGGCAAGATACATATGATATCTATCAAAGCTTCTTCGTGACTCATGTTTAGAAAAACCAATGTGGACTACATATAACTTGGCTGAGAAACAAATATTCTATACATAGAAGAGGTCCAAAGAGAAAGAAGGGATTTAACCAAAGTTATATAGGGATTAAATGGCAGAGTCTCGATTAAAATCTAGGTACTTTGTATCCAGAACCAGTATGCTTGCAATGACCGCATGCTGCATAACTTCTAATAATGTGCTTTGTAATTCTGCTGTTTCCATTCACTCTAGTTTTCTTTGCTTAAGATAAGTTGTTAAATTGGAGTTTAATCCACATTCTCAAAGAGTTTAGGAATCCAAGTGGTATATATCCATGACTTAATTAAATACGCTGCTAGAGAACCATAAAAATCCTATTACAGTAAATCACGTTAACCACTTTTTCATGTTTTTAGTTGCTACATAGTATACATGTAAAGTCCTATGCCTATGAAATCAGAAGATATAGTTCCAAATACTGTCCCTGATATTTTCTTCCATGTAACCTTGGGCAGATCTGTAAAATGAGAGGATTAAGCTAGATTACCTTTGAAATATCTTCCAGTTAAAATTCTATAATCCTATGACATTAAGCAGAAATTCAGGCATCCCACTTTAATATTCTTTTGTTGTATTTTTAAAAGGTCATATTACTTAACCCTTGAAATTTCTTCATGTATAAAAAAGGACTGGACTAGATCTCTATAGTTCTTTCTGACTCTACATCCTATAATTATGTTTTATTAAGTAGTTGGTTTTATTCATTTTATTAATAGTGTAATTTACATATAAAATATACTTCACACTTACTTTTTATGGATTACGATCATCCCAATAATCTCAAGTACTTATAACATTTTTTGTTGCTAAAAATATACCTTTGGCAAGTAGGTAGAAGCAATTATCCTTAAAAAAAAACTGAGGCAAAGAAATGATGAAATTTTCAAAGTTAAATATCAAGGGTGTAGCAAGATTTGAAATAAGAGCCCAAGAGTCTGGTCTTTTGTTCTATGCATCTCAGACAGAAAGAGTCTTACAGATTTTCAAGGAAAAGTAAAAATATCTCAGACAAAACTCGGAAGACTAATATTAGTGGCCAATAGATAAACAACAGGGATTGCAGAAGAGTCTGAGGAGAGAACATGAGTTAATAGTGAATGATTTTACAATGAAGAATTGTTAAGGAAGACTGAGAATAGTAAACAAGAAAGAAAGAAAGAAACAAGGAAAGAAAGAAAGAAAGAAAAGAAAGAAACAAGGAAAGAAAGGAAGGAAGGAAGGAAGGAAGGAAGGGAGAAAGAAAAGAAAAGAAAGAAAGAAAGAAAGAAAGAAAGAAAGAAGAAAGAAAGAAAGAAAGAAAGAAGAAAGAAAGAAAGAAAAGAAGAAAGAAAGAAGAAGAAAGAAAGAAGAAGGAAGAAAGGAAAGGCAGTGTTATGAGAAATAAAAAGAAGGAAAATTTGGATGTCAAAATAGACCCATGAAAATTAGTTAGATGTTACAAAGAAGCAGGACAGAAATTATCTGGGAACTATTGATTGAGTTATATGGTCTCTGATTTGGAAGTACATTTTTCTTAGCAAATTCTACCTTTTACTTTTTTTTAAATAAACCATAAATTAGTACTTGGAGAATAATCAGTAAATTAACAAGTTGTACATTTTATACAATAGTAACTATGTCTAATTAGATTTAGTTGCCATTCATTTAAAAACACTTCATTTTTTATTATGAACTTAATAAACATCAACATGCATAAACATTTCAAAATTTTTAAAAATGAGTATTTACAATTGAAATTGAATTTCTTTACACACTTGTAATAGTGCCTCTGGGACTACTGTCCCAAAACCTTATTTATACTGGAAAACTAGCATTCTAGGGATAACTTTAAAGATTGAGTGGTATCTTTCTGATGCTGTTTCTTATGTGCTCCCTCCATTGATTATTAATTGATATCCGTTAGTTAGCCAGAGTTAACTAGGTTTTAGCTAGAGACATTTACTAAAGTGCTATAGTAAGAATAGTTGATAATTTTTTTTATTTCAATTCTTAAAAGTCTGGGGCACACTCTCTCACACAGTTACATAAAGAAGTGAGCTCAACCTTAGAGAACTCATGAGGCAAAGGGACAAATGCACAGCTCCTGATTATTCAAAGTTCTTTTCTCTCTACATGGAATTCTGCTAAGGTATGTCTTAATTTTCTGATGGAACCTTTGTAAAATCCTAGTTACCTTTTATGAATGTATCTAGTTTGTCCTGGGCTCCCAGTTGAGAGATGTTGGTAAGTCACTGCTGCAAGGATGTCCATGGGAAGTCTAATATATTCTGATCTTCCAAAGTTCATAAGGTCATTCTCTAGTAAAGGGGGAAAACATTCTCTCTCCTCCCCACCCAAAAGAATTCCCTCTCAGTGGCTTACCTAAAGCTACTTTCTCCTCTGTTGCCTCCACACTCTAATTCCAGATTCTAAACATAGAGTAAAAGGATGGATAAGAAGACAAAATACAGCAATCAGTAATTTTTAAGAAATTTATCCACAAAATAATCACACACACAATCAAAATGAGAGGCTGAAACAAAATTTTTCATGCATTTGGTGAATGGTTGCTGTCCTTCATTCTCAAAGAGGACCAAACGATATCACTAGGCTAGGCTGATCAGACCAATACAAGCTCGGAATGTACTACCACAGGTCAGGCACAAGTAGTTTGTGTGAATATTTGAGTGGATACTCTAAATTTGTGCATCCTACATCTCTTTAAGCTGTTTCACTTCCGCATTCCTCACAGAGCACAGCTCCCTCTCTGATGTGGGCATGCCATGCAGAATGGCCCTGTGCCAGTGTTTCACATGTTGCACAATCAATTCCAAAGATTTAGACCTTGTGGGTGTCCTTGTATCATCACTACTTCTGACCACCATGTGAGTGCTTGGCCTGTGTGAGTTCTCCCTAAAATAGTATTTTTGGCAATTGTAGGTTTTGCATTTGAACAACATGGCCAGCCCATTGGAGTTGCACTCTCTGAAGCAGAGTTTGAATGCTTGGCAGTTTATTTTGAGTAAGGAACTCAGCGTCTGGTACCTTATCCCGCCAAGTGATCTTCAGAATTTTCCTAAGACAATTCAAATGGAAGCAATTCAGTTCCCTGTCATGGTGTTGGTAGACCGTCCAGGGTTAACAGGCATATAACAGTGACGTCAGCACAATGACTCTGTAGACATTCAGTTTGGTAATCAGTCTAATACCTCTTCTCTCCCATACTTTTCTTCAGAGCCTCCCAAACACTGAGTTATCTCGGCAATGCATGTGTCAACCTCATTATCAATGTGTACATCCCTGGAAAGTACACTACCAAAGTAAGTGAACTTATCCACAGCATTCAGAGCTTCTCCATTTGCTATAACCGATGGTTCCATGTATGGATGGTATGGTGGTGGCTGATGGAGCCCCTGTGTTTTCTTAGAGTTAATTGTTAGGCCAAAATTAGCACAAGCAGCAGAAAATTGATCCACACTTTGTTGCATCTCAGAGACCGCACGGGGTACAATCATCTGCAAACGGAAAATCATGCACCAATACTCCCTCTACTTTGGTCTTAGCTCGTAGCCTTTTCACATTTGGTGAATGCAAAAAGCAGAAGGTGCAATCCTTGTACTAGACAAAAAAGTTAAAATTCATATTATGAGTAGAGATAAACAAGGAATTTAAAGGAGTAATAGATAATGAAGTAGCATAAATACTAAGCACAATATAAATGTCATAGCAACTAAATTCACAAACTGAATAGCAACACATCAACAGCATTTATTACTGAAAGGTTAATGTTGTCATCTGAATGAGATATTAAAACTACAGATATTTCTCAGGATGATGTGGCACTTTTTAAAAAGAGACCACGTACTAGGGCACGGAGAAACTGTAAGTGTAAAAAAAGGTAAAATACTAAACACATCCTGTATAGATAAGGGTATTTTAAAATTGTAATTAATATAGGGAGCACAAGCAAAAATACAGAGCTAACTGTAGGCTTAATAATTCAATGGCAAGTGGGTCAAAGAATAAGTCATAGAAACAATCAATAGTCATGTAAAAAGAATTACAATGATAAGATGACATTAAAAATTTGGAGATGCAGATTTTTCTTGGGATGAAGATTCTTCAGAGGAGAAAATCACATCTCCAAGGGGAAAAAAAGTGTCAATGAAAAGACTCTGGAATCTTTTAACAATCAAAAAATTGACAAATGAGCAGAAAAAATATAATTTTGAAAATTAGGGAACAGAAATATTACAGAATTGATAAAAAGAACTAAAATGGATTCTTCGAAAAGATTAACAAAATTGAAATGCTTTGAGCCTAGGAATAGTATAATGACCCCTCAGGTCCATCTAGTTCCTTCCTCTTCTGCTTTATGGATTTTATATTAAATAAAATGTCAATAGTTCTATCACAATAGCTAAAGAGCCATCAGTTAGGAAATTCCTAACACATAGGCAGATACTTGGTTCTTTGCCCTAATTTGATTTTTTTCTTGTTAAATCCTGATCTCTTTATAGTTGAAGCAAAAATTAGGGCTACTGGAAACTTCAGCTTGAAAAAAAAATAAATTTTTTGCAGTGTCTATTAATGAACAAGCATCAGGAGGGGAAGTTGAGAGAAGAGCAAACATTTTCTCCGAATTTTTCTCAGTCTTTTAAGAAGTTAAGTGCAACCTGTAGCTTCAGCACAAGTCTTCTGTAGGAGCTAATGGCCTCCTATCTCTCTCTCTTGTATGCAATAATTCAGTCTTACTTTTTCTTTCTTCTTTTGCCTGTTGCCCCTGTGCCACTAATATTTTCAGGCTCAATTTTTGAGGAACCCCTTCTTCCTCTCTTTCCTATATGTGTTCCTTTAAGAACTCAGTTCTTTCTTCTAGCTCAAAACTTGAGATAATCCCAGACTCCTCTTTAGACTGAGAAGGCAATATGTATATCTGTGAATTACAAATCTCAAAATGCCAATCAGTTCTCAATTTTGTATAAAAAAAATGAAAAAAAAGATCCAGTGAAATAAGAACAGAGAAGAAATAAAAAGAATTATCAAAACCTACTATATGCTATTAAATTCCATCAAAACTGAGAATTTGAAATAAATGTAGGAATACAAAAATTTTAAAATACCTAAATTAGCAGAACACAAAAAAGAGATACAAATTCAGAAAAGGAAATTGAATTAGCTATAGGAATCATCAAAGAGGACAAAAGAAAACAGACCTATACCCAGTGGATTTACAGATGAATTCTATTAAACTTTTACAGAAAATTAATCATTTATGCTCTACAAATCATTCTGTAAAATAGCAAAATAAAATATTTCACCAAACTCCTTGTTTGTGAGACAAATATAGTCCTGCTACCTGAACCAGAAAAGGATAAAGCAAAGAAAGACAACCACAGACCAAAAGAATTAATATTAATTCAAAAAATTTTACTTACATAAATCAAAATTTTTATATAAGAATAAAAACAAAGTTGAAGTAATAGAATTCTGAGGATGTGTCATTCAAAATAACTACAAAATGCATTAAATGTCAGGACATTAACTCATAAGGACACATTCATGGTTAAATAGATATAATTATAAAACTTCCTTTAAAGATGTGTAGAATGAATTAAATAAGTGGAAAGTTATTCAGTGTTCAAGTTTTGCTGTGCTAATATAATAAAAATATCATACTATATAAATTAATGTGCATATTTAGTGCAATCACAGTCAAACTACCAAGAGAGAGAGCTAGACAAAATGATTATAGTTGTTTGGAGGAACAAAAGGTCTGGAATCTTAAGGGAAAATGAAATAAAGAGTAGTAATAGGAATAAAAGCACTTTCAGGTCTCAAATTGTCCTATAACGCAACAATCATTATAATTGACTGATATTGGCTTAAAATAGAAAAGTAGTTCAGAAGAACATACCAGAGAATGGAGAAGCGGAAACAATTGAATGCAATATATTAAATATATTTAAACCCTCCATGTTTGAAAAGAATTATTGAGAAAAACAAAAAGCAGTTTAGTAGAAATTTATATGCCACATTTTCTCTGAAATATATATGAAACCGAGGATTAAAGATTATAGCTAAAATATTTTAGAAGAAAATCAGATCAATTTCCTTTCATAGTCATGGTTATAAAGGTAGAATTTTTATCCAAACATGGGATGAAGCTAATCACAAAAGATGGAATAATAATTTTGACAAAATGAAATTTAGAGATTTTGCACAAACAACCTTAATACAACTAGGATAAAGGAAACAGATGATTGGGAAAAATCATTATATTAATATCCCTCATAAGGGTCCGATATCCAAGATAATATGCAAATATATAACACAAAGACCCATTCCTCATTGAACAATGTGAACAAAATTTTCAAAAAAGGGAACTGGAAACTACTAACAACCAAAGGGAAATATGCTCAAAGTTACTAGTAAGAGAAATGCAATTCAAAAACTTACACCCTACAAATTGGCAAAGATAACGAAAGATGGAGATTATTAATATTGAACATGTTATAAAAAGGTAGACATACTAATAAAGCATTGCTATGAATAGGTTTCACTGTTGGTGGAGCTGCAGATAGGTTCAACTACACTGGAATGTATTATGGAATTAGAAAGAAATAGAAACTGGACCTGTGATTTTCTTGGTATAGAGAAATCCTAGATGAAGGAATCCCCTTCATCAGTGTAAGTTAGTACGTTTTCTGCAAATTGCCCAGAATAATCTGAGGTTAAGTGACTTGCCCAGAGTATTAATGGTAGGACTTAAACTTCTTCTAGTATTGAAGCCACTCACTATCTGTTCAGTAAACCATGCTGACTGTCACCTGGGAATCATGTAAGAAAATAACGAAAATTTTCATGCCCTTTGACACAGAGATCCAACTGTTAGACATATATCTGAAGGAGTTCAATGATAGAAAGGCCTTGCATACATGTATATGGTATGAACTGTATACATATACGTATATGTATATCAAAATATTTGTAGTGACATCTTTTATAATAACAAAGAACTAGGGACAAAGTAAATGTCCATGAATCAGGGAATGGCTAAACAACTTGTGGTACATGAACATAGCAGAATATTATTGTGCCAAAATAAGCAATGAGTATGCTGAATAGAGAAACATGGGAAGACGTATGAACTGATGCAAAGTTAAGTAAGCAGAACCAGGAATATAACACGTAATGACAATAACAATGTAAATGGAAAGTATAATAAGAACAACCTAATGAGTAGCAAAAAAGCTCTATCCCAAAGGAGTTATGAGAATGTATCTCCCTCCCTTCCTTGAGTGACCATGGTTATGGAACACTGCATGTATTGTCAAATTTGGGCAACATGTTGTTTAGTTTTGTTGAAAGAGTTTTTTTCTTGTTTTTTTTTTCTTTATTATAAAGGATGGCTCTCAGAGAGGTAAATGCAAAGGACATATTAAAAAATATAGGTAATAGAAAAATAAAGATTTTAATATTTTTTTTAAGAAATCTATGAGTCAATGAACTGTTCAGCTGCAGAAACCACTCATTTCATAGGTAGAAACTACTGGATGATATACAAATAAACATAGATTCAAAGAAACCAGAAAATGTCATCCTTAAACCACTTTCCTTCACCACTATTTTGGTTTCTTTCTCCTGCCTTTGCTTAACTGCTTCAACTAAAATAAGTTCATCATTATTTGTATGCTTTTAAAAAATCTATTGTGAGCAATGCTCTGCGCCCCCAAATAAACATTTTTTTAAAGTACACCTAACATTGCTTCTATATATCTGCAACGATTTCCATTGGCAAAAGAGATCACTGTTCAAATTTCCTTTTTGATAATGATATTTTGCATGCAGACATGTAAAAAGGAGCTCCATTTTTACATTGTGTCCAAATATATCTTCATACTGTCATCTCCAGGAAAAGAGAGATTTATTTAGACATAGAGGATAGGTAGTAAACCTGGGATTTCAAAGTTATAGGGTGCTTCCTGGTAAAAAAAAAAAAACTCCCAGGTAATGTGACTTATCCAAATTCTCATTGCCAGTGTCATAAGCAAGACTTCAACTCAGGTCATCTTGGCTCCAAGGCAGGTTCTTATTTTGGTCATTCTGTGTTGCCACTATCAAGATGAGTTAGACCAAAAATAACTCTGTTAGAAGCAAAAATAGTAATGAAGTTAGATTTTCCTTTTCTTTTCCCCCCTTTCCTCCCTTTTTCCTTCCCTTTTCCTCTTAATGGAAGAAAAGGACTACTCTTCGCTCTAAAAAAGGGAGAAAATCCAATTTACACACCATGAGCAACTTCAAAACAATGTAGAGCATTTAAATAAACCTAATTAAGAACACCTGCATATAAACACAAGAAATGAATGATTAGAGGGTAATGATTGAAGTAAAATATGGAAATTAATTATAATTAGATTTAATTAGTAGAAGAAGAGAATATAGAAGCTTAACAAATATTAATAATCATTGAAAAGAAGAAACGGGCATTTAAAAACATTAGGTCCGAAGAGCTAATTTTACATTCAGTGATGACTATGGTAAGTGGTGCTAAGTTCTACTCGGTTGATTTGTACCTCAGGGTAGATAACTATTGAGGACGTTTTAGCTTTTTGTTTGCTTGTTTAAACCAATAATGGAGGAAGCCATTACAACTAACTGAAAAAAAGAAAAATATTTTATCTTTCGGTCTTTGGGTAATTCACAGTATTAAGAAGAGGCAGAAAGTTATTTTCTAAAAAGAAGCTGAAGGAAAACAAATCTAAACTCATTGAATATAATTTTTGCAGCATGGAATTTTGAATAATCAGTCCTTAGAATTACATATTTCATTTGAAAGTATTTGAATGATTTCTTGATATTGAATAATTTGTAGTGCATAAATGCTTTCATAAGCTAGAAGTTGGTTTCACTATTTTGCTGAGGGAAAAATATAAAAATGTAGTTTACTGACTAGATTGTATATAAAAACTAAGCTAAAGTAAATACAAATTTAGTAACTGTGTCCCCTCAGAGTATTCTGTAAACTACCAACAGATTTCCTGCCTTGTAGTTTTTCCCCATGCCCCCAAGGTTGATACATTTTGCCTCAAAACGTTCAATATATAGGAATTCAATTTTAATTTACATAGATGGTGAAATGTGTTAATGTACTTAAAATATAGTATAGCAAGAGTGGGCTCCCATGTGTAAGGAGAAGGTTGTCACTGTGTGGCTCAAAGGGAGGCAGAATAGATATCTCTAACTTCTCCCTCCATCCTTCTCCAAAGGAGACTTTCATTCCTTCCAGGAAGGGAAGCAGAAAATTGGGTCCTAAGGCTACTCTGTTCTCCTCAGGGTGAGGTGTTATCAGACTAGAAGTATATCTATCTGCTCCCTTAAATAGTGATGGGGACTTTTAGACCACAGTTACAATAGCATAATCCTCTCAATTTGGAAAAATGTAAACATTTTTCAATAAAGTATTACGTTAGCTTTTTGGTGGAGGTGGATCATTCACCCTTTGTGGATCACAGAGTCATAGGTCAGAAAGAGCTAGATTCCATCTTTTTCTAAGTCTAAAACCTTTCTATTAGCTTGCTGCTAGGCCCTTCAGTCATGAGCCATCTGAGTAAACAGTGTAATAAGCTTATTTGTGATTTTTACATAGAGATTACTGTCTGCTGGCACTTCACTAGCAGTTTTTTGTTAACTAAGCAGGACAAAATGTCTATACACACACACACACACACACACACACACACACACACACACACACACACCCTCTGTTACAAAGCCTGAAAGCAATGAGATAATTAATTTTTTTTATTTTCTGGTGAAAATCATAGTGGTTCCTAGAGAAACTAATTTTTTGTTGTACCATACACATTTGAGAGTTCAACTGAAGGCTTCACAATAAACTTCCAGTGAGAAGGCTGCAGTAACATTGTTGTGGTTTCATGACTTGTTGTAGTGGAATTGTCTCAAAGAATTCAGAGTCAGACCACCTCTAATCCAAGTATAGGCATTTATTGAGATTGATGCCTCTCATGAAGTGGGCTAAGTTCCAAGAGGAACCAACAATTTCAGAGAAAGCAAGATGGATTTTTATAAGGTAAAGATGCAATTACATAACAGAAATTATGAATATTAAAAAGACAGGAAGGGTTCGTTAAGGGATTAGGTAATAGGGGAGAGGTCTCAGTCACAGTGGAACCGCCCATGTGATTACCCACAATGCATACAGAAAAACCCATTTAGGGGGTGTATCAGCAAGGCAATAATCACAATATAAATGATAATTGTCAAAATGCCTATGTGGTTCTGTATCGCAAAATATACAAGACTCTCCACATAGAAGATAGAAGAAGTAAACCATTTATTCAGACACCAGAGGACCAGATCCCATAAGCCATCTGCCCAATCCATCACAACAGCAAAGAATTCAACATCCAACATCACAGCATGGAGCCTCACCATCCCCAAACCACCCACCTGCTGGGGCCTTCCCAAAAACTCACTCACAGCCACCACACGTCTGCTCTTTCCCTCAGCTCTAACTTCTCTCTCAACATTTCCTGTGACACAATTTCCTTTTCCTCTCAGTAAGCTCCTCCCACCACATGTGACTTAGGCTTCCTGTGCCATAAGCAGGTCACATGGCCTATTAATGCGTGGGAAAGATCTTCAAATCTAAATTGCTATTACAGGGGAGTATATATGTATGATAATGATATTATAATAAGCTTCTCTACATCATGAGTTCACTCTAAGTCAGTTCTTTACTATTACTGTGCAGGTGCCTACTTAGGGAAACTCCCTTCTATTTTTGGGGGGTCCACATCCTGCTTGGGCATCCTGGTGAGGCTGCTTTCTAATTGGCCGACTATCGTGGTCCTGTCTGAGACTAAATGGATGTGGTTGTGGTTGAGTGCATGGACACACCTGCTGTTTCTGTGGGAAATATGAGGAATAGGTCTGGGGGAAGTGGCTAGCTAAAGGCAGTGGCTGGGATCCCATCACACGGACATACCTGCTGTTCTGTGAGAAATACGAGTTCACGGACACACCTGTTGTTCTAGTGAACGGTGAGGCATATATGAAGTTGAGCATATCTGAAGTTAGGCATATATATGAAGAAGTTAGGATATTGAGCGGGGGGAGGCAGTGGCTAGGTAGGAACGGTGGGCCTGCTGTTCAGTGGGGCCCATAAGGAAGTTAGAATATTGGGACTGGAGGCAGCTTTATCAGAATTCCATCACAGGAACCTGCTTTTGGGAGCCAGAGGAACTGGTACATAAACATTCTCCATTGACCTATCAAGTAGTTGGGAGAGGTCTCTTTCCATTCCTGCATCTTTAAATCTACATGACTAAAGCACAGTCACTCCTTGCCACACATCGGCATCCAAGGGCTAAAGGATTATGCAGTAATGGGGAAAGAACTGAGGGTCCTCTTCCCCTCCTTCCAGGTCATGTGGAGCTCAAGGTACTTTTTCTTGTCCTTTTCAATTCTTGGCACACGGAGTAGAGTCTCTGACCCTGGGAGCTTGAAATATGGAGATCTAGGACCCAAGATTACTGGCTGGATGTTGCAACCAGCCCAGCAGGGATTCCCTGAGGACCCAGGACACCAGAAGGCAAGTAGGGAAGGAATTCGGGATGGGGGTAGGGGGCACTCTGTTTCCTCTGAGTCACCCCAGGCTATTAGACACTCCTTGATCCCTTCCAAATCTTCTCACAATCTTTTTCACTATTAAAAAAGGTCAGTCTTGTCTACCAAGGGTGCAGATTCTTAAAATCTTTCCCATCTCAACTGGTGTTTTAATAAACCTTGTCTCTCAATGAAAGAAGGCTTGAGTTCCAGAATTCTCTCAAGGTAGACCTGTGCCTTTTACCCTTGAATTTCGGGGTTGCCAGGATACCTAGACTGCAACACAGACCAGCACTTTCTCTTTTCTTGGGAGCACAAAAGGATAAATGACTTGCCTTGGGTCATACAGTCAAGATTTGGCAGTTTGGACTTGAATTTTGGTCTTTGGGACGCTTAAGCCAACTCTTTAATTACTATTGTCAACCTCAGAGTTTAGTCTAAGAAGGACAAACATGATTAGATTGTGTCTGTCATTTCATTTCTCTCAGAGCTGGCAACCCACATTCATGGAAACCTGTATGGAACAGGGCTCCTTTTGGGGGTAGGATACAGTTTTTAAACTCTTCCAACCGGAGCTAATTTCATTTCCAGACAGAGCAAATACTTCTTCTATCAGACCACCCCCAGGACTTGGGCTGTCTAGACAAAAGAATCTGTCTCCACAAAATCTTCTCTACCATAGATTAAATTACTTGTAAGCATGGGTGGGGTTTTACTAGGACCAGGACAGTCAATGTAATCTTATCATCAGTAGTGTCCTTCTGAAGAAAACCTGAACTTTGGAAGAAGGGGGCTGAGAGAAGTTCTGAATTTCCAAGATAATGATTAAAAATCATTTTTCACACTATACAAAACTACCTCTCTGATTAAATTTAAGGGTCTTTTCAAGTTATTCAAGACTTATTCTACTTCTTAATCCTTAGTAACCAATTTGTTGATGCTGGTCTTTTTGCAAGTACTTTTATCAGCATGAAAACAATTATGTTTTCTTATTGCTTATTGCCTATGGGCACATGATAAAATCAAAGAAATTCCTTCTTTGCCTCTCACTTCTGTGAGTCATCCTTTGTTTTAGTTGCAATTCTTTTCTTCCTTCTGGTTTCATTTATATCAAGAATTTCAAGATTGAAATGATTCATTTCTTCCAGGAGCATATCCACTAATTGGTCATTAGATGAGGTGGTATATTTAATGCACCAACAAAGATTACAGATGACTTAAAAACTATGTGATTCTTAGACACAACTGTAATGGCCAACTATGTATGAGGTCATAATCCACTACGCAGTGTCACATTTTTTGTGTGGGTATGTGAATACCTACTCAGTCTCTGCCTTGGCTTGTTGATTTCAACCTGTTCTCATACTGGCAGGTATAGTTTTCCCATGATAGACCACCATCACATGGTGACACTCATTCTCTTGGGTCTTAGGAATAACATTGTTAGGGGAAATGCTACTCATCATCTTAGTTCCTGAGCCCCTCACTGATATGTTTTGATTTACACAAACCACCCACTAATAATAATAATGACATTTTTAGTTCTTAACACAAACATCTAATTAGCACCAAAGCAAAATAAATAACATAAGAGATATTTGTAGATTCATATCTTCATAGATATTCATAACAAGTAATAAAACATATCATAATATCCACACTTAAACCTGGGTCATACTTTCTGAATAATGCATTTTATATCTTTGGTGAAGAATAGGTACATGCTTATAGAAACATGCCAGGGAAGCACTTAAAACCCATAGACTCAAGATAACTCATGTCTCTGTCCTTTGACCTGAGATGTTGTTGGTCTGTTTAGGTGCATTTATGCTACACAAAGCTGCTTCTCTGATCATTGCCTGTTTGTTGGTTCTCACCACTTTCAGGCTTGCTAAATCCTCTTCTACATTTGAATCAATGTTGTATTTACATGTTCTTCAAACTTACAATCAACTTTAAAATGGCACTGAAAAATTGGATTATTTTAATTTAGAAAGCAATTGCCTTTAAATCAGAGAACTGAAAAAATTCATCATTTTGGCTATCTCTGGACAATAGCTATTGTTGTTTGTCCTTCATTTTCTAAGAAGACTAATGACATCACAGGGTGATGTCTTGACTTGTATGTGAATTGGATTTATGAAGCACAATTGTACAAAGTCATCAGCCTCACTCTCTCTTCCCGAGTCATTGAAATTCAGTGGAAAGACAAAATTCAGAATGACTAGTAATAGCCTTGTTGAGGGTTGGGGGAGCTGAGGTCCAGGAACCCCAAGATTGGAGTTCCCAGATGGGATCATTTAGGGGGAGTACCCCTCAAGGACCCAAGTACTGGAGAGGGTTGGCACTGTCTGGAATGAATTTACCATCTCAAGCATTCTTTAAGTCAAAGTGGCAAAGATTTATTACACTTTTCAATGGGCAAGAGTTCTTAGGGAACCTGCAACCTTACAGGGGTGCAGGAAAAGTTTTTGTAGCAAATTTTGGGGTGAAACCTGTCAATTAGGTGTTTTGGGGGGGATTAGGGAGTGGTTAAGGGGTGGTCAGTTCTTAAAGGAACATGAACTTTTTGTATCTACGGTGCAGGTATCTTACCCAGAGTTCACTGGGAAATAGCCCAAGGGGGGGGGCCACCTGGAGGTGTGGTTTTGACCATGAAATGTCACTAAGTCAGCTAATGGTCAGGGCTAACTGGAAATATCCAGGCTGCTTCCATCAAATGTCTTGTCAGACAAGATGAATGTAAGGGAGTATACATTTGACTATGTCTGGGATACATATCAGTAAGGTCAGTAAGTAGTAAATATTGTTATGGCCCAGTGCACAGCCAATTATCACATACCCATGGAGTCCAAACTAATAAATTCTGTAAGTACAGCTGGCTGCAGTATCAGGAGGAGCGATAAGTATTTTGCTAAGGCATGCTGCCCTTGAACTGGAGAGGAATTGCCTGAGACAGTATTTTGAGAATAGGGAGAGATGTGATTTTGGAACTAGATGTGGTTTTGGAATTGGGGTCCAGGCACAGGCACCCAAGCAGAAGCTAAGGAGAAATGTAATGTTAGAATTAGGGTCCAAGCATAAGCACCCAAGCACCCCATCAGCCTGAGATGCAATGGATGACTTTGCTGTCTTTGATGTCTGACAAAGCTCTAAGTGTTTCACAGTGCCTGCTTCAGAAGCTTCTATTGCCATTGGAACAAATTGTTATCTGCCCATTCTGCTTTGGGAAGTCTTCACTACAAGCTTCTTGGAGCCACAGGTGAGAACTGAGTGCCAGGTAGACACCAAAGGTGGATGAGCAGCCTTGAAAAAGGCTCAGCAAGCCCTCACATCAGAGGTGCTAGTCCTCCCTGAATGCCCTATACATTCCATATGGACAATATAGGAACAGACCTAACTAGCTATTCACTCACCAACCAAATTCTATCAAACAAGTTCACAGTAAAACAGTCAAACAAGCTAATTGAACTAGCAAGTATTCTTTATCTAATTAGGTCTTACAATCTACAAAGCAGTCACAAAACTTCCCTTTCCCCTTTTAGGTTTTCCTTATCATACTAGAGGGAGCAGGAAAGAACAAAAGGCACTTTGGGAAGACATTATCTCTCCTAAGCTCTTGGTGGTGCTGAAGAATCATAGCTAGAATTGCTGTCTTTATTTAGCCAATTAGGAAATAGAAGTCACAGCCCTTTCAGGTTACTATCCCTGCCTAAGGACTCTTCAAACAGCTCCTAAGAGGCTGCTTTTCACTTGCTTATTAATCTTCTAGCTATTCTCCAGTCTCTGCAATCAATAATTATTTATTAAGTGGCTGCTATGAGCCAGGCACCATGCTAAAAGCTCTGGGGATGCAAAAAGATGCAAAAGACAATCAATGTCCTCAAGGAGCTTATGGTCTAATGGGGGAGAGAACATGCAAACAGGATAAGTAGGAAATAGTTAACAGAGGGAAGGCTCTAGAAATAAGAGGGGTTAGACAAGGCTTCCTGCAGGAGATGGAATTTTAGTCGGGAATTAAAGGAAACTAGGGAAATCAGCAGGCAGAGTGGAGGATGGAGACAATACCAGGCATGCAAAACAGCTAGAGAAAATGCCCAGGACCAAGAGATGGAGTGTCCTATTCATGGAAAAGCTATAAGGTCAGGGTCACTGGGTCAAAGAGTACATGTTGGATAGCAAGGTGTAGGAAGACTGGACAGGTAGGAAGGGGCTATGTTATGAAGTGCTTTGAATGCCAAACAGAGAATTTTGTATGCAACCCCTGTCCCAAAACCCATTAGTATGGGACTCTTTCCTTATTGGTAGAGATGAATGCCTTGCCATGCATTAGGTGTAGCTGGTAAGAGTGGGAGAATTATAGCCTTCAACATTCATTTAGTTTCCTGTCACTATGGGTGCTTCTGGTTTTCAGCTTTGAGAAGAAATATGGTAGAGGCCAATACCACTTCAGGTGGCTGAAGTAAAAGGATCTGGAAAAATATGAGAGGAGCTTGAAGTCTCTATCACATCCCTATTTCCAGCTTGTTACACTAGAGACTTTGGGAAACTTCTCCTTAGATAAGATCTAGACTATTCTCTTTCTTGGTTGAGCTCAGTTGTCTTGCTCCTTTATTGTTTGTTGCCTGGTATATATTATCTGATTTCTGTTTTATCTGGATTTATTCTGTTTTAAGTTTGGATAAATGGGTTTCTTTGCTATTTGCTAAATATGTTCATTGTGAAACTGGTATTTGGTAGGAAAGGGGTCAGTCCTTGGATACAGAGCTTGGGTTCCTCTTTCCCTCCTCTGTAATTACTTAGCAATCAGAGGTTAGTTTTAACCTGATTATATCCCCTAAACAAACATTTAAGGGAGTAGATAGATATAGTTCTAGCCCAATACTCCCATTCATTGAGTAAAGCAGAATGGTGGCCTCTGATTCCAACCTCCAGCTTCTTCGGCAGGAATTGAAGTCTTCCTTGGAGAAGGTGTTGGTAATTGTGAGCAGAGCACAAATTCTAAAACCTGAAATATTTTTAGAAAGAAATTTGGCAAAGGAGAGAGCCAGAAAAAGGTGTGACTACCTCTTTGAGTCTTTGTAAGGCTACATTATATAGAGTTTAGACAAGGGGATGAGAATATTTACCTGATTAGCCACAGGCAGGCAGTAGGAGAGTTTGGGGTGTGTATCAGTAGGTAAGTATAAACGTTCAAATTTTGGGAACCCAAAACACAAGCTTTGTGTGGACCCAAAACAAGACTGGGTAGGATCTAAGCATTCCCTGCAGCCATCTGGCTTCCTGAGAATCTTTAAGGTCAGCCTGACCTTTATCATATGCTTTGGGTTAGATAATTTTCTAGCTAATAAAAAGCTAGGTTCAAACAATATTAATAAACAATAAATTAAAAAATATTTCCCCACAATTCCCCTCTTTGGGGTTTATTGAAGCCCAAAATTCTTGTAAGCAGAGAGCTGGGTTAAGGTTGCAAAAGAAGTTCTTTAAAGTAACTCAACTCAATGGAGACATCATCCCAATTATCTATCTTCTCTTGATAGAATTCCTTTGAAGAGGGGTAGGGGTCAGATGACAAACTTCTGCACAATACAGGAAGGTTTCTCAGGCATTGAAAACAACAGCTGAGAAAAATGCATATGACCACAAATATTCATAAAAGTTGAACTAAGTTAAGCAGAGTCATAAAGTCATATATCCCTTAAGGAGACAAACCTTATTATGGGTCAACTGTTAGATTTCATAACTTTGCCCAAATACAATATCCTAAGGGACCACATAGAAAAAAGGCAATTTACCTAGTCTGTGTTGCTTCCCCTCCCTCCCCAACAGTGAGTAATTCTTTTTTTATTTTAAAGCAAAATACACCCATTAAATATTTAAGTTTTAAAACATTGTGACCACATTTTAATAGCTCAATTCATAATCTAACAGCAACCAGATTAAAATAGAAGTTAATTTTCTAATTACATACTTCTATCACCCTCTAGGTATCATTTTTCAATTTGACAGCATTCTTATACAATGATTTCCCAAAAATCAGAATACGAGAAAAATTAGAAGCTATCAATAACATATACAATACTATGGATTTTTAAAACATAAAACAAAAGTTTTTGCCAGTCAAATTATATCAATTCAATTGAATGCATTTCTGAATCATGTTATATGAAAAATCATCTCATCCACCTATCAGTTAGTCATCCACTACTAATTACGTTCAAAACAAGTATAGAGTAATTACACTTAATAATAATAGGTAACATTTACATAGCACTTACCATGTGCCAGGCACTGTGCTAAGCACTTTGATACTCATAACTCACTAGGATGTAGATCTATTATTAGCTCCATTTTATAAAGGAGGAAAGTGAGGCAAATAGTGTCTGAGACTGGATCCATGCAGTTTCCAAGCATATCACCTTAATGCCAAATAGCAAATGTATTTTGCATTAAGTTCTTATCTACCACAATTATCCCATTGGAGAACACATCTCACTTTGAATGAGGCCATATCATAATTTAGTTTCAGGATAAACTTCAAATCAATCTGGATTTACAATCACAAATGGTAACATTCAAAACTTCAGTTTTCCAAAGGATCATTATTAACTACCACCAAATTATAGAAGTCATTGCTTCCAATTAGCTCACTTTCCAAAATTTATTTTAGTAGTCTCATATTGTCATCCCCTTCTTTTGGAACCATGAGGCTCTAAATATTGGGACATGCCTTCCAATTGTCCTTCAAAGATAGAATTTTAGTATACTATATTCAAATTATTCCATGCTGCAAATTTATTTCTATAGGTTCTATTTGGTAAATGTTGTAACTTGATAGAATATTGTCCATCTGAAATTGCCAACAGGTATTTATCAAAAAGTTTTCATGTCCTTAATCTGAATGATACTTAAAAAAAAAAAACTTTTTCAAACCTCTCTTTCCAAAAGTTCAAACCTTTACTTCAAGTTTCCCTCTATTCCCAAGGTCAGGGCAAAAGGACTCCATCTTTCTTTAATGTTCTACCCATTCTCTTCTTACCTCTACATGATTAAACTTTCTCTCTTGTAGTTTTTTCTCTCCCGGGAGACTTTAAAGCCCTATAAACTTCAAATCTGCATCTTTCTTGTTACACTCTGATTCAACACTTCACTTTATCTCTTATTTTCCAACCATATTGTAGTCTAACACTCCATCAAATCTCTCCTGTACAGATTTTCTTATACAATACCAATTAATTGTTAAACTTTTAGTTCTCTGACTGCATAGTCTATTTCAATTTATTTTGGTTGTTTGTTGTTGTTGTTGAGTCATTTTCAGTCAAGTCTGACTCTCAGCAACTCTTTTTGGGGTTTTCTTGGCGGAGATCCTGCAGTGGTTTGCCATTTCCTTTTCCAGCTCATTTTACAGATGAAGAAACTGAGGCACACAGGAACTGACTTGCACAGATTCACACAGCTAGGAAGTGTCTGAGGTTAGATTTGAACTCAGATCTTATAGACTTTAGGCCACCCTCACTGAATGGTCATTACCTCCCTCTAAGTGGGTACTTGAAAAGGCCTTAGCCTAAAAGGGTTCAGGGTCTCCCATTGAAACCTGGGTCATCTCCAGTCATCCTGATGAACATCTGGTCACTGGATCCAGATGGCTCTGAAAGAGAAAGTGAGGCTGGTGACCTTGCACAGCCCTCCCTCACTCAAATCAAAGTCAACTGCAAATCATGTTATCATTTCCCTGATGTTATGGTCCTCTTAGAAAAGGAAGGATAAATACCACCTATTTCAATTCAGATGACTTTACTATTAGTTTACCTAAACAATGAAAAGCTATTGAATCATTTCAAACTAGCTTCAGATTTGTTTATCTCTGGTACCTGAATTGCCCTTCTAAAAAAACAATGTATCTGTCACCCTCCAGGAATGAGAGATAGTAGCAGAGGCATGTGCCTTCTAAATCCTAGCTACAAACCTCCCAAAAATCCATCAAGATTTTTCAGCAGTTGAAAAAAAACACCCTGCAAACCCATAGTTTGGAAATTTACAATAAAGATATTACATTTCAGTCACAAACATAGTCTTTAATTAGTTACAATGCCATAAATTTCTACCAACTGGGAAATAGATTTCCTTTCTTTCTTGTCTGTCATTGTCTCTATGATCTCTAAGGTGGCTAGAGTTGTGAAGACAGAGAGAAAGAATCTTGCAGTTTTCCTCATCTCCCAATAAAAGTCTAATCAAAAGATCAATAAGAGTAAGTCTCTGTTTAATATTACAGGTAGCTAAGAGAGCTATTTAGGTATAAGATTTCATTATTATTCCCCACCCTTCTAATGTCCTTTTCTGCAATTATGTACAGCAATCTTTATGGGGAAGGTAAGTACAACTTTGTGCCACTAGAGAACTTCAGAAGTGCAAGTCCCAGTCAAAGCCTACCTCACTGCCTGCCAAATTAACCTGGGGTTGTCCTAAGTGAATGAATATAGGACTAATGTTGAGAGACTAGTTTGACTAGTTCATCAAGGTTGCTCAATCAAGTAAATGGGTCTCAGAACAAGATGAGACACACAAATCTTATAGAGGAGTCCCTTCCTGAAAGTTCATAAAGTTCAATTGGTGCCCCTTGCTTGAGAGTCCTGGATCATAGTGCACTGTTCCCTAGGCCGTGGGGGTATGGGGGCAGCCACTCATTAGTCAGAGAACCAGGTATTATGGGAGGGTCAAGGGATGAAATACAGGAAGAGAGAGCAAAAGAGAGAAATTCTGACAAAGGCCAAATTTTAATTAATTGCAGCGCTGTCCCCAGATTTCTCTGGTGACTATTCCAAGAGAATTGCAAATTTATGGATCAGGACAGCTTAACTAATTCTAACCCACCTAAGGCCTGGGCTAAGGTCAAACACAATCCCTTAATTTTCTAGAGTCCTAGAGTTCTCAGCCCTAATCCTCCTACTCTAGGGCAATGACTGTCTTTGATCTGAGCCCCAGGGGACTCACCAGGTTCTTAACACATCTGATTTGATCCCATGTTGTTTGGGTCCTGCCAAGAAAAAAGGTGTAGCTTTCTCTTTGAGTCTTTGTGGGGTTACATTATAAAGAGTTCAGACGAGGATGTAAGAAATTTGCCTGATTGGCCATACACAGGCAGTAGGGTAGTTTGAGGTGTATAACAGCAGGTAGATATAAACACTCGAATTTTGGGAAACCAAAACATTGACTTTGAGTGCACCCAAAACAAGACCTGGATGAGATCTTAGCATTCCCTGCAGCCATCTGGCTTCCTCAGCATCTCTGTGGTCAGCTGACCTCTATCATAAACTTTGGGTTAGACAATTTTCTAGCCACATAAAACTATGATCAAATAATACTAATAAGTAATAAAATATTTTCCCACAAAGAATGAGGGGACAAAAGGCTAGAGATGTCTATTCTACCTCCTTTTGAATTGCCCTATTCTTCAGGTGGGGGGAAACATCTTTCGCCACACATAGGGCCTACCCTCATTACATATATATTTGATCCTAGAGGCAACAGGATGCTGCTTTAATTTGTTGAGTATGTATGTGGAGACGGGGTGGGCATGGAGGTTGAGGAGAGTGAAGTAATCAGACCTGTGCTTTAGGAAAATCACTCTAGTGGCTGAATGAAGAATGGAAAGACTTGAGGGAGGTAGACCCACCAGCAAGCTCTTGCAATAGTCCATCCATGCGACGATAAGGGCCAGCTCTAGAGTAGCAGCAGTGTCCTATCTCATATATTCCAATGGTTTCCATCAGAATCTCCTAGCATTCAGTGATTCATCTTCCACTTAAAAGATAACAACTAATTAAATTCCCTTTATGAAATCAACAGAGCTTATTTAATCATATCTCACTTTCCAAATTGTTATAAGCTTTCCCTTTTTAAGTTTTACCCAGCTAAATCTTAAAACAATTATATGTAAATGAGACAAGGGACGATAATGCTCTGTTGCTCTAAATCTTAAACATAGTTCACCATCTCATTTTATGTCCTTGAAATTTCTTTGTACTCATATTTTCTAACTTCATTAAATAAAATTTCTCCCTCTTCACCTTTAAACCATCAAACTGTTCACATACAAAGGAAGTATTACCTTACATTTTTCATGATGGTATTTATATCAACACATTTATTCTACCCTTCATTTGCTATACAATAGGCCTCAAGCCCTATCCAAAAAAACTACTTCTTAATATACATGTTTTAGCATTTTTTATTAGATGAAAATTATTTTTTCTGCTCCTTTAAGGCAGCAAAATGTTTATCTTTGACAGCAGTAATATCTTATATGTGTTACCAAGTGGTATAATTCTTTACACAAAAATAATTTTTTCTGCTCCTTTCAACGCTAAACATATCAAAGGGGAAGTATTTTAGAGGGTAACCTTATAGTTCACACTGTTTGCTTTCTTTTCCACCACCTGCCACCATTACTGCAAAAGCAAAAAGGATGTCATTTTGTATTTTCCTTGTTTTATAGGTTGGCACAGCTAAAGAATTCATCACCAAAGAGGAGCTTCTCCATCCTTAGTTATTCTGGTTCTTGGAAAGCTAAATTGATCTGTTGCAGGGGCTATACTTTAAGTTTCTGACAGCATAGGTCTTGAGGACCTAAGGGTCACTTTCATGCCACAATGGGATATCATGGTAAGGCTTTGTAAAGATTTCAAATGAAACCCACTTAAATTATATCTATATTTAGACATAGTATTTTTATGGATTTCTCCTCATTAGAAACCAGTAACACTTTCCATTGGAATGTAGCTGTATTTTCTCTAACTTATATTTCCATATCAGCAATGAAAATAAGATAGTATTCTATTGATTTCTACAATAAGCCTTTACAATCTGAATATGATAAATAAGAAAATGGGACGTATTAGTTTTCTGTAATTCAGTATGATGCTTACCATATACCATTAAATCATACAAGTAGCAAAATTCTCCTCTTAAAACTTAAATTATGATTAGAAATGTCATAATAGCATTTTTATATGTCACAGTCAATTATTGGGCATTAGAGAAATGAAAGCCACTGACCTGTTGTCACAGGTAGCCAAGACTGGTGTTATGAAGTTGACTGATTTCACTGTTAGCTGATGCAGTCCTTGCTTTGTGTGGACAAGGCGATCTTGAAATTAGAGGTATTGCAGCAATCCTTGAGCAACAAGAATTATAATTCTGCTACTTGCACAATCATAAGAATCTATCTTGGTCCCAATGAATTCCCTAGTTGATACTTTGGATCTGACCCTCTTTTTCTCTTTCTTCTTTCTTCTTTCTTTCTTTCTTTCTTTCTCTTCTTTCTTCTTCTTTCTTCTTTCTTCCTTTCTTTCTTTTTTTAGTATTTTGCACCATGATTCACCCCTTCACTATACGGAATGAATTTTAATGAAAATTCTCAACTTGCTCTTGGTCAGCAATCCAATTTTACTTCACTTAACTTTTCTTTCATGTCTCATCCTTGCTATTTTCAACCCAAAGCCTTGGCAAGGCTAAGCCATGACAGTAATACCCAATATAGTATGAGTTCAGGGCCATGATGGGCTTCTAAAATACTTTTCTACTTGCATACTAATGTCCAAAATTCCTTTCACAGGGAATATCTGATCCTACAAACAGATATAAGGTTTAAAATGTAAACATCTCAGGAAGAAGAAACATTAATTAAAACTCTCGGAAGATGTATATCACTTGGATCTCTGCCTAAAAACAAGTTTTGAGAAGAAAGGTTCTGATCACCTAAGAGAGAGCAGCAGACAAGACTACCACTGAGGAGAAATAAAGGACCTAGAAAGGGAACCCTGGGGACAAAATTTGTTATATTCACACTTTTGCTGTGATTTTGCTCTGTAGAGGGCATTATTTGACCAACTCTCCTTGATTCAGATGGTTCTAGAAGAGATTAGAGCAATTAGGATAAGGACATTGAAGGAAGAAATAGCTTAAGTGAAGAGGATAGTTAACGTACCTCCTATGACCAGAAAAAAGGATAAGAGGCTGTGATGATGCAGGGGAGTTTCAAGTAATAGAGGAGAGGAGTTGAAGGTGTTTATGTGGGATGATGTCAAACTTTTCACTGAAGTATTATGCTAAATCGGCTGCTGTAAGTATACGTATTTGGTGAACACTCATTGTGAAGAATGAGATAGGATGTCAAAAATAGAATATTGGCAAAGGGCCAGCTAGAAGTGATATTTCCTGTCTTAATCTTTCATCTTTCTCTACTTGATCTCTATTATGCACATCATATGTACATATCATATGCCCAAATTAGATTATAAGATTCTTGAGGATAGAGACTGTATACTTTCTCATTCTTATATCTCTAGTGTCTACCAATGCCCTAGACTTTCTTTTTGTTGTCTTAATCTATGATTCTATCTGCAGATAGAACTCCCAGCATGTAATCTTCCTCCACCAATGCAGTTCAGCAATTTCTCTGTAATTCATAATCAAAGAGATTTCTTTGGAACACTGAGAGGTTAAATGGGGAGGGAGTAAGGAAATAAGCATTTATATAACATCTGCTCTACACCAGGCATTGTGCTAAGGGCTTTACAAACACTGAATCTGATCCCCACAACAACCTTTCAAGCTCAGTAGTATTATCCTCATTTTCCTCAGTTGAGAAAACTGAGGCAAATAAAGGTTAAGTGACTTGCTTTAGGTCTGACCATACTTAAATTTAGGTCTTCCTAACTCCAGGCACAGCTTTCTATCCATCGAGCCAGCTAGGCACTTCAGTGACTTGCCCCAAATCACAGAACCAGTTTGTTTCAGAGGCAGGACATAAATCTAGGTCTTCCTGACTCCAAAACTTATTCTCTATTTCACTCTGCCACATGTAAGAGTCCTGTTGAACCTGGATGAATTACATTAATAAATGTGTGAGTATGGTTTGTTGCATATACTGTCAGATTCAATGATGATTATTTTTGCTGACCTGTCTTTTCTCCTTTTTAAAAAAATTCTTTGTCACAAGAAATGGCCAAGTACATAGGCAAGGATATGTTTTAAAAAATGAAATTAATATAAAAACAAAAGAAAGCAATAAACATTAAAAATATTTTAAATAAATGAATAAATGTTAAGTACTTAAATATTTTTCTAGGAAAAAACCACACTATGTAAATTCAAGGCTAATTTAATTGAAAAGCTAGAGATACAGGACAACTTAAACTGGGGCTGGGGTGTGAAAAGGGATATTTTCTACTTTGACTACTAGTTTGGGGAGAATAGCTTCCAAAGATAGGTTCCTTGTTATTTAATAAAGAACAAAGACAGAAACAAAAACATGATTGGTCTTGCCAGATCTGAGCCATGATGTGGCCAAGAATTAAGCAGATTATGCATAGTACATCTGTTGAAAGACAATACTTAGTTGTATTTGTACTAAGTAGATCTGCTCTGTTGGAGAACAATTGTTCTCCAACCATTGCTGCTACTTCTGGACCTGAAGTAGCCACTCCACCAGAAGAAGCTAGTTGAATGCACACATAACCTGATAATCTAGGCACTACAGTAATATAAGTAAATAGTTTATAGTAGAAGGGGAGGGGAGGCTTCCTGAACTCGAGGAGAGGGCTCAGGAATCAAGTGTAAGGCTTGTCACTTATGATGAAATTTTAATGTGTAAATAAGACTTACCTATAAGCATCTTGGTGACCCAGTGGATAGGGCTGGGTCTGGAGTCAGGAAGACCTGAGTTCAAATCTGGCCTCAAACACTTACTAACTGCTTACTACCCTGGGAAAATCTTGTTTACCCCAGTTTCCTCATTTGTAAAATGAGCTGGAGAAGGAAATGGCAAATCACTCCAATATCTTTGCCAAGAAAACCAGGTCACAAAGAGCTGGACATGACTGAAAGCACAAAAAAAGTTCTTTTATCTCTACAATGTGTGAACTTCTTTGGGTTTATATGGGAACAGCAGATTAGCTAACAAAGCAAACAATACTTCTAGGTACTTTAAATACATGGAGAAGTTTTAGCAATTGATGGAAGATTCCAGGCTCAGAAGCACTTAGTGGAGGAGGGTCTTTGCTGCCTTACTAGAAGGAATGGGTAGGGTGTGCGGAATGAATCTAGAAAGCATATTACACTTCTCCTCCTCATCCTGTGCCACTGACTATTTCATCAGAGAAATTGGACCAATACCGGAAAACCAAATATTTTATATATATTTCTAAGGAATTTGAAACCAATCCCTTACAAATGGATAACTTGGTTTTTTATAGTTGGCATTTCGGCATTTCAGCAATTAGGTTGATTGCTTTAAATTTGTAGGGAGTATGGGTTACAATTTAAATTCAGATTTAATTGTATTTTATAAATGTTGTGTGTGTGTGTGTGTGTGATTGTTCAGGGTACTCTCAGATGAATTTGATGAAATTACAGGGCCTGGACCTTTGTCTGGATACAGCTGAAGGCACTTCTCATGGATATAAGCATTTCTATTGGAATCTTGCTTAGAGGATGGAGATTTTCCCTGACTATTTTGAGTAACTGAGGCCGACTCCAGTATAATTGGTAATTGTCAAAAGAATCAATCTATTAAAAGTGAACTTTTCATGGTTTACTCTGCCACTCCCTAGACTTCTATTTGATAGTATAGGAGAATAAACCTTTGTGTGTGTGTGTGTGGGTGGGGGGGGACAGGGACAGGAGGATGGGGAGAGACACCTCTTTCCTCCTTTTTCCCCAAAAGCAGTTAATATTGCACCCAGGGACCTGGCTTCCCCCAGGTGACAGTACATCTCTGACCATCTGGTCATAAAACACACTTTTTCTCATACCCACCTACATACCTTGTTCCCATTGCCACTTCCAAGCTGTCCTTATGTTGACATAATTTAATAAATCCTCCTTCTCTGAGGTTCTTGCAACCCAAAAATATCACCCGATTCAGTTCCAGCATCAGTTTCTTTACTGGCATACATCATTCATCTCTCCACTCTCTCGTTCAGTACTTCAGGAACTATCTTTTTCTCCAGGCAAACATGTGTAGTCCTACTAAGAGATTTCAACATACGTGCTATAACCTCAAACACCGTAGCAACCCATTTTCCTCAGCTCCAATGACCAATTTTCCATTCTACCCCAGCCACACACAGGAATAGTCATATCCTTGATCTCATCATCATCCATTAGTGTTCTACTACTATGAATAAAAACTCTAAAAATCACACAAGTGCATAACATCATATCATTTGTCTCTCCCTTTGTTTCACTCCTAATAAACCATATTCTTCGTTCTCACCATAACATCCTTTCTCTTCATCTCTTAGGATTTTCCCAATTCATCAACCTTGATCTTATTTCACTTTCCTTCCTCCCCTAGAGTTCAGTTTAACATTTACTATCCTTTACCCTAGAATCCCTTGCCCCTTTGTCTTATTGCCTCACACATCTTGTCAAACTGATTCTGGTTTACTGTCTCCACTCCTACTCATGAGCTGCTGAATGGAGAAGTCACACAACTTTCTGAACTGGATCTACTGCAAATTAATGCTATCTAAATTTAACAATCCCTTTACTTCTCCCTAACCCAATCTCTCTCCCCTGACTCACCCCTCCACCCCACCCAACCCCCCCACCCCACCCCCCACAACAAGTGGTTATTCCATATCTTTAAGGTTTCCATAGCATCTTTTATCCTGTCCTAGAGACCATTCAGAAAATGCAGGCTGTTCACTCTAAGCTATAACATCTCTCCTATGCATCTCAAGAGATCACCCAGTCCATGATGAAGAGGTGACCCTTCTCCTCATGAAGAGCAGATCTTTATGTCAATTCCTCTGAAAGATTAATCTATAATTATCACTTCTCTAGTTATTTGATATCCCATCTCTCCCTATCTACATTTTTCTTTGTCTACAAACACACCCACATTTTCTTTATCAACAAATCAATCCATCAGTTTTAAAAAAAAAGTAAAGCCAGCAACCTGAATGAGAGGGAGGAGAACCTCTTTATTGACACACAAGAAAGGAGTCTTTTAATTATGGAACATTACAATTGGCCATGCTAAAAAAAAAAAAGTGGGCAGGTGTTCAGGAGAGTCTAATCATGTCCCTCTTTGACAATTCAGGAATGTTAATTGTTTTATGGGACCTATCTGCCTCTTGTAATCTTTGCTAGGATATCAATGCTACCAATCTTGCTGTCCCCTTAGATGAGATAAAATTTCCTGTACTTGCACAAGGAGAAGCAACATATCTTTCAGGGGTTGTAACTTGTGGGGGTTGGAATTGTCTCAGGTGTAACCAGTGTCCAAGATAATTTTTCTTTTAATTATACCTTTAAACTAACGAACAGAGCCACTTCCAGTTATCCTGATCTATATCTTGCCACTGGACCCAGATGGCTCTGGAGGAGAAAGTGAGGCTGATGATCTTGCACAGCTCTCCCTCAACTTAAATGCAATTCACTTGCAAGTTATGGCATCATCGTCCTCATATCATGGTCCTCTTTGAGAATGAAGGACAAACAACAATAAATTAACTTAGATGGAAAGCTAAATTTTTGAGTTCAACTGACAGATATAGCAGGATGGCTTTAGATGCATACTCAATCATAAAATTAATACAGCATAAAATAAATTACATTGTAGAATCAATACAATAAAAATCAATACATAAGAAACTAGATGTAATTTTTGTTTTTTCCCACTCAGTAATATTTCTGTTTTTTTCCAATTATATGTAAAGAGTTTTCAATATTCACTTTTATAAGATTTTGAGTTCCAAATTTTTTCTCCCTCCCTTCCTCTCCCTTCCTCAAGATAGCATGCAATCTGATATAGGCTATACACATACAATCATATTAAACATGTTTCCACATTAGTCATGTTGTGAAAGAAGAATCAGAACCAAAGGGAAAAACCACAAGAAAAAAAGAGAAAAAGTATGTTTCAATCTGCATTTGGACTCCATAGTTCTTTCTCTGGATATGGATAGCATATTACACCATGATTCTTTTAGAATTATCTTAGATCATTTTATTGCTGAAAAGAGCCAAGTCTATCAAAGTTGGTGTAACAATGTTACTTGCAGCTACTGTGGAGGCATGAGGTCGATAACACCAGCACACAGGAAGGCTGCTAGCACATGTTCTCTGATCTGCTTTTCTAAGGAAAGCAACTTTAAGTGGTTTACAATCTCACTTTAATTCAACCTACATATGTCATTCACTTAGTTCAGGGGGAAAGTCAGCACCCTGAACTTCAGAGAAAACACAAACAGAAATTACAAGTAGAAATTATATAAACAGATTAAATAACACAAATCAGCAGACAGGGTTTCTAACTCTTTGTCCATAGCAATATATACATAGTTACCAGAGAGAGAGAAGCACCAACATCTGGGTTCTCAAAGCCAGGGGCCTCCTTAGCAGCTACCTAAAGTCTCGTCTGGCCAAATCACGAGAACAGTCTTCCAATGAGTGAACCCCTAAGCAAAATGCTAACCTCAGAGTACATATACACTTCTTCAGGGTCAGCCCACAGAGGGCATCACAACCATGTGACTCAAACTCATGTGACTTAGGCTTTCTTGTGATTTAAGAAGATCATCAAAGCCTCTTGATTCAATCAAAGGCACTCGATTGCCTTAGAGCTAAGAAGCACTCCGAAAGAAAAAACGGTGATAAGTCTCACTTTGCTCACCATTACCGTTGGTCATTGTACAATGTTGCTATTATTGTGTACAATGTTCTCCTGGTTCTGTTCACTTCACTCAGTATCGGTTCATGTAAGTCTTTCCAGTCCTTAGTATGCTTTCCAGGTTTTTCTGATATCTGCTTGCTCATTATTCTCAGAATATAATAGCATTCCATTCCATTCATGTACTACAGTTTATTCAGCCATTCCCCAATTGCTGGGAATCTTAGAGGTAATATTAATTTTAATGTTTTCAGAGAACAAATAGGCAGTTTCCATATAAGGCAGTAGGTTGCTTGAGATATATAAAAGAAGATGATTTCTTGTATTCCTTGTAGCAATCTCTATGTGAAATCAAGTCATGCTGACTCTTAGACTTGGAATGTCTGTAGGGTCAGCATGTACTATATGACCTACATGCCCTGAGTTAAGCAATATACAAATCTTAGACTGGACAAGTTTGGTCTTTTGTCTAGTAGAGCAAGGTTTCTCACCAGGATAAAAGTTATTACAATAAAATAGTTTTCCCCATACCAACATGCTGGAAGCCTTTTTCAATTTCTTCTGATATATAGAAGATAATAGTGGAAAACCATGGAAGAACACCACTTAGATATTCTCACTTTATCTTTCTGTCATGCAATTCCTTTACAGCATCTTTTACTCCTATTCATTCAAGCTCTCTTTTGTTTTTAATATTTCACTTCATACCTACTAACTTTCTATTGTATACTGTGTAATATATCTTTTCAGTTCTTCAAGGACTATTGTGTTTTATGTATGAAAGCATACTAAGGGCCATCTACTCCCTTTTAGAATTAATTAATAATTAGCAAGCATTTATTAAGGGCTGTATTGTTAATGTAGTTTTACTTAATGGAAAGATCTTTCCCATCCATTAATAGGCCCATGTGACCTGCTTAAGTCACATGGAAGCCTAAGTCACATGAGGCCTGTGGTAGGAGGAGTTTGCTGAATGGGTGGAGCAGGAAGGGTTGGAGCAGGAAGGACGAAGCAGAGCTGAGAGGAAGGAAGTTGGTCAGAGCAGTCAGAACTGAGAAAGAGAGCAAGAAAGCAAGTAGCTAGCTGTAAGTGTTTGTTTGTGGGAAGGCCCTAGCAGGGGGAGGTTTGGGGATGGCAGTGCCCCCTGCATTGTTATTGTGTATAGACTTCTTTGTTGCTATGATGGATTTGGCTTTCTGGTGTGGGGATTCAGCTTTCTGGTGTTTGAATAAATGTTTTGGTTCTGTCTTCTACATAGAGAGTCTCTTATATTTTGTGATTCAGAACTACACCAGCATATTCATAGCTGCTGTAGGTGCTGTGAGTATCATATTGGCGTTGCATTTGGCAACAAGAATGGGATCGCAAAATATCAGACCTCTATTTGGAGGCAGGAAGGCTTTAGAAGAGGAAATGGATATCCCAGGATAGAAGAATTTACCTTATTCTTCTCTGGTAAGAGAATGTGCTAAAAGCACTGGACTCTTTGAAAAGTGGGAACCCAAGCTACAGAAGGGAGAACTCAGAGATTTAGAAAGATGTTTGCAAGGAATATCAATAAAATCAGGGAAAGAACTGGTAGGGGTGTGTAGGAGAGGCTGGGCTTTGCTAACAAGTCATCATCTAATGTGTAAAAGCAGAGACAAGTTGCTGAAGGAGAGAGCCCACATGAAAAGTGAGTTGGTTGGTTTGCTATAGTGATCGGCTCTCCTTCAGAAGAGCAAGCTGGAGGGTCTCTGGTGGTAGAAGAACAATCTACTGTTCAGGAGTTGGCTGGTTTGCATGAGAATCTTTCTGTGCCACAGTGTTTGGGTTCTCCTGTAGAAGAGCAAGCTGCTATTCATTTAGCTAGAAAGAAGTGAAGAACTAACAGAAGGAATGTGCATGCAGCCCTTGCACAGGCTGAGCCTCATTGGGACCCCAATGACTGCCAAGAGAATGCATGGGAGGAAAATGAAGCAAAGTTAGATGAGGAGGCTTCAAGTGCAGAATTTTGCCCAATACTACAAAGGAAGCAGGGGAGCCAGGGGGACCACACAGTGTTTAGGGAGATTATTGAAGATTTTTCTGAGCAGGAGGTGACAGATATTTTGAGTTGGTTCACCCAAAGGATGTGAGAATTATCAGTGTCTTAGATGGTGAGAATCAGTAATGTAGGGGCTGGAAGAGTATTGATAGGTAGCATAGATTGCTTGAAATTCATAGGTATTAGTCAGAATCCTTTTGTACAGCAAGCTTTTAGGGATTACCATATGCTAGGGAGTAACAATGCAACCAAACTATTAGCTTTAGTTGTGGATGGATGCTGCAGACAATATACTAACGACTCTATATGGCCGAGTGGAGATCAACTCTGGTATTCGCTTAGGGGCCTTTATGAGAAAGTTAAAGGAAGAGGTAATGAAGACAGCAATTATAATTGGAAATGCTGAGACTTATCATGATACCCCCTTAGCAGTTTCTCAAAGAAATATAATAGTGAAGATGGCTTTTCCTGCTTATAAGCACCTAATTCTCACTCTACTAGTTGGGAAGATAGGGCACCCCCTTTCAGAGGTGCTGGGTAAGATTTCATAGTTAAGTGAATTAGGGAAGTAGGAAAAAAGATAAATTTCCTTGAGAGATAAGAGTAAATAGCCAGTGAATTCAAAGTCAGAGTCCAAGAAAGGAATTGTTTACTGCTCCATAGAGAGCAGGGGTAGATTTTGGAAGAATAGATGGTATTCCAACTAATGAGTTATGTAAAGTGTACCAAGAAAAGGGGCTTAATATTAAATGGAATAGGGAAGTAAAAACTGCCCCTACAGATCCTCCTGAATTCTTGTATCCAAGACTGTCACACCTTCAGGGAGAATAGGAAATTGGCCAAGCCCCAGCTCAGATTAAAGAAATATACAGACAGGATTAAAGACCCTATATCAATTTGGTCATATATTGGAAAAATGGATCAAATACTGTAACTAGGGCATTGATAGATACTGGAGTAGAGGCCTCCCTTATATATGGATACCCTGATAGTTTAAACATGCAACTCCTGTTACCATGACAGGACTGGGAGGGGCTGAAATATCAGCCAGACAAGTCAAATTAATGATGAAAATTGGACAATTACCAAAAGAAGAATATACCATGGTAATTGTACCCATTCCTGAATACATCATTGAAATAGATATACTGAGAGGTATGACTAAATTTACCTGAGGGGAGATACCAACTTGCAGTAAGGAAGATAGGAATTAATACAGTTTTAGTGGGAAAAATAAAAATGGACTCAATCACTTTATCTGAACCTTCTGAAGTAATTACTTTAAAGCAGTATCATGTACCAGGTGGGGAAGATGAAATTACTGTTATTATAAAGGAATATGTTGAGGCAGGAATGTTAGTTCCTACAACCACTCAATGGAATAATCCTGTCTGGCCAGTACAAAAGTCGGATAGGACATGGCAAATGATAGTGGATTATAGACAATTGAATAAAGTGACTCCTCCCTTGTTTGCTGCTGTTCCAGATACAGTTACCTTAATAAAAAGGATCCAGAAATACAATGGAGCATGTATGTGGTTATCAATTTAGCCAATGCTTTCTTTACTATGCCAATAGATTCCAAACAATGGAACCAGTTTGCTTTCACTTGGCAAGGCTGACAATATACTTTTACCTGCTTGTCACAAGGATATCTGCATAGGCTCACTATTTGTCATAGGATTGTGGCTGAACATTTGGATGAATTGGAGCTACCTGGGGTACAGCTTACCCACTACATAGGTGATATTATGATACAGGAAAAAATGGAAAAGAAGTGAAGCAGAGTTTGACACTTTTAATTGAGCATATGAAAAGCAAAGGGTGGGAAATGAACCCTGCAAAGATTCAAGGGCCAGTTCAAACCCTAACATTTGGGGGTATACAATGGAATAAGGGGCTGTGAGAGATTCTCCTGCAAGTCCAACAAAAGATTCAGGATTGTCCTATCCCTACCAGTAAGAAAGAGGCCCAAAAGTTTACAGGACTACTTGGATATTGGAGGCAACATATTCCACATCTGGAACCAATTTTGAAACTCATATAAAGTTACTAGGAAAAAATATGAATTTGATTGGGAACTTGAGCAGAGTAAAGCTTTTGAAGAAGCCAAGGCTGCTATACAGTTGGCCTTAGATTTATGGCCTATGCAAACTGGCCCTGTGGAATTACAAGTACAGGATGAATATACAAACTGGAGTTTATGGCAAAAACAACAAAACCAAAATGTACCCTTGGGATTTTGGTCTAGGAAACTCCTTTGATCTGGAGTTCAATATGCCCTTTTTGAAAAGCAGTTGTTAGCTGCATATTAGGCTTTGGTAAAGACTGGACAATTGACTCTGGGCCATGAGGTAATATTAAGGCATGGAATCCTGATTTTGACTTGGGTAATGAGTATTACAGCTTCCCACAGAATTGGACATGCACAAGAGGCTGGAATAATTAAATGGAAATGGTATGTTCAAAATAGATCAAAAACAGGCAAAATGGAGTTTCTGCTCTACATGAATCTATAGCAAACATAGATACTGAGGGAAATGATACACCCCAGAACCAAAGCAACAATTGGTACAGTCCTTGGTAAAATGGAATAAGGAATTTGATGGATTAACTGAAGAACAAAAGAAACACGCATGGTTTACTGATGGAACAGCAAAATATTTGGGCCACAAAAGACATTGGAAAGTGATAGCCTATAACCCATGTCCTAGACTGTAATGGCAAGCAAATTGGGATTTTTGCTGGATTGAATGTGCGTTGAGTTCTAGCCAATCAGATGTGCATGAATTCAGCCAATCAGAGACCTGAGTTCTAGCCAATCAGATGCCGGCTAGAACTGTATATAAGGAGAGCCCAGAGTGTGAGAGAAGCAGACATCTAGCATTGAAGAGAAGACATCGAGAGAGAGCTGCCAGCATTGAGAAGAGAAGAGATGAAGAAGAATCTGCTGTGAGTGTTGAGCTGAGAGGAAACCTAAAAGAGCTGGGAGGAGACCTCTGGAGCAGAGAGGAGATCTCCGAGATCGAGGAGACCTTTGATGGTAGACACTTGCTGAAGGAGCCTCCGAACTTTGAAGGCAAGTGGAGGTGAGTGGAACTGTGGGGCAGAGACCTGCCCATAGGAAGGAGGCTTAGCTTAAGCCCCTTTTGAGAGCTGTTTAAGTGAACTGAGCTGTTAACACAGAGCCTCTGGACTTCAGAGGTGAATTGAGATGGTGGTGTTGGTGGTCTGTGTTGATACCCCAAAGCATTATTTTCTCAGAAAGAGAAGCTGTAGGCAGGAATCCCTGGAGCCTGATGTCGGGCCGGAGCTTGGAGTGGAGCAGTCCCGGTGAGCTGGGGCCTGGTGCAGGAGTGGAGAGCTGTCTGAGTGTGAATCCAGGTGAGAGTCAGGAGAGGTCATCCTACAGAGGAGGAGCCATGGGACTTAGAGGTCAACCTCGGGTCCAGATGAAAGAGGACTTTACTTGGAAGCTTGGTAATGATTAAGGAGATTGTTCTTACTGTGACTAAGAGGTGGATGGTGTGGTATTCTCTGCTACCCCTTAAGGATGTATTGTGCTAAGGAAGACCTTATCCTGGGACCCCCTGCTGTGTAAACAAGCATTTTAGGGAATGCTACTGAATGCAATGATACAGGCTATGTGCCATATGATGTACTGAGCGATATGAGATATACGAGATAAATGATACACTTTGCTTAAGGATGTTGCCATGAATGTTATGCCATGCTTTATTGATCAATGCTTTGGTTTATTGCTGAATAAAAAGAGAGTTTATTATACTGTACGATTGGACCTCTGAAATCGATCATAGAAGTGGTCCTCACATGCGCTGCCATTATTGGCATTACAAATAACTGGAAAAATACTTATGTGTTTATAGTCGAAGAGGGGAAAATATTCAAATTTAGAGGAAAACATCAATATTAGAGATAAATGAAGGAAAATATAAAGCCAAGTTTTATAACTAATGTGAGCAAATTAAACATTTCATAAAATGAAAAAAGTGATAGATTAGATTTAAAAAAAATTCACAGTTAATTGCTTACCAAAAAATTCCAAATTTAAAAAACAAAGACATAATAAAATAGAAACAATAAGACAGAATTATTTTTTACTGTGCATCAAGTGACTTCAAAAAAGCAGAATTTTAATTATTTTATCAAACAAAGAAAAACAAATTCAAAACAAAAAGGAATTATATTATGCTGAAAAGAACCATAGGCAACAACCAATATCATATCAAACATATGTAGCCTAAATGCCTTGGAATTTAAATTCATAAAGAAAACATTAACTGAGCTACAAGAATATATAGATAGTAACACAATAGTTACAAGAGATTGTGATGTAGTTCTCAATTTTGGATACATCTAACAGAAAGATTAACAACAGAGAAATTATAAAACCAAACAAATTGGTAGAGAAACAAGGGCTAAGAGACCTATCACACTTTCTAAACTAGACTACTAAATAATATAGAAATTTTCATCCCAGTAGGGAAGTTTTACAGAGGTTGACCATGTATTAGGGCACAGAAATATTGTTAACAAATGTAAAAAGGCAGAGATAGTTAATGTATCCTTTACAGACCATAATGCAATGAAAATAGTAATCAGTTCTAGGAGCACCAAAACAAACAAAACAAAAAACACAGACCCAGATGGAGATTTAACAATAACATCCTAAATACTAAGTAGGTCAAGAAACAAATATTAGAAATAGTTAATAATTATGTGAAAGAAAATAATGATGAAACAGCATACCAAAAAATTTCTGGGATACAGATAAAGCAGTTCTCAGCAGAAAAGTCACATCCTTACAGATAAATATTAATAAAATAGAAAAAGAAAAAAATAGCAAACTAAATGTACATTTTCTAAAAGTTAGAAAGCGGATAAACTTAAAGTAAGCACAAAAGAGGAGATATTAAAAATTAGGTTTTTATTAGGTTAAAAAAATTAGGCTATTTGATTAAAAAATACTGGAAAACTGGAAAGAAGTCTGCCAGAAAGTAGACTTGGGCCAACACTATACAATATCCCCCCAATACACTCTAAATCAATGTTGATATTAATGTTAAAGATGATATTAAAAAAATTTGGAGAAGCAAATCATATACCCTCTGTAGCTATGAGTATCAGATGCATTCTTAACCAAACAAGGAATGGAAACAATTACAAAAGATAAAATAGACAACATTGAGAGAAATGATTATTTTTCTCTTATATTAATAACCAATTGTCAAATTAGCATTAAGGTTTCCCCTTCCTATTTCCTCATTCAGAAATCAGCCTCTGTAGATTATTCAGGCAGTCTCTGAAGAACATTGCTGATAAATGAGATTGCCCAAATCCTCTGGGTATGTGCTTCTTGATCTTTTTCTTTCTTCATCTGTCTTTTAAAAATACTATTTCTTAGGTGGGATGGATCTCTGGGAAGGTGAGGAGGAGAGCTGTTTCAGAAAACTGTAGTGATATAAAAAATAAACCAATAAAAACTTACTTTTAAATATATCTATATCTACCTACCTACCTATTTATCTACCTATACCCCAGTTAATCACTCCCTTAATGGGGATAAAAGTTTCAGGCCCAGTGGAAGTAACAAATCTCCAAAACATTTTAGGTAGATTTTTCACAGTCTAACTATTGTTTTACACTTGGTCTATTGCAACACCTTGATTGTTTTATATCTGCATTATACACCTTCTGCTTGATTTCTATTTTTCAAATATCTTCCCACTCCAATTCACCCCTTCAGCTATCAAAGTATACTTTCACTATTTTTCCTCTCTTTCTTTAAGTTCTACTTTCATCTTTCAAAAGTACCTGTCCTTTTGTATGCTTTTATAAAGCAATCTCTTAATGGTCCCCTCTGTTGTTATTTGTTTATCCAAAGGACATTTTTCCTCTTTCTAATTTTTCTCCCTTTTATGGACTCTATAAATGAGGTAACTTTTTTCATTACTTGTTCCTTCCTTTGTCTTTATTTTAATTTCTTGTTTTTCTGTTACTTGAGGGGTTTGCAAGTTGAATAATCTGCTTGTCTGGTTTTATTTTGTAGGAACTCTCTCTATTGAATAGTCATCTTTTTCAATGATAAGTAGGCTCAGATTTGTAGTGTATGTCATTTTGTGTTGCATCTTGGGCTCCTTTGCTTTTCAGACTATATAATTGCATTACCTTCTGAAATTTTTTGGGTGTAGAATAACCTTGGATTATTCAAATTTCCTTCATATTTGAAAATCTTTCTTGTAGTGGATCACAGAATTTGTCATTGAAAATGTTAAATTTAACTATTACATATCTTGTAGCTTGCAGCATAGGTTTTTTATCTGTAGGTGACCTATGAATTCTTTTGACTGGTATATTGTTTTCTGCACTCAGAAATTCTGGGCATTTTTCTTGTATTATTTCTTTACGGTGTTCAGGTTTGGGGTTTGTTTTTTTTTTTACTTGTCCTCTTCTTCTGGGAAACCTATGATCATTAAGATGTCTCTTCTAGATCAATGTGTTCACAAGGACTGAATGTAATTAAGGAATTCAATGAGAAACTACAATAAATGATCTTTTTCCATCTCAGAACTATACACTAAAAAGTCAGTCAAAACCTTATGCATTATAAAGCCTATGTATGTATAGAAAAAACCTCTAATGTTTGACCTTGCCAATTTCTCCCCTCAACAAAGGCAGCAGTAGCATGTACAAGTGTTAAAAGAAACTTTGGGTGCGCTAGCGACAGGAGTTGAGGGTTTCACAAAGAAAGGCCTAGGGTTGTCATAAAACCACAGAATAGGGACCGTAGAACTTCTGGAGTGTGGCATTAAGCAATGACTGGTTACCAGCACAATACTGACAGGTGCACAGACCTGGAGAGTCAACACCCAAGGGCCCTAGAATCTCTATGTTTAGTTTTGAAATATCACAGAGGGCCCTAAGAATCCACTGTTCTAAACTTAAAACATACCAGGGGATCTAGCCTTGGGAGGTGGAGGTCAGCATGGAAGCACAGGGGACACAGGGCAGGACTACTCATGGTCAACCATTACAGTTAACACTGAAGCCTGGTGCTGTTGCTGGCACAGATTCAGTCAGGCACTAAAGCTAGAATCAATGAAACTACCTTCCATCATCAAAAGTTATTGCAAATCTGGAGATCTCCCCAAAGAATGAACAAGGCGAGCAAGGAAGGGAAACATTACAAAGTATACCTAAATCTAACAAGCCCGAGTATAGATTCAATGTGGCTGAGACTTTTTCTGCCCTTTGATGACCAGGAAACAGTGCCACAGTAGGCACTTAATAAATGCTTATTGATTGATTGATCATGGAAGTAGGGCCAAGCAAATCTCAAATGGATTTGTCCTAGGCCTATAACTAGGACCAATCACATAGGCCAATCAGGTCCTAGAGACATCTTTGTTTTCTTTTAAGTAAAGCCTCTCCGTGTTTTGGATGGGAGGAAAAAACCTTCATAAAGGAAATCCTTGATGGCAATGTTGTAAGGAGAATCTTCCACCATTTAAATGCTATAGAGCTTTTACTTCTATAAAGTCCTTCTGTAATGCCAAGGGAAAAAAATGAAAAGAAAAAAAGAAAAAAAACCAAATGAAACAAAATTAAAATATAGAGATGAGCAGAAGCCAAAAATGCCAAGCTTTATCTCTCCACTTCAGAATTACCAAATCTCATATCTCACAGTCTGGTCCATGGCATGGGTGATGCAAAATCTTTATAGTTCGTGGTAGGTTGCCTAATACAAGGTAATAAAGATAAACCAGTGTAGCATCAAGAACAACAGTCAAAGTACAAATTATATGACCCTTAATATAGTTCTAGATTTCTTCTCCTGATATAAGGCGATTAAGAATAATAGTAGCAGATTCAGGAAAATCAGGGCCATAGCAGGGACACCTCTGGCACAGTAGACAGTTCTTCATCACACATCAAAGACATCTGTAATAAAGCAATTAAGGAATCATAGGCCTCTGCCATATACTGTGTCCTGGGTTGTAAGTTGATACCTAGAGTCTCAGTACTGCCAGCTCTAGCCCAATTGCCAAAACTTCCCCCAACTGAGAGACCAATCAAGGGAATGATAGAAAATCTTTACCCCTAAGAAACCTCTGTGAATGAGCTGCTTAACTAAATATGGGCTCTCCCTAGCCCACATGCAGTGACTCAGAATTACTGAAAAGGCAGCTAACATATCTCCTTTTCTCCAGGTTAACAGAAACCCACCATAGCAATAATTATTTCTAAATAATATTTTATTTTTTCCTAATTGCCTGTAAAAACACTTTTTAGTATTTATTTTTTTAAATTTTGAGTTCTAAATTTTCTCCCTTCCTCCCTTTACTCACCCCGTTTTGAGACAGGAAGCAATTTGATATAGGTTATATATGTGCAATCATGAAAAGCACATTTCTATGTTAGTCATGTGAAAGAAAACACAGACCAAAAAGAAAAAATAAAGAAAGTGAAAAAAGTGTGTTTTGATCTGAATTTTGACTTCATCAGTTCTTTCTCTGGAGGTAGATATCATTTTTCACATAAGTCCTTTGAAATGTTCTTGGATCATTGTATTGCTGAAAAGAGCAGAGTCATTCACAGTTGATCACCGTACAACATTGCTGTTACTGTGTATAATGTTCTGGTTCTGCTCACTTCACTTTGCATCAGTTCATATAAGTCTTTCCAGGTTTTTCTGAAATCAGCCTGCTCATTATTTCTTAAAGCACTATAGTATTTCATCATAATCATATACCATATTCTTTTCAAACATTTCCAAATGATAGGCATCCCTCAATTTTCAACTCTTTGCCAACACAAAAAAAAGGTATTATAAACATTTTTGTACATATAAGTTATATAAGTTCTTCCCCTCCCTGCCCTGCCCAACTTTGGGTTTGAAAAAAAATATCTTTGGATACAGATCTAGGGTGATATTGCTGAGTTAAAGGGTATGCAGAGTTTTCGTACCCTTTGTGCATACTTCAAAATGTACATTGGTGTCTCAATTTTCTCACAGGTCTTCCATCATTTATCATTTTCATTTTCTGTTATATTTGCTCATCTGATAAGTATGAAGTGGTACTTCAGAATTGTTTTAATTTACATTTCTCTAATCAATAGTGATTTAGAACATTTCTTCATGTGACTATAGGTAACTGATTTTTTTCATCTGAAAACTGCCTGTTCATATCTTTTGACCATTTATTAATTGGGAAATTGTTTGTATTCTTAAAAATTTGACTCAGTTCTCTGCGTATTTCAGAAATTAGGCCTTTTATCAGAGACACTTGATGTAAAGATTGTTTCCCAGCTTTCTGCTTTTTTTCTAATCTTGATTGCATTGATTTTGTTTGTTCAATTGTTTAATTTAATATAATCAAAATTATCCATTTTTACATTTTGTCACTCTTCATGTCTTGTTTGGTCACAAATTCTTCCCTTCTCCACAGAGCTGACAGGTAAACTATTCCATGCTTCCCTGATTTTCCCTTGGTATCATTCTTTATGTCTAAATTACGTACCCACTTTGACCTTATTTTGGTATATAGAGATATTGGCCTATACCTGGTTTCTGCCAAACTGTTTTCCAGTTTTCCTAGCAGTTTTTGTCAAATAATGAGTTCTTGTCCCAAAAGCTGGGGTCTTTGTGTTTATCAAACACCAGAACACTACAGTAATTTACTACTATGTCTTGTGTACCTAATTCTAGTCCATTGATCTGCCACTTTATTTCTTTTTCTTTTTTTTGAAGGGGGGAAGGCAGGGCAATCAATGACTTGCCCAAGGTCATACAACTGGTAAGTGTGTCAAGTGTCTGAGGCCAGATTTGAACTCAGGTCCTCCTGACTCCAGGGCAGGTGCTCTACTCACTGTGCCATTTAGCTGTCTGCCACTCTATTTCTTAGCCAGTAGCAGAGTTTTGATGATTACCACTCTACAATATAGTTTGAGATCTGGCATGGCTAGGCTACCTTCCTTTGCAATTTTTTCATTATGTCCCTTGATATTCTTGACCTATTATTCTTCTAGATGAAATCTATTATTATTTTTTCTAGTTCTATAAAATAATTTTTGGTAGTTTGAATGGCATGCCTTGTTGTTCAGGCATTTTTCAGTTGTGTCTGACTCTTTGTGACCCTGTTTGGGAATTTCTTGGCAAAGACTGGAGTGGCTTGCTAATTCCTTCTCTAGCTCATTTTACAGATGAGGAAACTAAGGCAAATCAGGTTAAGTGAATTGCTCAGGGTCACACAGCTAGTAAGGCCAGCTTTGAACTCAGAAAGATGAGTCTTTCTGACTCTAAGCGTGGCACTCTCCACTATGGCACCTAGCTGACCAAATTTTTATGGCACCAAATAAGTAAATTAATTTAGGCGGAATTGTCATTTTTATTATATTGGCTAGTCTTACCCACGAGCAATTAATATTGTTCCCATTATTTAGATCTGACTTTATTTGTGTGAAAAGTGTTTCGTAATTTTATTCATATAGTTCCTGGGATTGTCTTGGCAGGTAGAATCCCAAGTATTTTATATTGTCTACAATTCTTTTTTTTGCAAGTATATGTTTGGCATTTGAACAATGTGTCCAGCCCATCTGTTTGAATGGTTGGCAGTTTAGTTTAAGAAAGAACCTCAATGTCTGGTATCTTGTCTTACCAGGTGATCTTCAGAATCTTCCTAAGATAATTCAAATGGAAGTGATTCAGTTTCCTGGCATGTTGATGATATACTGTCCAGGTTTCACAGGCATACAGCAATGAGGTCAGCACAACAGCTCTGTAGACTTCAGTTTGATAATCAGTCTAATACCTCTTCTCTCCCATGCTTTCCTTTGGATCCTCCCAAACACCGAGCTAACTCTGGCAATGTGTGTTTCAACCTCATTATCAGTGTGTACAGCCCTAGAAAGTATACTGCCAAGGTAAGTGAACTTATCCACAGTATTCAAAACTTCTCCATTTGTTCAAATGCCAAATGAAAGCTTGCCAAATACTGTTTTATGGAGAATTTACACAGGGTAAGCACTCACATGGTGGTCAGAAAAATCAATACAAGGACACGCTCAAGGTCTCTCTTAAGAACTTTGGAACTGACTATGTGACATGGGAGACACTGGCACAGGACCAGCCAGCATGCTGTGCCCTCCTCAGAGAAGGTGCTGTGCTCTGTGAGCAATGCAGAATTGAAGTAACTCAAAAGAAACAGGAGATGGGAAAATTTAGAGAATCCACCCCAAATGTTCACATGGACTATTTGTGCCTGACCCGTGGTAGAGCATTCCAAGGTTGAACTGGTCTGTACCGCCACAGTAGGGCACACTGTAACTTGACTCTAACATAATGATGTCATTTTGGTACTCTTCGAGAATGAAGGACAACAACAGTATATGGTTATTTTAAATGGAATTTCTCTTTTTATCTCTTGCTGCTGGACTTGTTGGTAATATGTAGAAATACTGATCATTTATGTGTAATTATTTTTTACACCTTTGCTAAAGTTGTTAATTATTTCAAATACTTTTTTAGTTGATTCTCTAGAATTCTTTAAGCATATGAACATATTTTCTGCAAAGAGTGATAGTTTTGTTTCCTCATTGCCTATTCTAATTCCCTCAATTTCTTTTTCTTCTCTTATCACTATAACTAGCATCTCTAGTATAATATTGAATAATAGTGGTGATAACAGACTGTAACAACAATGCTGCTAGCAGCTGCTGTGGAGGTGTGAGGTCAATAACACCAGCACACAGGAGGGCTACTAGCACAGGTTCTTGGATCTGCTTTTCTAAAGAAAGTGACTTTAAGGGGTTTACAATCTCACTTTAATTAAACATGCATATATCATTCATTTAGTTCAGGGGGGAAAGTCAGCACCTGGAACTTCAGAGAAAACATAAACAGAAATTATATAAACAGAGCAAATAACACAAATCAGCGGACAGGGATTCTGTCTGTCCATAGCAATATGTACATAGTTACCAGAGAGAGAAGCACCAACATCTGGGTTCTCAAAGCCAAGGGGCTCCCTAATGACTACCCAGAGTCTTCTCTGGCCAAATCACATGAACATTCTTCCAATGATAGAGTCCCTGAAGCAAAATGCTAACCTCAAAGTATATATACACTTCTTCAGGGTCAGAGGGTATCACAACCATGTGACCCAAACTCATGTGACTTAGGCTTTCTTGTGACTTAAGCAGGTCATCAAAGACTCTTGATTCAATCAAAGACTCTTGATTGAAAGAAAGGCAAGATTCAATCAAAGGCACTTGATTGCCTTAGTGCTAAGAAGTATTCTAAAACGAAAAATAGTGAAAAGTCCCACTTTGCTTGCTATTACCCAGACATCCTTGCTTTACCTCTAATCTTATTGGGAAGGCTTCTAGTTGATCTTCATTATAGATAATACTTACTGATGATTTTAGATAGATACTACTTATAATTTAAGGAAGGATCCATTTATTCTTATGCTTTCTGTTTTTTAGTAAAAATGGGTGTGGTATTTTGTCAAAAGCTTGTTCTGCATCTATTGAGATAATCATATGATTTCTATTGGTGGGTTATTGATATGGTCAATTATGCTGATGGTTTTCCTAATATTGAACCCGCTCTGCATTCCTGGTATAAATCCTATCTGGTTGTCATATGTGATCCTGTTGACATATTGCTGTAATCTCCTTGCTAGTATTCCATTTAAAATTTTTGCATCAATATTCATTACAGAAATTGGTCTATACTTTTCTTTCTCTGTTTTAGCTCTTCCTTCTTCAGGTATCAGCACCATATTTCTGTGATAAAAGGAAATTGTTGAGACAACTTCACTACTTTTTCCAAAATAATTTATATAGTATGGGAATTAACAGTTCTTTAAATGTTTGGGAGAATTCACTTGTGAATTCATCTGTTCCTGGGGATTTTTTCTTAGGAAATTCATTGATGGCTTAGTATTCTATTTCCTCTTCTGTTAATCTGGGCAATTTATACTTTTGAAAATATTTATCTTTTTCAGCTTAGATTGCCAGGTTTATTGGCATATAATTGGACAAAATGACTCCTAATAATTGCTTTAATTTCCTCTTTATTTGTGATGAGTTCACCCTTTTTATTGTTGATACTGCTAATTTGATTTTCTTTTTTCTTAAATCAAATTAATCAATGATTTATCTATCTTGTTTTTTTCATAAAACAAGCTTCTGGTTTTATTTATTAGTTCAATGGACTTTTCACTTTCAGTTTATTAATCTCTCCTTTGAATTTTAAGATTTCTAATTTGGTGTTTAGTTGGGGATTTTGAATTTGTTCTTTTTCTAGTTTTTTTTAGTTGCATGTCTAATTTATGGATGTGCTCTTTTATGGTTTTAGAGATATGAAATTTTCCATAAGTGTTGCTTTGACTGCCTCTCATAAATTTTGGTATGGTGTCTCATTGTTATTATTCTCTTTCATGAAATTATGGATTGTTTCTATGATTTAATCTATGCCCTACTGTTTCTTTAAGATTGGATTATGTAGTTTCAATTAATTTTTAATCTATATTTCCACATCCCTTAATTAAATTAATTTTTATTACATTATGATCTGAAAAGAATGCATTTAACATTTATGCTTTATTGGATTTAGTTGTGAGGTTTTTATGCCCTAATATACAGGCAATTTTTGTGTAGGTGCCATGTACTGCTGAGAAAAATGTATATTCTTTTCTATTTCTATTCAATTTTTTCCAGAGGTCTGTCATATCTAACTTTTCTAAATTTCTATTTATCTCCATTACTTCTTTCTTTTTTATTTTTTGGTTAGATTTATCTATTTCTGAGAGGGGGAAGTTGAGGCCCCTCACTTGTATAGTTTTGCTGTCTATTTTGTCCAATAACTCATCTAACATCTCCTTTAAAAATTGGGATGCTGCACCATTTGTTGTATATATGTTTAGTACTAATATGACTTCATTGTCCATGGTACCTTTTAGAAGATGTAATTGCCTTTCTTATCTCTTTTAATTAGATCTATTTTTGCTTTAGTTTTGTCTATGATCATGGTTGTTATCTCTGCTTTTTTTTTACTTCGCCTGAAGCATAATAAATTTTTCTCTCTGTGTTCTACTCTCTGTGGTTCTGTTTCAAATGTGTTTCTTGTAAACAAGATGTTGTCAAATTCTGGTTTTTAGTTCACTCTACTATTCATTTCAATTTTATGGGTGGGTCTATCCCATTCATATTCACAGTTATGATTACTAACTTGTATTTCCCTCCATCCTATTTTTCCTCCTGTTTATCCTTCTCTCTCCTTTCACCCTTTTCCTCACCAGTGTTTTGCTTCTGACCACAGCCTCCCCCAATCAGCCCTCTCTTCTGTCAGTCCCTGCTTTATGAACCCTCTCCCTTCTTACTTCACTGTAGGGTAATATAGATTTTTATGCCCAGCTGCTTGTGTATACTATTCCCTTTTTGAGCGAATTCCAATGAGAATAAAATTTAAGCAATGCCCGCCACTCATCCTTCCATCTTCTCCACTGTTATAGGTCTTTTGCACCTCTCTATGTGAGATAATTTTTCCCATTCTACTTCTCCCTTCCTTTTTCTCCCAGTGTAATCCTCTTTCTCCCCCTTAATTTTTTTACATCATCTCCTCAAAATTACCTCATACCTGGACTTTCTGTCTATGTATTCTCCTTTTCACTGCACTAACAGTGATATAATTCTTAAGAATTACAAGTATCATCTTCCCATATAGGAATATAAATAGTTTAACCTTATTGAATCCCTTATGTTTTCTCTTTCTTTTTTTTTTTTCTTTTTTATCTTTTCATGCTTCTCTTGAGACTTGATATTGAGAATCATTTTGTTGTTGTTGTTGTTGTTGTTGTTGTTGTTCAGCTCTGGTCTTCTCATCAGAAAAGCTTGAAAGCCTTTTATTTCATTGAATAACCATTCCCCACCCCACCCCAAAGGATTATGCTGTTTCACTGGGTACATGATTCTTGGTTGTAATTGCCTTCCAGAATATCATATTTTATGCCCTCTGAGACTTTAACGTGGAAGCTGCTAATCCTTTGTAATCTTAAGTGTGCCTCCCTGATACCAAATTATTTCTTTCTGGATGCTTGCAATACTTTCTCCTTGACCTGGGAATTATGGAATATGGATATAATGATTCTGGGAGTTTTTGTTTTGGGATCTCTTTCCAGAGGTGATTGGTGGATTTTTAAAATGTCTATTTTATTCATTAGTTCCAGGATATTAGGGTAGTATTCTTTGATAATTTCTTGAAGTATGATGTCCAGGTTCTTTTCTTGAACATGGATCTCAGGTAGTCCAATAATTCTTAAATTATCTCTCCTGGATCTATTTTCTAGGTCAGTTGCTTTTCCACTAAGATATTTTACATTTTCTTTTATTTTTTTCATGCTTTTGATTATATTTGATTGATTCTTGATGTCTTACAGAGTCATTAACTTTCACTTGTCCAATTCTACTTTTTAAAATTTATTTTCTTAGCCTTTTACCTCTCTTTTCATTTGGACAATTCTACTTTGTACCGAATTGTTTTCTTCAGTAAATTTTGCACAGATTTTCCCATCATTTATGTGTGCTTCTCTTTCATCACTCTCATTTGTTTTCCCAATTTTTCTTCTCTCTCTCCTATTTGATTTTTAAACTCCTTTTTGAGCTATTCCAGGAGTTCTCTTTTGGGCCTGAGTGAGCCAAATCCCAGATTTTCTTAGAATTGATTTCCTCCCCCTTGTAACTCATGTGGGCCATGATCTGCTAAGGCTTCTGCCACCATGGCCTCATCTTGCCTAGTCAACATTATTTTATCAATGTTGTGGTATGTTTTAATGCCCCCAGGAAGAGAAACCTCTCTCAGGTCTCTGTCCATCATAATCTTGCAGTAAGAAGAAGAGTTTAGGTAGTCCTGGGGAAGGCAGTGACTCTTTCCCAGATGAAGGCAGACTCCTTCTGACTTGTCTTAGGTATAGGAATAGAGGGGAAAAAACATTTGCCATTTGCAAGGTCAATAGTCCCTATACCAAGTACTCTGGGCCTAGGCTAACTTGTTTACAACAATGGCAAGGTCAGGTACAGCTATAGGAATGAGCAATATAACGTCCATATCCCTACTCTCTGCCCCACTAGCAGGAAGTAAGCTCTGGGAACACTATTCCCAGAGTGTCTATTTGAACTGACAGTAATATTTGCTTAAGCCATTACTGTCCTGACTTCCTGTACCAACTTCATATATTAGTGTAATGATAATTAAGGTGGGACTTTTTTTTTACTGTTTTCTCTTTTAGAATGCTAAAGTAATCAGGTGCCTTTGATTAAGTCTTGCTAGGTGTGAAACCCTAGGCCCATACCCTTTTGCTAACTAGGTATGAAGCCCCAGGTTCACACCCTTTTGCTGATTAGGTTTGAAGCCTTTGGGCCCTAAGAAGGGTATATAAACTCAGAGGTTAGCATTTTGTTTGGGGTTCTCACTCACTGGAAGTGTCATGTGATTTGGCCAGAAGAGACTCTAGCCTTTGGAGCCCCCTGGCTTCGAAAACCCAGATGTTGATGCCCCTCTCTCTCTCTGGTAACTATTGTGATTTGGTCAGACAGATAAGAGGCCTGTCTGTTGATCTCTCTGTGTTATTTGCTCTGTTTATATAATGTATGCTTGTAATTTGTTTGTATTTTCTCTGAAGTTCAGGGTGCTAGCTTTCCCCCAGAACTAAGTGAATGGTATATGTATGTTTAACTAAAGTGAAATTGTAAGTCCCTTAAAGTTGCTTTCCTTAGAAAGCAGATCCAAGAACCTGTGCTAGCAGCCCTCCTGTGTGCTGGTGTTGTTGGTCTTACACAGCCACATTAGTGGCAAGCAATCTTGTTGTTACAACTGATCAGACTGAACCTTTAAGGTATATGGTAGGGAAGACCCATGGTTAAAGTATGAAATCATTTGGGTGGGGCTTTGCCCAGGAAGTGTGTTCTAATTGACTCTGAGACAGGCTGAGCATAAGGTGTGGCAGGCTGTGGAGGGGTCACAGTCCAGTTTATCATACTCATTTCCTTTGGGAATTTTACCCTCTCTCTTGCACTTCCCCATTGATGAGCTGGCTAGAATGTGAATCCATTTTACCATGGATGTGATTAACTGCCCATCTTACCCACCTAAAAAGGATACAAACAGTACTCTCTATCTGTAGGTTCTAAGACATTGAATTATAGTTGAGGGCAAAAGTTCAGAGAGTTCTTCCAGGCTATAGATTTCAGCTTCTGAGATTCTTTTAGCATGGGCTTTGTCAGTCCAAGCTCTCAGGAATTCCAGGGACTCCTAAGATTTCTATTTGAACTTCTCCTGAAGTCACCCCAGCTCTTTGGGTGAAAAAGTCCACCCACTTCCCACTTCTTGCCACTGGTGAGAGCTCTCCAATTTAGAACTTCCACAAACTACTGCAAGTCTGCTGTTCTCCCCTTGTCTCAGTATAGGACATTATCAGAAATCAGAATCTCTGGGTTAATGGCCACAAGTTGGGTTCCAACTGGGAGACTTTAGTCCCCATGTCTATCTGGAGAGATCTCTTCACTTGTATTGATGAGGCCAGGGAACCATATGTTGAGATTTAAGGGTGCTCAAGACCCCAGAAAGCACCACACTGAGTCCTGCTTGAATGAATTTGACTCAAGCCTTCTTTCAGCCAGAAAGAAAAACAGGTTATTAAAGATTCACCATATTGGGTAGAGTCTTGAGAAATCTCACCATTTGTGACACTTGTTTTCACAAGTGGGCCAGATTCAATCTATTGAGTCTGAGCGACTTGGTGGAGGCAAGAGGGGACTTATATACAGAAAGATTGTGGGAGGGATCTAGGGGTGGTCAAGTAATCTGTAGTGATGGCAGGAAGGGTCCAGGCAGAATATTGAGGAGGAATCTAAGGAGGATCTCAATGGGGCTAGGGTGACTGGAGGTCAGACTCTAGGAACCAAGAGAATGGGATTTTGATGGGATCAAGAGTGGGAAGCAGCTGGAGGCAATCCAGAGGTAACAGAGATTTGGGTCTAACAATAATGGAAGGCTTATGGCCTCAGGCAAAGGCCAGATCAAGTGGGAAGATTCAAGGAGGCTCCCAGATTATATAATCCACCATTCACCCATCAAACAAGTGGGACCCAAATTCCTTTGGGGTAAGGAGTGAAGGTCTGAGTTTCTGAAACTGCTTCCTGCTGGCAAGAGGTGTAGAGCTGTCCCTGCCTCAATGGGTCCCATTCCAGGGGTACATAGTCAGACTAGTCATCTGGAAGTTGATGGCTTGGACCCTGGAGAAGACAAACCTGGCCAGGAGGTTAAGCAAACAAAGACCAAACAGGCACGAAAGGAGTATAGAGAAAGGACAATTTTCCCAGAGGGAATTAGAGATGATTATGGCAAGGCCAAAACACAAAAGGAAAAAGGTATATTTGATAGGGAAGTTTTTTGCTGTCACATATCCCCTTTCTTTCTGGATTGTTCCATGGGCATGTAGAACACGGAAAGCATGTTCTGAGTAGGTAAAAACTTTTAATCTTTTATTTTGCTGTAGCTCTATGGCTCTAGTGGGTACTATTAACTCTGCCTTCTGGGCAATGGTCCCAGGGGGCAGGGATTTGACCTCTATGATGTGGTGAAGAATGACTATTACTACCTAGCTCCCCTAACCACTTGTTCTGCGTACCACACTGCTTCAGGGTTCAGGAGTGTGTGGCACACCCAAAGCATTAGGTCAGGGTTATGTAAGAGCAAGGTTTGATATTTGGTGAGCCTGTGGCTAGCCAGCCACTGGTGGCTCGCTTCTTCTAGGATGTTCTGAACTTGATGGGGAGTCAGAACTTCCAGGGGCTAGTCAGCTAAAAGTTTAGAAGCTTCCTCAGTTAGAGTGGCTGTAGCAGCCATGGAGTCTAATTGTTTTGAAAAATAGGCAATTGGCCTGGGGTCAGGTCCTAAGGACTGGATTAGGACTCCCAAAGACTCCCAAATCAATACACTGAGTGAAAGGTTTTTCTAGATTAGATAGAGCTAATGCTGGAGTGGTGGTCAATTTGGTTGTCAAAGTCCCAAAAGCTAAAGCTAAAGTCCAGGCCCCACTATACTGGGAGTGAGTCAGGGCCTTGGGCTTAATTGCATATTGAAGGAGATGGGGGAGCACTTTAGGATCTCTCAGGTGAATTATGGCTGGGGTGGCAGAAGTAGCCTGTCCAGGAATTCCCTGATCCCAAATAATTGGTTCAACTGTCTCCCACAGCTCTGGGGGAACATGAGGAGGTCTGGTGAACAGAGGGAGAAGGGAAATGGGAGGCTTAACTAGAGAAAGTTGGCTCCCCAATTTTGCTACCAAGTTTCTTCCCAACAAGGGGGCAGGACAAGAGGAGAGCATACAGAAGGAGTGTTCAAACAACAGATCCTCAAGTAGACAGGAGAGGGGGTATGTCTGGAGACATTCCTTAATTTCCCCTTCGATGTCCATGACCTGATAAATCAAGGGGTGTGTAGGGTGTAGTACTTGGATAAAACAGAGAATATAGCCATGACAAAGTGAGCAACCTTAACTTCAGCCTCAATTTTTTCCCAGGGCTTGGTGAGAGAGATGGAGAAAGAGGGAGCACTGACAAGCCCCAAGCTCCCTGTCATTCCAAGTTTTGAGAAGACTGGAAGACAGGGTTTTGGGAGGTGGCTCCACTACTTTTCCAACTTTGGGGACGATCCTTTTTCCAGTGTCCTTCCTGGTTACATGTTGGGCACGGTCTTAGAGGTGTTGATCCTGGGGGTTGCCTCCAGTGTTATGCCCTAGAGGGGCACTTCTTGGACCAGTGACCCTCCCTGTGGCATTGAAAGAAGGTTTCCCCACTGCACAAGTTGCCAGGCTTCCTCCAAGGGGGCACCCTGGAGAGGCACCCCTTGGGTCTTTTCTTGGCCATGGCAGCAGGCAAGAATTGAGCATGTTCTCTGTCTCTAGCTCTTTCCTTGCATTCTCTATCCTCTGCTTTGACTAAGTCGCTGTTGTTAAAGACTCCAAAGGCTGTTTCCAGTAATTGGGCCTGTGTTTTGGGTCTCGCTGCCAATTTCTGCAGTCTCTTTCTAATATCTGGAGAAGACTGATTAATGAAATACATGCTAAGGATTGCCGTCCCTTCTATAGAATCAGGATCCAAATTTGTATACTTCTTAATAGCTTCTACTAGCCAGCCTTGGAAAAGGGCAGGGTTTTCCTTTTCTCCCTGAGTAATTTCCCTAATTATTTCCTTTTGAAATGCTGTTCTTAGGCTTTCTAACAGGCAAATTATCATATGGTCCCTCTTTCCCCTATCCTCACTCTTTTGATAATCCTATCCCAGGTCACTAGTCAGAACAGCAGCTATCCTGGGGGATATTTTGTGGGGTCATTGCTAGCCAAATGATCTCCAAATTTTGGGGCTTGTTCCCAGATTCTCCTCTTCTCCTCAGTGGTACAACAGGTGGAGAAGAGGATATGCAAATCGCCCCAAGAAAGCTTGAATTGTAGGGTCAGATCCCTAAAACCCGCAGTAAACTTAGTGGGGTCTTTTGAGTATTGCCCCAGTTTCTCTTTAACCTGAATGAGATCTGAAATGGAAAATGAATATGCACTCTTATTGTTTCACTAGGTGAGACAGGTGCTTCGCTTAAGGAGAAAAGCCCTGAAGGCGCTGGGTGGCGGACAGGGGCTTGGGGAGGGAGATAGGAAGTCCCCTTTCTTGAGAGGAAGGGGCTGGGGAGTGCTGGCTGATCTGTATTAGACTGCAAGGCTGGGGAATCTGGCTAGCAAGAAAGAATATCAGCTGGTACCTGAGGAGGAGAAGGAGTCAGAAGGTGAGATACCAAAGAGACTGGAGTGGGCACTACCTCAGAGGTAGAGCCAGGGAGGAGGTACTGCCATGGGGGGCGGCCTGAGGCTGAAACCTGAGTAGGGGTTGCCTAGGGGGTAGGGCCCATGCTGGTAGATACAACTGGGCTTGCAGTAGGAGCAGGTCTGAGGCCAGAACCTGAGTAGGGTCCCCTCCAGGGAAGGGGCCACAGAGGGAGGCGCCTCAACAAGACCCTTGGCTGGGACCTGAGCAGGAGTTGCCAAGGTGGGAGGGTCCATGGGAAGAGATGCAGGGTAGGAGATGTGGATGGTGAAAGAGGCAGGAAAAGAGAGGGCTTGGGCTAGAGGAAAAGGGAAGAGAAACCAAGGGAAAGAGGGGGTAGCCGGGGAAGGAGGAGCACAGGAAACAAGGGAGCTTGGGGGAGGTTGGGGAGCAGGAGGAGGGGCTGGGGCTGAAGCCCTAGGGGCTATAAGAAGGGGGTTGTCCAAAATATCCAGTTGACCCACATTGCCCCTTTGTGGGGCAGCTCTGGCTATGAGCATCTTAACAGTCTTTTCTGAGAACAGGATTGTGAGAGAGCTCGACGAAAGCCATTATGTAGGAATATTCTATCCATTTTCCTTCTCAGCGACAGTACAACTCTAACTGTAAGAATGTGTTATGTTGTAAAGTCCCAAAAATGGGCCATGCTTCATGGCCCTCTAGGTGATACTGAGGCCAAACAGTGTTGCAAAAGAACACCAGCTTTTTATTTTTAAGTTCTTTAGAGAAACTAAATTTTTTTCCAATTTTGTAAAAGACAACCCAAAGGCGAACTTTTGGTAATTGAAAATGATTGACCCATTACAGGCATGGGGGCTGGAAGACCCTTCCTCCATAAAGGAGAAGGTAGGAGTAAGCATCAAAAACAAACAAAACAAAACAAATCAACCCACAAAAAGGTACCTGAAGTTTTCTCAGTTCCCTAGGGCTGAGAGAATTGAGAGCACTGGGCATGCACTTCCGGACAGAGCCGCTGAATGTGCTGAGCCACTTCACTTTTAGTCTGAGTGTGCTGCCAGATGAACTGATGCAAAACAGTCAACAATAGCCAGAAATGCTGGAGTTGGGGCCCTTTTTATGCTCCTGGGAGGCCTCCTCTACTACCTACTGCGATGTCCCTTTGCCTGAGTGGGTGTCCCACACCAGATCACTCCACTGTCCTCAATATTTACAGAGCTCTTCTCCTAACATAACCATGATGTGAGTCACAAGGCCATCTTATCTTGTCACCACCTGCTGAAACTATGCCAAATGTTGGGAGTGTAACTGTTAACACCAGCAATCTGTTCAGTTTCCTTGTTACGAGGAAATGAGGCACTAGCAAGTCATTGACCATTTAATACAAGGAGGTTTATTTTGTCCTAGTACAGGAAGAATATGCAACAAGGATACAGTAGCACTTGGTTTATTTGGATGCTGCCCCCCACCCCCACCTCATGTAATGTTACTCACATGGGCTTCAAAAATCCATCAATTCTCAGTGGCTTTAATTCCATGTAGCTGGGACTTATTATGCCCTTAGATGACCAGGAAGTTGTGTCAGGGAAGTCAGGGCTAACCAAGTCTCAGGAGCCGCCTTCTCCTAGGACTATAGCTTGTCAGCTAGGGGTGTGGGTGGGGAAAGATGCTGTATCAGAAAAGCTAAAACCAATCACAACAAGCCATTCAGGTCTCAGGAGTATATTTGTCTTTTTTTTCTTGGCAAAGCCTCTCTATATTATCAGGGGGAGGAAAGAAGCTGCATAAGAAAAACGTTGGTCCTATTATACCTCCTAATCTACAGCAACATCCATTACTGTAGTTCAGGAGTAGGGAACCTGCAGCCTCAAGGTCACATTTGGGCTTATGGCTGCAGGTTCCCCACCCTTACTCTGGTTAGTCCAAAATATGAAGTTGTCTGTTTTGCTTTTTTGAATGGAGCAAAAGAGTATGATGATAAAGACCATTCTTAATGTTGTTAACAGTATGCCAAATAATATAATAGGGTGAAAACATTACCTTGAACTGGGGTGTAGAAAGCATTGTAGTGGGTAGAGAAAAAACTCAGTAGTCATACAAAATTGAATTTTTATCTCTTTACTCTCTACTAGTATCCAAAAGGGGATGGAGATATATTAGTAGCCTGGCATCAAGGTGGTCCATCTTCAAGGTAATTGGAACTTTATTCTGCTGGCCAGCTGGTTAGTAGACAATCTGATACCTTTAGCCATAGTAATTGTAGAACAGATATTCAGAATCCATTAAACTGACTCTTCTAATATTATTCTTATCTGGAAAGTATACATTCTATTATTTATTGAGTCCAACAGTTTCTATCAAGTACTGTGAGTACATCCTCATCTCCAGATTTTGTGTACATTGCTTCTGGATGGTGGTAAAGTCAGAAAGTCCACCAGTTCCCTATTTGCTAACCAAATGTCAAATTACTCATGTTATTTCAGGAGCACTTACTATGAACCAACTAGAGTACGTGGTGCAATAGGTGATAAAGCACCAGGCTCAGAGTCAGGAAGACCTAAGTTCAAATCCACCCTCTGACACATGCCAGCTGCGTGACCCTAGGCAATCTCTGTCTCAAGTTCCTCATCTGTAAAATGGACACAATGATGTCACCTACCTCACAGGGTTGTTGCGAAGATCGATTGAGACAATATTTGTAAAGTGCTTAGCACAGCGCCTGACACATGGCGTAAGAAAATTTTATTATATTGTTTGAACCTAGCCCTGTTTGGCTGGGAAACTAGAACTGTTGCTTAGAGACCAAATTTGTTTAATGCTTAACTCAAGATCTAGGTTATGCATACCAGAAACCAGATCCAATGACTGATGCAAGAAACGTAAGGAGTTTTCTCCTGTTATATATCTCAAGAATCCACATGTATTATCTGAAACTTGCCTCCATGCTGGCAATCAGTTATTGTTTCCTTGTTTTTTGTTTGAATCCTATATAATGTGTAATTTAACAGACACTCAGGAGGAATGGGTCACCTTTCTCTCTGTCTCTCTCTCTCTGTCTCTGTCTCTCTCTCTCTGTCTCTCTCTCTCTGTCTCTCTCTCTCTCTCTCTCACTCTCTCTCTCTCCTAAATGACTTCATAAATTTCTTTCTAAATCATATCATGTTCTTTTGTATACAGTGGCAATGTTTTTTTTTCTTTTTTCACTTTATATTTAAGTTCATAATGTTTATTTTTCTTTGTTTATTGTGTATTTAAGGTTTAATATTTAAGCTTAAAATAAATTAATAAAAAAGAAGGAAATAGCAAACCCCTCCAGTATCTTTACCAAGAAAACCCTATGGACAGAGATCCATGGAGTCGTGAAGAATCAGAAATGACTGAAACACCTGAATGACGACAACAATCCATTCTACTTTTCTCTTCTATTTTATTGATAAGCTTAATCTGTTCACATTGAAGGGTATAAAAATAGCAAAAAATAAATTATATCATTTGTGGATTTCATTCTTAGTTAAAAGACTGGTGTTGGAAGTAGGGTCTTTAATGGTCAATCTGAGAGGTGGGATTTGACCTAGACAGACAGGGAGTAAGTGCAAAGGGTAAGTGCTCCTGTGGTTCAGGTGAAGCACAGTCAAATCTCCCAGACTACACCTTAGGACTGAGCACTCTGATTATCTAGAAAGTTAGGGAGGTATGTACCATCTTGACCTGGGGAATTGCTCAAGAGTGGATTAGAACTAGCCTAGCCCCATTATGGGCAAATGAGTAGTCCATGTGGATTGATCAAGAGTTTTGTTTGGGCAGATCTACTATACGTCAATTTGGCCAGTCCTCTAGCAGGTCTTTCTCTTCCCTTTCTCTATTCTTTATCCTCCTACACTTCTCTAGTGACTCCTGTGACCTCTTGTGACTATTAGGAATTAAACTGGATAGCCATTCTGTGACTATGTACTATATATTTCTGGTGGTTACAAATACAAGGACTGTCAGTTGAACCATATGACCTGCAGGGAGGGAATCCTTTATCAGTTTAATCGATTGAATGACTCTGGAGTACTGGTAGCCTAACATCAGTCCTACACTCATTTACTTAGGAAGACCCCAGATTAATGAGGGAAGCTTGTACCAGATCATGAGCTTCTTATTGCAAAATTCTGACTTATATTGGAGAAAATAAGGAAAGCCATAAGATTATATAGGTATGACTTAAATAATGCCCCTTATGAATATGAAGTGGGGGTTATGAATAGATTTAAGGGATTGGGTCTAGTAGGTAGAGTGCCTGAAGAACTATAGGCAAAGTTTTGAAATATTGTACAGGAGATAGCAACAAAAAACATCCACAAAGAAAAAGAGCAAGAAAGCAAAATGGCTGTCTGATGAGGCTTTAAAAACATCTGATGAAAGAGGGAAAGTGAAAAGTAGAGGAGAAAGGGAAAGATACATCCATCTGAATGCAGAATTACAGTGAATAGTAAGGAAAGATAAGATTTTCTTAAATGAGCAATGCCAAGAAACAGAAGAAAACAATAGACTGGAAAAGACAAGAGATCTCTTCAAGAAAATTAGAGATATCAAGAGAATGTTTCATGCAAAAATGAGCATGAAAAAAGATAAAAATGGTAGGGATTTAACAGAAGCAGAAGAGAAAAAGAAGAGGTGGCATGGATAGACAAAAGAACTATATAAAACCGATCATAACATCACAGATAACCACAGTGGTGTGATTACTGATCTAGAAGCAGACGTCTTGGAGAATGAAGTCAAGTGAACCTCAGAAAGTATTGCTAACAATAAGGTGAGTGGAGGTGACGGAATTCCATCTGAGCTATTTAAAATCCCAAAAGATGATTCTGTTAAAGTGCTATACTCAATATGCCAGCAAATTTTGGAAAATCCATCAGCAGCCACTATATTAGAGAAGATTAGTTTATGTCCCAATCCTAAAGAAGGCCAAAGCCATGGAATATTCAAATTACTAAACTACTGAGTTCATTTTACATGCTAGCAAGGTTATGCTTAAGATTCTTAATTTAGGCCCTAGCCACATGTGAACTAAGAATTACCAGAAGACCAATCTGGTTTTCTAAGAGGCAGAACTAGACTAAATTGCCAAAATTTGCTGGATTATGGAGAAAGCAGGTGAATTCCAGACAAACATCTACTTCTCCTTCATTGACTAGACTAAAACCTTTGACTATGTGGATCACAACAAAATGTGACAAATGTTCAAAGAGATGAGGGTACCAGATCATCTTATTTGTCTCCTGAGGAACCTATATGTTGGCCAAGAAGCAACAGTTAGAACTCAACATGGAACAACTGGTTGGTTTAAAATTAGAAAAGGAGTACAGCAAGGTGTATATTGACACCTTATTTATTTAACATATGTAGAATACATCATGAAAAATGCCAACTTGGATGATTCAAAAGCTGGAATTAAGGCTGCTGGGAGAAATATCAACAATCTTAGATATGCAGATGATACCACTCTGATTACAGAAAGTGAAGAGGAATTAAAAAGCTTCTTGATGAGAGTGAATGAGGAGAGTTTAAAAAGGGGCTTGAAGTTTAATATACAAAAAAAAACCAAACACAACTAAGATCCTGGCAACTGGTCCCATCAATTCCCAGCAAATAGAGGGAAAAGAAATGGAATTTTCCTATTTTACTTTCTTGGGCTCAAAAATCACTGCAGATAGCAACTAAAGCCATGAAATTAGAAGATGCTTGCTCCTTGGCAGGAAATCTGTGATAAATCTGCCTTGCCACCTTGCCAACAAAGGTTTGTATAGACGAAGCTATGGTTTTTCCAGTGCAATGTATTCTTTTGAGAGTTGGACTAAAGGACAGCTGAGCTCCACAGAATTGATGCTTTTGAATTGTAGGAGGGAAGACTTTTGAGAGTCCGTTGGACAGCAAGGAAATCAAATCAGTCAACACAAATTAATTCAGGCTATTTACTGGAAGTTCAAATACTGAAGCTGAAGCTTAAATTCTTTGACTGCATAATGAGAAGACAAGACATTGGAAAAGACCCTGATGTTGGGAAAGATTGAAGGCAAAAAGGGGATGGCAGAGGATAATAGTATCATGGAAACAACGAACATGAATTTGGACAGACTTCAATAGAAAGTGGAGAATAGAAGGAACTAGCATGTTATGGTCCATGGCATCATGAAGAGTTGCACATGACTGAACAACTGAACAACAACAATAAAAGCATACCTCTATTAATCAAAATAAACTAGGGTTGAGCTATTTGCTCACCCACTCATAACCCAACAGAAGAGAGCTCCTCTTTTTTTCCTCTCTACCTTCTCAAGTTTCTCAGAAAAATCTTTGTCTTGCATCATGTCTAGTTTTGTTTGTATATTCTACTACGTTAGGAGATTTATTTTTAGAAAAATTATTTATTTTTAGTTTTCAACATTCATTTTCACAAGATTTTGAGTTCCAAATTTTCTCCCCATCTCTCTCCTCCTCCCCAAGATGGCATGCATTCTGATTACCCTTTCTTCCAGTCTGCCCTCCCTTCTATTACACCCTCCCCATACTCTTCCCTCTTACTTTCTTGTAGGGCAAGATAGATTTCTATACCCCATTGCCTGTATATTTTATTTCGCAGTTGCATGTAAAACAATTTTAACATTTGTTTTTAAAACACTGACTTTCAAATTTTCTACCTTCTTCCCTCCCCACCCACCCTCACTGAGACGGCAAGCAATTCAATGTAGGTTATACATGTTTCATTATGCAAAACACTTCCATAATAGTCATGTTGTTAAATACTAACTATATTTCCCTCTATCCTATCCTGCCCCCCATTTATTCTATTTTCTCCTTTAACCTTATCCCTTTTCAAAAGTGTTTGCTTCTGACTATCCCCTCCCCCAATCTGCCCTCCCTTCTATTATCTCCCTGCCCTTATCCCTTTCCCCTCTACTTTCCTGTAGGGTAAGATACCCAATTCAGTGTGTATGTTATTCCTTCCCTAAGCCAAATTCAATGAGAGTAAGGTTCATTCATTCCCTTTCACCTTCCCCTTCTTCCCTTCCATTATAACAGCCTTTTCTTGCCTCTTTTATGTGAGATAATTTACCCCATTCTATCTCTCCCTTTCTCCTTCTCCCAATATATTCCTCTCTCACCCCTTAATTTTATTTTTTAGATATCATCCCTCCACATTCAACTCACCCTGTGTGCTCTCTCTCTCTTTATATATATGTGTAAATATATATCTATATATACATTATATCTATCATGAGCTATAAATACCATCTTTCCATGTAGGGTTGTAAAAAGTTCAACTTTAAATGATTTTTCTTTCCTGTTTACCTTTTCATGCTTCTCTTGATTTGTGTATTTGAAAGTCAAATTTTCTATTCAGCTCTGGTCTTTTCATCAAGAGCGCTTGAAATTCTTCTATTTCATTGAATATTCATTTTTCCCCCAAAGTATTATACTCAGTTTTGCTGGGTAGGTAATTCTTGGTTTTAATCCTAGCTCCTTTGACCTCCAGAACATCATATTCCAAGCCCTTTGATCCCTTAATGTAAAAGCTGCTAGATCTTGTTATCCTGATTGTGTTTCCACAATACTCAAATTTTTTCTTTCTGGCTGCTTGCAATATTTTCTCCTTGACCTGGGAACTCTGGAATTTGGCTACAATATTCCTAGGAGTTTTCCTTTTGGGATCTTTCTCAAGTGGTGATTGATAGATTCTTTCAATTTCTATTTTCCCCTCTGGTTCTAGAATATCAGGGCAGTTTTCCTTGATAATTTCTTGAAAGATGATGTCTAGGCTCTTTTTCTGATCATGGCTTTCAGGTAGTCCAATAATTTTTAAATAATCTCTCCTGGATCTATTTTCTAGGTCACTGGTTTTTCCAATGAGATATTTTAAATTGTCTTCTATTTTTTTCATTCTTTTGGTTCTGTTTTATAATTTCTTGATTTCTCATAAAGTCATTAGCTCCCATTTGCTCCATTCTAATTTTTAAGGAATTATTTTATTCAGTGAGCTTCTGGACCTCCTTTTCCATTTGGTTAATTCTGCTTTTTAAAACATTCTTCTCCTCATTGGCTTTTTGGCCCTCTTTTGCTATTTGGGTTAGTCTATTTTTAAGGTGTTATTTTCTTCAGTATTTTTGGGGTCTCCTTTAACAAACTGTTGACTTGTTTTTCATGATTTTCCTACATCACTTATTTATTTTCTCAATTTTTCCTCTACTCTTACTTGATTTTCAAAATCTTTTTTGAGCTCTTCCATGGTCTGTGAACAATTCATATTTTTCTTAGAGGCTTTTGATGTAGGATCTTTGACTTTGTTGTCTTCTTCTTGTTATGTGTTTGGATCTTCTTTGTCACCAAAGTAAGATTCTATAGTCTGAGGGTTTTTTTAAGTGTCTGATCATTTCCCCAGCCAATAACTTGACTTTTAGCTCTTTGTCAAGGTATGACTCTGCTTCTAGAATGGAGACTGCTCTGTCCCAAGCTTCAGGAGTTTTGCACAGCTGTTTTCAGAGTTACTTCTAGGCACCTAAATTTTCAGTTCTTCTGAGGTGGTATGATCCAAGAAGACATGTTTACTCTTCTCCTGGCCTGTGCTCTGGTCTGTGAATGACCTAAACTACTTTTTTCTGCCTTGGAACTGTGAGGAGGATTCCCTCTCTACAGCCAACACAATCTCTGCCACACCAGCACTCATTCTCAACCCAGGACTGCCACCCAGATCCAAGCAGGGCAAAGCAAGAGAATCCTGCCTCAGCACCAGCAAAGAGATCCCTGCAATCCAGCTCTGATCAGCTGCTTGATACCTCCACCATCTGTGGGCTTGGAGCTCCAGAAGTAGCCACTGCAGCTACTGCTCTCACTGCTGTTGCTGGCACCTCCCTGGGGCTGGACCACCCTCTTCTCTCACTCAGGTCTGACAGAATTTTCTCACTGACCTGTTAAGTTGTCTTTGGCGTTTGTGGGTTGAGAAGTCTGGAAACCACCACAGCAGCCAGTGATTCAGTGCCCTGAGGCCTGCTCCACCCCTATCTATGCCAGTAGGCACTCTACTTCCAGCATGGTACAATAGACCCTTCCTGTGGATCTTCCAGGTTGTCTTGGATTGGGGATTTGTTTCACTCTGTCTTCTTGTGCGTTCTGCAGCTCTAGAATTTGTTTAGCGTCATTTTTACAGGTGTTTGAGGGGTTTGGAGGAGAGCTCAAGGAAGTCCCTGCTTTTACTCCTCCATCTTGGCTCCTCCCATTACATTAGAAGATTTCTAAAGGGAAATGTGGCCATTCATAAATACTGATGTAAAAAAAAACTATATCCACAGAGTTTAAAATGGTAGGGAAAATTAATGAAGTTTCATACTTGAAAGAGTTCTCTAAAGTTTCTATAATCTGTGTTAAACTCTCTAGCCCAGTAAGTGGTGACATAAAAATTATGAAAGTTCACCTGGAACAGTATGTATTGAAGTTATGTCTTTGAACCAATTTTGTATCGATAGGTCCCACATTTAAAGATTTCATTTGGCTTTAGGGATTAATATACAATAATTCAGATATGCATATCTGTCAGACTCAAGGCTTACAGTAGCCAGTGTTTTTTTTCTGGGTTTTGAGTGAGCTATTATGTATTCATTGCATGTGTGTATACATAGAATATGATTATTTTCTTTATTTCTAATTATCAATTTCTGCTTCAAAATAGATTTAACATAGAAGGATGTAGAAGACTCATTAGGTATTTACTGTTAACTGCCATCGTAACAACTTGAGAAAAATAACAACAACAATAATTCTAGCTGTACCTAAGCTGTGATTAGTGATTTGAGATAAAATCCCTTAGGACTGTACTTTGATATTGTTCTGAATTTTGTTTCAGGTATGATTATCTGGATTGTCATTGAGCCAATAATCCACCATGTAAGGGAAATGCTGAATGCTGTTCAAAGGGAGTACACTCTAAGAACTGCTGTCAGTGGATATGTATGCCTCTGAAGGGTTGAAGGGATGACCTTGTATAGGATAAGGTAGGATCCTCTTGACTCAGTTTCTCTATTGCGCTATTTATTTCTAAGCAGAAAATTTTCTTGCTTGGTCCAATTTGATACTTGCTATGGTACCCTGTGAATAATGTGGAACTTTAATGAATGATGTGCCCTTGAAGAGACAGTCTCCATATTGTTATAATTATGTCCCTCCCTTTTCCTTTCATAGTAAATTTCTATAACAAAGGCTGGGTGACTGTAAATGTTTATATATGTGATGAATCCTGTTCTTGAAATGCTCAGTATCTCTTGGTTACTGTAATGGAATGCAAATATGAAAGATCTTCTTGTTTTAAATTTTACTATTCTGAATTTGAGATCACTAATAAGTAAGTATATACTCATACACAAGGTTAGGTCTTTAAGGTTTCATATTCATGATTTGAGGATAATATATCCTCAAAGAGGGGATAGGACAGTTAGGACAAAATGTGATGAGATAAACATATAAAAACTTTAAATTTTAATGTTGCAGTTTCTCACTCTGAGAAAAAGAAGGTTAGATTGTTTTCTCTAAGAACTACTATGTATGTATGTATGTGTATTTGTGTGTGAATACATATATTAGCTTTCAAATGTTTTATATTAAGAAAAATGACAAATGGACAATCAAAAAGTTATTTCCATAAGGTTTGAACTGATTTTCACCACATGAACTAATTACTAGAAAACCAAATTTAAGAACAGCCTTCCATAATTGCCTTAAGAATGAGGCCTATTCTAGACTTTCCAAGGGGAAAATACTTCCAAGTATCAGATGGTTACATAAGACAACTAAAACCTAAGGTGAAATAAGTTGATTAAAAGAAGTTTAATCTGTAATCTGACTTAGTTTACCTACAGAGTCTGTTGAACTAGGTTTGTTTCCTTAAGGGATATATGAGATTATGACTCTGCTTAACTAAGTTCAACTTTTATGACATTGATGAAAGCATGAGACTGTGAATTTGTATTTTTAAAAACTTTTTGTGAAACATGTGGCCATATATGTTCTTTCAAAGTCTCCCTGTATTGTGTAGTACACTTGTTTCCTGGTACAAGTCCCTAGACTTATTTCTCCTACTATTTACTTAGTTTACTGGGTCTGTTTATTATTTACTGTTACTGTTTACTGATCTCTCTATGAGTTGTCACTCATCTGATCTCTATCACTTTTTCAAGGAACTCTATCCAGCTCTTGATATATGAGCAATGAACCTATCTGCTTCTATAATTGTTATACATGTTGAGCTTAAAGCCCCCAAGGGAGAAAATCGTGGAAAAACTTTATTGCATTGTTTGAACCTAGCCCTGTTGACTGTGATACAAGACCTATTGCTTGGAGATCAGATTCATTTAATGTTTAACTCAGGACCTAGGTTATGTTGACTAGAAACCTGGGCAGATCCAAAGACTGGTTCAAGGACTTTTCTCCCATTATACAGCTCAAGCTAATCACAAGTCTTATCTGAAGACTGTCTTCATGCTGGTTGATCAGTTAGATTCCTCCTTTCCTTGATTGAATCCTATATAATATATAATTTAGAGACACTTGGGAGAAGTGGGCCACCTCTTTTTCATCTCTGCCCCTCTGCTGGACAATTTAGTAAACATCTTTCTAAATTATTTCAGCTATGAATTTTGTTCTCAGATAAAAGTAGGCACTATACAAATGTTAGCTATTATAGGCTAATCCCACACATCATTATGTAATATTTAGTCTCATGTAAACTTTCCAGCGTCCCTGAATCAAGGACCAGACTTGCTTCATGAGGCAGAGGCATGGAAGGTGCATTGTGAGTGCCTCTTCATATGGTACTTCTAATTTGAAATTCTCCCAGGCATAATTCTACGGCTATAGTCAGAAGAATCTTTTCTTAATTCCTTCAACTCTTCAGCCGCCATTGAAAAATGAGGTCAACATGCATGACTCACAGCCAATTCAAGAAATTCTAGAACTCAAAGCATTGTTCTGTCCCATTGGAGTATCATAGCCCTAGGGGGAAAATAATTCCAAATTGCTTTCCATGATGCCTCTACCAATTCACACGTGCACCAACAATGCACTGATTCGCCTCTTATCCCCAAGCCTCTCCAAGATTTGCCCACGAGACAGCTAGACGGTGCAGTGGATCCAGAACTGCGCCTAGAGTCAACAAGACCTGAGTTCAATTCCAGCCTCAGACACTAGCTATGTGACCCTGGGTGAACCATTTAACCCCTGCTTGCCTTAGTTTCAGCTGGAAAATGGGGATAAAAATAGTACCTTGTTGTGAGGATTAAATTAATTGTTTATTAATTAATTATTAATTACATAAATGTTTATTCCCTCCACAAGATAATGCAGGAAGTAAATAGCTAAGATAGGATTTGAACCTAGGTCTCAGGAATAAATGCAACCCTCCTTCACATTATACCGTGTGCTCCACAACAAAATACCAGAGTGTAAGGCCTGAGTTCAAATCTGGTCTCAGACACTAGCTGTGTGACCCTGAGCAAGTCACTTAACCCTGTTTGCCTCAGTTTCCTCATCTGTAAAATGAACTGTAGAAGGCAAACCATTTTTGCCAAGAAAACCCCAAAAGGGGTCACAAAAAAAGTTGGACGTGACTAAAAAACAACTAAACAACAATGATTAGGATAAAGGAGTATATATGATGGATCTTTTTTTCTCTTGTTATCTTACAAGTAGATTCTATTCAATGACTTGTAAAGGCTTCAATGATGAATGTGTTATTGTTGTAGTTTATGTGTTTTTAGGATTAATTAGTAGTCACAAGCAAAACTACTGAAAGACTTCTGTGAGCAGGTTATTGAACTGCTGAATGTCAGGCTCTTTAATACTGGGTTCACATAAAATGCTCTAAATAAATTTTTGCTTCTATGCAGTTTGAGGCAAAGGGTTGGGAGAGTGACTGTGTTACTAGTCAGTTAGTACTAGAGTTATTAGTGACTGCTAGTAACCTGTCTAGAAAGGAGGATCGCACAGCTCCAGAACAAAGAGACTGTATTTTATGGTAGAGTATCTATGATTTCCAGGAGGAAATACTCTACATTAAATACCTCTCTGGAAAGAACTGTGAAAGGTTGAACTAAGAATGTGAAATGTATTGTATGGAACAGCAAGATAAATTTCCTGTTATGTATATTTTTTTCTGTTACTTTCTTTCTCAATGGCCAAAGGTATATTGTCTAAGGTATTTGTTGAATGTGCATACTGGTACATGAAATGTCTATAATGTTTTACATACAAATTTTTACCCTTGCTAACCATTCTGATCTTTATAACACACTGCATTTTGTAAGGTTAATAGGACTGACCCATGGTTCCTATAGCTGGTGATCTAAGAATGGTACCATAATGCTATTTTATTATAGGATCTAAAATTGGGAAAAATGGGTAGATGGGTAAATGCTGTTCTAGGGATTGCAAAATTACCTGTTACAACTTTTTGATTCCCAATAATCTTACTGCTCTAAGACTTCAGCTATCTGATTGCCACAATTTGACTAGACCAGACTAGCACCTGAGTTTCCTTCCTACTAGGAGAAGTGAGTTTAAATTGGCTATTTTGGGACAAAACCAACACTGTATTTCAGTCAAGAATGTACAAAATGACCTTGAAAGAAACTACTAGTTAGTACAATTAGAAAAACCACTATCCTTATAAGAGTAGCCAAATTAAATCAGCTCCTGGTAGTACAGGATGTAAACTTCATCATTTTTGCACTAGGCAAACGACATGAGAATTTTCTTTTCCTCACTGATGAGCAGAGGCAATTTAAGGATCATAGGTCTCTTAGAAGAATACAACAGGACAAAAAAACCCAACCCTTAACAACATGAAGGAAGTAATAGAAGAGAATTTCTCAGAACTTCTGAACATAGAAATGAAATTCCAATAGAAAGAATTCATGGATATCCTGTGGGAAAAAACCCATGGCTATAAACTCCAAGACACATAGTTGTTAAATTTAACAATTCAATTCAGAAACAAGTTTTGCAAGTGATCATAAAAAAAACTTCAAATACAAATGAAAGGACATTCAAATAACATAAGACTAAAATGTAGGAAGGAATGGAATAATTTATTTGCTTCTTGGACATCGAAATAAAAGAAATGCAAGAGAAGTGAATAAATGCAACAGGCAAGAACAGCAACAGATGTCACAGAGTAACAGCGGACAGAATAGTGAGAGACTTTCTGAATGCATACACGGAAGAAAGGAGTGAAGGCAGAAATCTTTGAGATCAGCATATTTTGCTTGCATAGTAAGGATGTTTCTTTTAATGTTATTGTTTTTTACTTCTCTTCTAGATTATCCACTTATGGATATTTTCATTCCCAACCTATTTTTGTGTCTTTTGTTTCTTTTAGGATACTAGCCATTGCAGATTCAGTTTTTCTATTCTGTCCATTATTTTTGCTGTTCAAGTCATAAATTCTGCTCTCAAAATTCTCTCTTCTCTTTTGAAGTACTTAGGAACAGCATGTTGTAGTTTCATGTTCCCCTCAAATTCCATTGGTTCCTTTGTCTCATCAAGTGTTGGATCATTTTCCTTTGTTTTACAGTATTTATTCGTAGATGCCTGAACTCTTTTATTAGATCTGGAGGCCAGTTCTGTAGTTACTAGTTTTTTCCTACTGATTTATCTGTTTATATTCAAAGTCTTTTGAGTTTTCTCCTTGAAATCAGGTTTTTTGCCTCCCTTATTTTCCCTATTGATCACTTTTTCCTCTCCTCCCCTCTAATTGTGGTTTTCTTGGGGGCTACATCTCAAAGCATCTCAACCTCCTCTTGCACTGGACAATTTATGGTTTACCAGCCTAGGTCTCTGTCCTAAGTGACTTTTGGGTGGTCGGAACTAGTTCCAGCTGGATGCTGTGTTTTTTCCCTGACTTGATAGAGTGCAGCATAACTTCTTCCAGCCCCACTTGTATATTCAGTCCTGTCCTGCTCCCTCTGTTCCTTACTTCTTTGACCCTGCACAAGCCGCTCTGAGCTTTTCATCTCTGGTGTTCCGGGATTGTGACCGCCAGAAAGATTTTGCTCTTAAGGGGTTGAATGTCTGTCACAGCCTGAGCTGGGGTCTCCACTACATTCTTAGAGGAAGGGGTGACTGAAGTTTGAGGGTGGGGTTCATTTTAAGTCTCAGGTCTTTGGGTATGTCAGTGCAGCCTTACTACCAGTAGCATAGTGGGTGGGGGAGGGAGCTGAGTGAGTTCAGAGTCAGTGTGCATCAGTTCATTTTTTAAGCCTTCTTTTTGATTCTGTGCATTCTAGATTGTAAAGATAGCTAAAGTTTATCTTTAGCACATAATTTCTTTTTTAGAGAGGTTTGAAAGGTCATGGGTATCAGAGAAAATGTCAGAAGTTCTTTCAGAATTAAATGAGGCAGAAAGAATTTAAAATTAAAATTCATTTAAAATAATTACAGAACCAAATAAGATACACACAGAAGCTACACGAGTACAACTTCAAAACAACTACAGAAATGAAGTTGTAAATAATTGGGGAAATATTTTTTGCTTATGGATAGGCCAAGCCAATATAATAAAAATGAAAATGTGACCTAAACACTTTTGTTTTTTTTTAAATTTCTATACAATTCAAAGTACCAAATGATTATAAAGCTAGAAAAAAATAATAACAAAATTAATCTGGAACATCAAAAGGTAAAGTTTCTCAAGAGAAAAGCGGAAAAAAAACTTAGGAAGGAAGGAGACCTAAAGGTAAGAAATCTTAAATTATACTATAAATTGATTATCATCAAAATGATTTGGTACTGCTTAAGAAATAGAGAAGTAGATCAATGGAAGAGATTAGGTATCAATATAAATAAGCAAATGAATACAGTGTTTGATAAAGCCCCAAACCTCAGCCACTGGAGTAAGAACTCAGTATTTGACAAAAGCTTCTAGGAAAACTGAGAAGTAGTGTAGAAACCACATACAAACCAGCAGCTCATACCATATACTAAGATGAAATCCAAATGGATACATGACTTAGGGTGAAATAAAAAACAAATGAGAGGAGCAAGGAAGAAATTACTTAACTGTGGTTAGGGGCAGTGTTATAGACCAAATAAGGAATGAAATAGATATTTCTGATTAAATAAAATTTTTAAAAAATTGTATAAACGAAATCATCACAGCTAAAGTTACATAGGAGGAAAATCTTCACAACACGTTTCTCTGACAAAGGTCCCAATTCCAAAATATATGAGCAACTGGTTCAATGTTAAAAGAATAAGAGCTATATGTAGTCAAAGGACATGAAGGCAGCTAGGTGATGTAGTAGATAGGACACTGGGCCTGAAGTAAGGAAGACCTGAGTTCAAATGTGACCTCAGACACTACTAGCTGAGTGAACCTGGGCAAGTCATTTAACTATTTGCCTCAGTCCTCATCTGTAAAATGAGCTAGAGAAGGAAATGGCAAACCACTCCAGTATTTTTGCCAAGAAACTCCAAATGGAGTCATGGAAAGTCAGATACTATGAAAACAACCACTACAAAGGACATGAATGGCAATTTTCAAGAGAAGAAATATAAGCTGTCAAGAACTATAGGAAAAAATAGTACTAATCATTAATAATTTAAGTAAGGCAAATTAAAACAAATCCGAGGTTCCACCTCATCTCTTCAGATTGACAAAGATGACAAAAAAAGGAAAATGACACCATAATATGGTGCTGCTGGTTGGCTGGTTGTTGTCCTTCACGTTTGAAGAGGACCACAATGACATCACTTTGTCAAGGTCAAGATGCAGTGTGTTGGATGGTGGCTGATCAGACCAATATGAACTCAGAAGGTTCTACCACAGGTAGAGCACAAAAATTCCATGTGAACATTTGGAAGTGGATATGACTCTAAATTTTTACATCTTACATTTCTTTTGAGCTACTATAATTCTGATTTGCTCATAGAACACAGCATCTTCTTTGTTGCAGGCATGCCATGCTGGCTGGTCGTGTGCTAATGTCTCCTATGTCTCATGATTGACTCCAAAGTTCTTCAGAGAGACCTGGAGTGTCCTTGTATTCCTTCTTCTGACCTCCCTGTGAGTGCTTGCCTTGTGGGATTCTCTGTAAAATAGTCTTTTAGGCAACCAAACATTTAGCATTCAAACAGTGTGGGCAGCTATCAGAGTTGTACTTTCTGCAATAGTTTGAATTCCTGACAGTATCTGGTACCTTATCTTACCAGGTGATCTTCAGAATCTACCTAAGACAATTCAGAAGGAAGTAATTCTGTTTCCTGGCACAGCACTGGAATACTGTCCAGGTTTCACAGACATACAACAATGAGGTCAGCACCATGGCACTATAGACCTTCAGTCTGGTATGCAGCCTAATACCTTTTCTTTCCCACACTTCCCTTGAGAGCCTCCCGAACACTGAGCTAGCTCTGCTAATGCATATACCAATCTCACTATCTATGTCACTCCCTGGAAAGTACACTGGCAAGGTAAGTATCCACAGCATTCAAAATTTCTCCATTTGCTATAACTGATGGTTCCACATATGAATGGTGTGGTGCTGGCCGGTGGAGAACTTCTGTTTTCTTGGTGTTAATTGTCAGGCCAAAAGTAGTACAAGTGGCAGAGAATAGATCCATGCTCTCTTACTTCTCAGCCTCAGAGACTGCATTGAGGGCATAACCATCTGTGAACAAAAAAATCATGCACCAACTCTCCCTGCACTTTCATCTTGGCTTATAGCCTTTTCAAGTTAAATAATTTGCCATTAGTGCAGTAGTTGACCATGATGACATTTTTGTCCTCACCGAAGGCATCTAACAATATTATATTGCTGAAAACATCATATCACAAAGTATGAGGCCCTGTTTCACTCCATGGGTGACTGGGAAAGCATAAGAATATCATCCATTACTTAGAGCTGGTGCAAACACGCTGTCATGGAACTGGCATACAATACTGATGAACTTCTTCAGGCTACCAAATTTTGCCATGAGCTTCCACAAACCCTAAGGACTAACAGCATCAGAGGTCTTAGTCAGACAGACAAATTCTGTGTACAAACCTCTTTTCCACTTCTGGCATTTCTCCAGGAGTTCTTGGGCAGCAAGCACCATACTGCCCTTTCTTTGGCCCTTTCCAAAGCCACACAGGCACTTGGGTAGATGACCACCTCCCAAGTGAAGGATCAGCATATTAAGGAGAACTCCGGCAAGAATCTTGGCTGTAATGACTAAGAGCAATGATCCCTCTGTGATTGTACAGGACAATCTATTTCCTTTTCCTTTATAGAGATGGAAAATGGAGGCATCTTTGAACTCCTTGGGGATTACCTTCTCTTATCCTATATTTGGAAAATTTCAGTAAGCTTTTATATGAGCAGTGGACCCCCTGCCTTGTAAATCACAGCTGGAAAAGAATCAACACTAGGTGATTTGCCACGAGAGGAGGATTCAAAACCTCTTCTTCAGTTGGAAGTTCAGCTAGAGAGGGATCTACTTCAACCTGAGGTATATAGTCAATGGCTTCAGCATTGATAGATGATGATCTGTTGAGAATACTATGGAAGTGTTCAGCCCATATCTCCAGGATCATGTCCTCACCACTAATTGATGTGGCTCTATCGAGACTGCGTAGTTGAGATTCACCATAAGTCTTTGGCCCATAAATAGCCTTCAAGGTATTATAAAAGTGCTTTATATTGTTACCATCACTGTAAAACTGAATTTCATCTGCCTTCTTACTGAGCCAAGCAAGAATCCTATATCTCTCTATACTTCACTTGCACTTTATTTTTAATGAAGTTAAATTTAGTCTTCTTAGAGATGGATGAACTGTCCTGCTGGTAAACCCTACAGAGTTCTCATTTTTCGCTTAGTGAATTTCCCCATTATTTCCATTAAACTAATCTTGATGTTTGTGAGTGTTCTGCCCTAGGTAAGTAAATGTGGTGGTACTGTACACCAAATCTCTGAAAGCTGCCCATTCCTTTTCCACTTCACTATTGCCAACTGTGTGTTGGCTCAACTTTCCCTCCAGGTTAGAGTGCTCAGAGAAGCACTCTAATCTGTTGACATTAAGTCTTTTGGTCTTGCCTTGCGGCCCTTGCTTTTTTTGAATGTTTAGCTTAGAGAAGATAAGTCTATGATTGGTCCAGCACTCTGCACCACACATTTCCTTCAGCACTCTCATGTCTTATCTGTCTCTTCTCCTTACAATGACATAGTCTATTAATGTCAATGTTTGCTGCCAAGGTGCATACACAAAGTTTTATTATGTTAAGGCAAGTGGAAGATAGTGTTATTGATGAGGACTTCAGTGGCAAGTGGCAATTGCTATTACTGTTTCTGACTTCATTCTTCCCAAAGACTCCCTGCCATGTCTGATAGTCTGTGCCTACTCTGACATGAAAGTCACTCAGAATTGCAAGCCTCCCCTCTTTCAGCACATCGATGATTGGTGTCTCCAGGTCTTCATCAAATTTTTCTTTGACTTCATCAGGGTCTGTCATGGAGGGAGCATATGCACTGATGATGATGGCATGGCACTTTCCTGCAAATGGCAATTGCATTGTCATGAGCCTGTCATTGATTCCTTTGAAAAGGCATACAAGCCTGTTGACTAGATTAGTTTTCATTGCAAAGTCTATGCCAGCTTCATGGCATTCCCAACCCTTGTGGCCACTCTAGAAAAATGTGTATCTGACTCTGGTAAGCTGGCCTTCACTTGCCAACATTGTTTCACTCAGAACTGCTATTTGGATGTGATACTGGCTTTGTTCTCTCACAATAAGAGCTATTTATCTTTCAGGTCTACTGAATTTCTTGTTGTCCCTTAAGGTATATACAGTCAATGTACTAATAGAGAGTGAAAACATATTTGCAAAAGTTTTTGTACCTTATTTTGTGTTTTCAATGTAGAGTAGTATCCCCACCTGCCATGGTAAGCAGGCCAGGGTTAAGTTGGGTGAAGCACACAATTTTTCGGATCCCTTTCCTATCCCTTTCCTCACACCAGGAGGTGAGCAGTGTGGTCCTGTGAAAAGGCTGCTCAGACACCCAAGGGGCTGCCAAATCCCTCTGCTGCTAAAGTCCAGTGAGAAGATGACCCTATGGCCTGGGTTGCCTGTGTGTATAGTTGTGGCTACTGCTCCCAGTGTATGTAACACCAGCTGCTTCATCATTTGCCTGTCACCATAGGACTTTGAGGTAGGTAAAAATGGTAAAATGGTATGGATGAATGGTATCTACTGAATGGTTTACCAGGGTGTGGCCACGGTACCTTCTACAGCTTCTTGTAGACACAAGTAAAAATTGGGTGACTGGTTGGATATAAAAGGTGGAAAACAGTCCTGAAAAGGGCTTGGCAGCACTCCCACCAGAGGTACTAGTCTTCCCTGAACACCCTGGTAAGTACCTTAGCTACACAAAGAGAGGGTCATATCCTTATGATTTTCCATCTTTCAAAAGTGTTCTACTTCCATGTTCATGAACTCTAAAGTTCCTTTATCTGATTATAATATTTAATCATTCCATCTTTCCCTTTGTTTTATGTCCTCAGCCCTATTCTTTGTCTTCACCGTGATCCCTATTCCCTCCAATTCTTAGTTAATTTCTAAGCCATCATCATTGCTATACTGGCCAGATTCTCTTCCCTTCATGACCACTTCTTGGAAAAATATCTCTACTATCTTTTTCTGCAAAATCCTTTCCTCCTTTCTTTTATCACCAATCACACCTTGCCAATCCCTAACCTGGGATCACTTCTACCATTTGCCTCTGATTCACCTGCCATTGAACAGAGCTAGGGAAAACTGTAAAAAAAGTACTGATTATATTTGCTACAAATTTGTTATCTAATCTTAATTCAAGTGGCTGTAACACACCCCTGATTCTAAGTGCCTTAACTTTCTATCCTCTCACTCTTTTCCACATCCTCTTCAATATGAGTTTTAATTTTGTTATTCAAATGAAATTGCCCTCTCCAAAGTCACCACTGATCTCTAAATTGTCTAACCTAATGGCTTTTTCTCAATCTGAAAATCTCATAACCTCTTTGAAGCCTTTCACATTTTTGAGAACCTTCTCCTCCTGGATGCTCTTTCCTTTTCGGGATTCCATGACATTGCTCTCTCCTTTCTGCCTCCTACCTATCTGAATTCTCCTCATTCTCCTTTAATGAATCTTAATTTACTCCATGCACACTAACTGTGGGTATTCTTAAAAGATTCGTCTTGGGGCCTCTTCTCTCTATACTCTCTCACTTGGTGACCTCATCAATCCCCATAGATTCCATTATCATTTCTGTTCAGATGATTTTCTGGTCTTTATACCCAAACTGGGCAATTCTACAATACCCTGTAGCAGGATAGTATCAAAATGTGTTTCAAGCAGAACTTTTCTGAGCTGAGACCATAGCCAGGTGACAAACGTTTTTTAGTTCTTCTACCAGTAAGAGACATAGTGACTAATAGCTAGGGTGCATAATAGATAGAGTACTGGGACTGGAGTCAGGAAGATTCATCTTCCTGAAATCAAATCTGGATTCAGACATTTACTAGCTATGTGACCCTGGGCAAGTCACTTAACTCTGTTTGCTCATCTGTAAAATGAGCTGGAGAAGGAAATATCAAAGCACTACATTATCTTTGCCAAGAAAACCCCAAATTAACTCACAAAGAGATGGACATGACTGAAACAACTGAATGAACAAGACACATAGTGGTTGAAAATCTTTCCATCTTCTCTATCTTCTGAGTCTACAAAACATGTCAAACATAGCTCTTATGCAAAGGTTAGAAGATATGGGATTGAGTCTAGAATATCATTCCTAGTATCATTTTATGCATACATCAAAAAACCACATTTTGACTTCAGTGAGATTTCTGGCCCCAGAGTTCTTAGCACGTTTAGTAGTGTGAAACTACTATAACACCCAGGAAGGAGAGAAATCCGCATGTCTGTTTTCACCAGGGCTTTCTCCATGGTTGGTATTGTATAATCATAGGCACTGCACAGGTCATAGCCTGCAGCCTGCGCCGACCCCTTGGAGAGGGCCGTGGCATGCTGTGAGAGGCAGGCAGAGCAGAGGCACACAGGGCTCTCCTTGTGATGCACAGATCAGGATGGCTGGCAGGGGGAGACAGAGGCGGGGGTCACTTTGGAGGAGGCCATGACTGTGGAGAGAGAACAGGAGAAGAGATGTGCAGGGCACCAATTCAATCACTCAGTCACTGGTCCTCTTTGAAGACAAAGGACAAACAACAACATTCTCTCCAAGTCTCCACCTTTGAGTATTCCAAATAAGCTCTGAGGCTCTTTATCCTAATTCGTTCTCTCATAGAGCGGTCTCCAAGATAAGGATACACGTCTTTCTCCTCATGATTCTTAAATATCTCTGAGGAATCAAGGTGATTTTTTTAAGTCCATTGGCTTGAAACCTAATAGTGTGCTTCCCCCCAAGATTATCAGATGAGAATTAGTCAGTCAACCTTAAGAAGCTTTTTAGAAGGGGCATTTACTAACATGGCACAGAAAGAATGGTTGGTTACAAATCATCTCCCCAAAAGTCTGTGATATACTTCCCTACAAGTACATACAGATCCCAGATGAAAATGGGTTCAAGCTTAGAAAGCATATGTGGTAAAGGGATAATTAACACCTTTATTTCCAATTTTTCACGTGTATAGCTTTTTTGTACATAATTGGTTTGCATGTTGTCTCCCCTGTTAGACTGTAAGCTCCTTGAGAGTAAGAATTATTTTTATTTTGTTTTATTTTACCATTCTTTGTCTCCCCAGTGCTTAGCACAGTACTAACACACAGGTACTTAATAAATGTTTATCGATTAGCTGGTTGTTGGACATCCTTTCCTCTCCTTGGTGGGGTACTCAAGAAATTCCCCATAGGCATGGTGTAGCTTCTTTGCTGATCTCTATTCTCAACTCCCAACATAGACACAGCTGTCATCTGTTTGGGATATATCCCTAGGATACCAATGGGAAGATGGGAAA